>NC_073696.1:114454490-114806990 GCF_029784165.1 Wyeomyia smithii
TGCGTTTCATTGATCCGCATAAACGTGTAGGAAAACCTTCGTTGGAGAGCTAGCACTTCTCCTTTTAGTCGATTGATGGTAGATAGTAATTCGGGATGCTGGTAGTAATCGTCGTACGCTTGTCGGAGTGCACCGTATAGATGTTGATGCTCTCTATGGAATTCATCAAAAGCAGTCCGCGATTTCCATTTAAAAAAGCTTTTTATTTTTGGTTTGACAAACGTGAGCCACCATTCGATCCAAGAACCATAGATTCTTCGTTGCCGGGTCCAATATTGCCACTTGTATTGAAATTCCGCAACGTTTTCGTCGGTCAAAAGGTGTGGTCGGAGGGACCAAAAACCACGACCATGTTCTTGACCGAGATTCGGGAGACATAGTCGAAGTGTTAATGCTTCATGATCGGTGAATGAGCAAACGTGAGCATGTGCTGTCCGTAGATGATCCTGTAGATGACCGGTGCTCACGAAAATCCGATCAAGGCGCGAGCGTGCGTTACGACAAACGTACGTAAACCCGGGGTCGCGTGGACACAGCTTTTCCCATATATCATGTAGCTGCAGTTGTTGGACAACTACTTTAAGGGAGGGGCTCATGTTTGGGCTACTCGAATCACCTGCTCGAAGCACGCAGTTGAAATCGCCAGCCAAAATGACATTTGTGGTGCGATGCCGCAGGTAGTATGAGAGCTTCTCATTGAAAAAGTTCTCTCGATAGGCACGTTGTGTAGAGCCGGAGGGAGCGTAAACATTGCAGATCGTCGTTTCTTGCACTCGCAGCGCAAGCAGTCGGCTATCCAAGCTTCTCTCAATGTGAGTGGCTTGGATGTGTTGTTTCAGCGCAATAGCTGTTCCTCTTCTCGAGTGGTCAATATTGAAGAAAACGACGTAACCCGGCAAGGAGAGCTGTTCGTTCTCTACTTCTTGTAGGCACACGATGTCGAGGCTATGGCTGTTGATGAAGGTTCGGAGCGCGTTCTGCTTCGTGGGGTTCGTAATTGTGGCGATGTTTATAGATGCGATGTTGTAAGACGTGAGAGCCATTTAAAGAATGTATTCTGCCTCCATACCATCGTCATCGTCTTCCCGACGGGGCTTTTTACCAATCGGTTTTGTTTGGCTTCGTCTACTACTTGTAGAAGTGGGGGACTCATCTGTTTCGTTCCCGTGGTTGATTTTGCTCTGCAATCGCAGCGCGTTTTCCGGCTATTTGAAGATGGTATCCGAACACACTACGGCTTGCAATGGTGTTAGCAGAGACGTTTGCACGTTGGACACTTTCGTCTGCGAGCGTGTGGACATAGCACTGGCTCCAGGTTGGGTACTCGTTTGTGTTTTCGGGCCCGAGGATTCACTCTGGCTCGAAGATTTTGGTAGTTCGGGAAACGCATCAGATGATAACGGTGGTGGAGCAAAAGGTTTTTGACCGACAGGTTTTTTATCTTGTTGCTTCGCACCAGCTGATTTTTTGGGTTGATGACCGGTCACTGACCTGCCGGGCTGTCCAGTTTGCTTAGTCACGTTTGCGTAGCTCTTCTGAAATAGTAACTTTTTGTTCTGGACGCATGATATGCCAGTGTGCGCTTGTTCTTTGCAATGTCGGCATGATGGTGTTTGACCTTTGTACGTAATGAACGCTTGTTCTCCGTCGATATTTCGCTTAACTAGCATACGGGCAGACCATACACCGAGCGGTATCCCTTCACATTCGTCACTCGCGCCCCATGAAAACTCGCCAATCGAGATCACTTCACCATAGCCTTTAAGGAAATGGACAACCCTTTCTTCTGACACGTCTTCAGGAAGGTCATGAACTCTCACTTCGACACTACCATCTTCCAATGTAATAAGAAGCCTAATTTTCTTCCCCTCACATTCCACTTCATGTTTTCCGTCGTGCTCATCTACAATTTTTTGTGCGAGCGTTAAGTCGCTGACCCTGACAAATGCACATGCCTCACCTCTATAGCACTGAAGTCGTTTGATATCTTCTCTTTTCAATTCGAGAACGGTACGACAGTAGCCGTAAAGTTTTTCAATAGTGATTTTAACGGTAAACAGTGAGTAGTCGATTTTAATAGTATTCTCTCGCCTCATCGCGGAAACACGTAACACGCGCCGCGGCACGGTACAATCGGAAAAATTTCTGTAATAGATGCCTGACTTGTGATAAGCGCAATCGAAAGAACGTCTGCACGTCTTAGAAGCTGAGCGGTATCTGGAATACTGTAGCATTGTATGGTCTCCGTTTTCTGCAACACATGTAGAAAGAATAGAATCAGTGCAAAAACAATTTCTATGCATATACTCGTAATTTACGATGGACGTCATTTTCCCAACCGTCGTATGACGAACGCTGCGGACTTATCGACATCCAATCATTGAAAGTCCGTCGGGAATCCGCAACGATATCATTTGTTAACGAAATTGTATCTCGGTGCGCCGGTTCATCCGAAATATTATCAAAACTCAATTTTTATGTGCCTTCTAAAAATCAACGAGCCTGGACTTTGTTTTCATTAAATCATCAACGGAACAATTATGCTAAATGCGGACCCATTACTCAAATGATGTTAGTGTATAACCAACACTGCGAAGCCATTGACTTTCCTATGCCGAGAACTAAATTAAAACAATATTTCAATTCAACGCGCAATTTAGATCGATAGAAAATAATTATTGTAATAGAAGAAGAAATCTTTAATCAAATATGTACAAACTCTTTTTTTAACTACAACATATAGCATGTAAGTTAGTTATACTTATATGTAGTCGACTTTTGTTTAACGAAATAAGTGGATAAATAAATAAATAAATAAATAAATAAAAAAATAAATAAATAAATGAAAAGTTTAGTTGAAAGTTAATAATTTTTGGTTTAGTTCAGTATTCAATCAATCACTAGCTCGCTTCAGCTCCAGCTATAGCTTAGGACAGAATGGTATACTGTAAAATCTTACTTCGTCTCTCAGTCGATTGTAGTAAGTATCGTACGATATACCAGTCCGAGTAAACAAATTCGGAGATTCGCTGAGATAATTTATTCTCTCTCAGAGACAAACCGATGACTCACTCTTCGCTGATAGAACCGAAGTGTCAAAATGAAAAAGCAAGACGATAATTCTCGTCGCAAGTGTTAACAGTAAAATAGATTTTTCAAACTTCATCCAAAGAATAAAACAGACTTATGGAACGTCGTACAGGCAGCGTGATATGCAATTCCAGCTTCTACTCGTGAAAACCTGGTGGTAAACATACCACAAAGATTGAATTTGATCTTACGAAACAACGGACATGCCACAAAATATTGAATGTGAGTTTTGCAACGTAAAAAGTCACTTTTCTAACAATATGTAGAGAAATAAAACTATTTGGGCACGGAATTTATTTGTTATATGATGTTATGTTACGTCACAAAAATCTGCAAACACTCTTTATAAAAGAGGAATGGAGAAATAACTGGAATTTTTTCTGTGTCGGTGATTCCGAAAGTTTCTTGGGTAAGGTGACGAAAAAAATAAATACACTATTGAAATATATACACAATACATTCCAAATAAGCTTTATTTCTCTACATTTCGTTAGCAAAGCGAATTTTTACGTTACAAAACTCACTTTCAATATTTTTCAACTTGTCCTTTGTTTTGTAAAACCAGGTTCAATCTTCGTGGTATGTTTACCACCAGGTTTTCAAGAGTAGAAGCCGGACTAGCATTTCACGCTGCATGTATGACGTTCCATAAGTCTGACGATAATGTGTAAATACGATAATAGAGCCGATATCCTACTAAATTTATTTTTCTTAAAGTTTCTCTACAATGGCTGAACTGCCGTTATTCGCATAACAACAACAACAAATCGCATGCTTAGCCTTGGGGCTAATAGCGGTCTCGATCAATTAGATTAGTTGAGAGAACTCGTTATCGATATTGTTTTCTGGCACATTTTGTATGTGTAGGATAAGTGCAACGATACACCGTGCCCCAGTGTTAAGTCGTGAAAATTTCCAGCTTGAAAAGACCCTCGACTTGATCGGGAATCGAACCCGTTATCACAACCGTGTGGGAGAGCTAGCCGACCGACATCGCTAACCACAGAACCACGGGGACCACTAATCGCATAACAGTCCTACGTAAAATTTTGTGTTTTGAGCAAAATCCTTTCAAATCGCCTGGGAATACGCGAACATTTAATCGACCATTTTTGATTTGAATGAAACTTCGCACACGTATTTGGCTTAGCAAACTAAGCATTTTCCACAGGTGGAGAGATTTTTTACACCCATGAGTTACATTCTAAAAGGGCGTATGCCTTTTGGCATAGGTTTTATTCGAAGCATTGTAGCCCAGGAACCGTTGGTTGTATAGAAAAACTGTCTGAGAATGAGTTGTAGCGAATCAAAAATGCATCATAAAAAAATATCCACTGTACAAAAAAAAATTTTGAAATAATTTTTTTTGAATTTTGAATTTTGATTTTTGACCAAAAAAGGTTTAAAATAAACATTAAATTTCAATTAAAAAAAAAACAGTTGAATTTTTTTTTTCATTTTTTTTTTAAGAAACTTGTCCTTAATACGCAACTTTTTAAAAAAAGTCCAGGATGGAGAAATAAAAAATAATTTTTTTATGGTAGATTAATTTTTTTTATGAAAATTTTAAATCATACATTTTTCAAAATATTTGTATTCTGATGATTTTAAAAGATGCAGAGAGTCATTTTGAATCAAAAGGCTATTGGTAGTAAACATTCTAAAGGCATTGGTTTTCGAGTTATTTCTAATTTAAGCTCGAAAAGTTATTAATATTTCGGAAAATACACGTTTTTCTTAATTTGTCCATGGTTCTCCAGCAAAAACCATACGTTCATTGGAATGCTTGATCAAAAATATACAATTCATTCTCTGACAACAAAACGATTGGGCGAACGGTTCTCAACAAAAGAGTTAAATGTTCTAAGTGATATAAATATATATAAGAATCAAATATTTATTTTCGAGTTTTATTATCTTAGGAACATATTTTTTTATGACATAGATACTTTACAGAACTAGTTTCACCTTATATTTTATATACATCATAAGTAAATGATTCGTCATCTTTTGAAAACAGCTTCGTTTGTATCTTATTTTCTGAAATCGGAACAAAAGAGTAATACTTTTGTGTGGCAGCTATTATTATAGATTTTTTGAAAATATTGCTCCATTCTGTTACTCCTTGTTCATAATCTTCATATGATACCCAACTAAATGACATTTTTGATGAATTTTTATTATTTTTCTGATTAGACCAATCAAACAATTTTTTGCGCTTGTAATGAAATGTTCAAGTTCTTTAGCTAAACTTGCATTTCTTGCCATTCGTTTTAATATGCCACCAATTGCATCGCATGGGCCTTTACCATGAGAAGTCGCAAAAAATGCCACTCTGCATCGACGTTATATTTTGTTTTGAACTTGCAAAGACTTGCAAAGTTTTTTCTATTTTTATATTGTGGAGCAGCTCCATCAGACATTAATATCGCTTTTTTTAACTCTATTGTTGTTTTCAAAAAAATCATTAATTTGGCAGTGAACACCTGAACCGCAACAGTATCATGATGGAGTACTTCCGATATTATGATGAAGCTGATATTCTCAAGTGTTCCAGATTCTGCATAGTAAACAACGGAAGGATGAATGGTGGCTTGACTATTATTCCAATAACTACACGAATCACAAATTGATAAAGACGAAATGAGCTTGACTGTTCAATATTTTTAATTTTGCAATAACGTTTCCGTTTAATTTGCGTAAGCTTGATGAGCACCGATGATCATGAAAGGGTTTACAGCATTTGGGCTTGGTGTATTCCATTTTCACCTTATTCATCTTCACAAAATGCAAATTTTTACTAACACATCTGGAGTAGTGCAATCGTATTTATATACGAAAACAGATATTATAGGTTGCGTACTTTACAAACTGTTATTCTTAGTAAACAAGTAGTTAGTGTTGCACGACAAACATATTTTTTATAAAACATTCGGCAAGGGGAAACGTGTAGGTAGGCTAAGGTACAGCGTTTAAGTTATTTATCCAATCGTTTTGTTGTCGAAGAATGAATTGTATATTTTTGATCAATCATTCAAATGAACGTATGGTTTTTGCTGGCGAACCACGGAAAAATTAAGAAAAACGTTTATTTTCCTAAGTATTAATAATTTTTCGAGCTTAAATTCAAAATAACTCGAAAACCGATGCCTTTAGAATGTTTTCTACCAATAGCCATTTGATTCAAAATGACTCTCTGCTTTTTTTTGCATCTGCATTTTCTGTTGTAATCCAATATGGCGGCCAAATTCAACATGGCGGTTAAAATTCAGATTACTCCAAATGAAGGCCTTATTATTCATCTTTACAGAAAAATGCAACTTGTAGAAGGTTCCATACCGAATTTCAAAGATATAGCTCAAATAAAACATCAAGAATTGCCAAAATTTCCACTTTTCTAGAAAATATTTCACCCCTTGATGACCGAGGGGTTAACAAATTCGATCAAACAAAAACGGCATTATCATTTTTCCACTACAGTAACTGTTCGCTAACTGGGTGCTGTTTAACTGGGCTGCTTTTTAACTGGGCGTTCGTTAACTGGGCTATAGCCCAGTTAAAAAGCAGATGAACGTCAAAAGTCAGCGTTTGGCATAACGCTGTCAAAACGAGATAGGGGCTCATGAATAGTGAATTGAGATCGATTTTTTCAGTCCAATGGATTTTGGTTGTCATCACACATGCGATCCACCAGACTCGTTTCCAGGTCAAATAAATATTTTGTGGAAAGAACCTGTTTCCAAGCAACGGTTAGTGTAAATAAAGCACACGCAAAGCTAAAGACAATGTATTATTTTTCATTTCATCAATCAGGATTGTTAGTGTATTTGTTTTTAAACATTTTCCAATTTTCGCTGAGGGAGATTTGCCTAGCGCCATTACATCGAAATCCCCCTCGGTATTTGACGACATTTGAAATGTCAGCCCAGTTAGCGAGCGACATTCGTTAGCTGGGCTAGGCCCTCAGCCCAGTTAGCGAACGAATAGTGTATTTCTAAAAACTATGTGCATTTATCTTAAATTAGAAAGACCTTGTGCATCTAGTGGCCTAGCTTCAGCGAGAATTGCTCAAGAAAGACTAATGCTTGTTCATGTCAAACTGTGAACCCACTCGCTCCCCCACTCTGTAGGAACCCTCTGTTTATTGCAAAGTCACGCATTTTTTGCTCAAAATCTCTTTTTTCTTTTTCTTACAATTCATAGACGTAAGATGTACGAAAAATACTGATAGATGATTTTTGAAGAAAATAAACCAAGGAATCCAGAAAAGGAATCCAGAAATCCAGTTTTGACCGGAAATGTTGCCAGATAAATTATTTTTGTATTTGAAAACTTAATTTACATTTTTCGACAAATGCAGCCATTTTTATTTAAAATTTGATAATTTCATCCTGTTCCTTGGAAAATTTCACATAAGAAACAACTATCATGCCGAGGTAATATGAGCCAATCTCGAGATATAACATTTTTACGAAAATAGTTGTAATTTTTGTAATTATTTTATTTCATAATTTATAGACGTAAACACCCGAAAAATAGTGATATTTTGAATTTTGAAGAAAACAAAACAAAGGAATCCAGAAAAAATATTGTTTTTGACCGGAAGTGTTGCCAGATAGATTATTTTTGTATTTTAAAATTAAATTTGCATTTCTCGGCAAATGCAACTAATTTCATTTTATATTTGATAGTTTCGTCGTATTTCTCGGAAAATTTCATGTGAGAAGCAATTACCACCCCGTGGTAATATTAGCCAATCTCGAGATATAACATTTTTACGAAAAATTAATTACGAAATTCCAAACTATTTTCGTAAAAACGCTATATCTCGGGATTGGCTTATATTACCACGGGATGGTAAGTGTTTCTTACGTAAAATTTTCCAAGAAATACGATGAAACCATCAAGTTTAAGATAAAATAAGCTGCATTTGCCGAAAAATGCAAATTTAGATTTAAAATACAAGAATAATCTATCTTTGCCAGATAGCTTCCGGTCACTTTTGGTCAAAAGTAGTATTTTTTCTGGATTCCATGGTTTATTTTCTTCAAAATTCAACTATCACTATTTTTCGGGTGTCTTAGGTCTATAAATTGTAAAAAAAATTAATTACGAAATTTAGAACTATTTTCGAAAAAACGTTCTATCTCGATAATGGCTCATACTACCCCGAGATGATAGTTGTTCCTTATCATCTCAAATTTAAAATAAAAATGGCTGCATTTGCCGAAAAATGTAAATTTAGTTTTCAAATACAAAAATAATTTATCTGGCAACACTTCCGGTCAAAAGTTATATTTTTTTCTGGACTCCTTGGTTTATTTTCTTCAAAAATCATCTACCAGTATTTTTCGCATCTTACGTCCATGATTTTTTTTTATTCTCGCTTATTTTCCGTCGGTCTAGTTCCGCCACTGTTGTGGCCAATCACCGACGCCCAGGGAGGCGACTCCACACCCAGGACCCTAACTCACGACCCGTTTATTAACGGACCGGCGCCAACGGCTTTACTTCCTCATGCGATGGAAGGCGTGATCCCAGGGATTTTTCGCCTCAGAAAATCTCCCGGTGTCGGCTAGGATTGAATCTAGACCAGTTGGGTTGGTTGTGAGTGGATCACGCCACCTCACAACCATCGACACCTATGTCGGCGGTGGGATTCGAACCCAGGCGTCGAGCGTGGTTGGCGGAGACGTTACCAACCACACTAGGCCCCCGCTCTAAACGTCCATGAATTGTCAATGAATTGTAAAAAAAAAAAGGAAAAAGAGATTCTGAACAAAAAATGCGTGACTTTGCAATAAACAGAGGGTCCCACAGAGCGGGAGGTATTCCAATCGACACCAAAATTGGGATTTTTCCAAAGTGACAGTAGATGAATAGTTCTCCCAAATTTGAGCAAAATCTGTGATGGTCGTGTCCAAGTTTGTGCTTTTTCGTGGTCATTTCGTATGGAATGACCCATAAAGAATTGTATAAATGATGAAATAGTCAACAATTTTCAGTGTGAGTTTCTTCTAATTCAAAACTATGCGTACCAGTTTGAGCCCATTTTTATCTACCTACTAACTAATAAAATGCTCGATTTTTTTAAGCTTAATATGAACCATGCATCCCCCGTAAACTGAACAGAAATTTGGCAATTTGGCAATTATTTAAGTTACGCTCTCCTAATACACACTCGTTCAGCAAAATAAGCAAAAGCATGAATGTATGACGATTAATGATGAAAACACACTCAAATAAAATCCCGAAGTCGTAATT
The DNA here is from genome assembly GCF_029784165.1 of Wyeomyia smithii. NCBI lineage: Eukaryota > Metazoa > Arthropoda > Insecta > Diptera > Culicidae > Wyeomyia > Wyeomyia smithii. The sequence continues at coordinate 114,463,845 of NC_073696.1, forward strand.
TACGTTGACACATACTTACCTACAATGAATTTAACGCGAGGGAAAATTAAAAATTTTATTGAACATTCTCGTGTAGAGAGCAGCATAATATCGAGAGATTTTTATTGAGTATGAAAGTTAACACATCATAATTTCGGAACAACAAGTAGTACTTGTTAAATCTTCCTCATACTCACCTCAACCAGCTGCATATCCTTTTCACACGAAACACACAAGTGCAATAACAAAATTGAAAAACAAAAACACATCAAATGTGAACATTTATAGAACAGACAATTCAAACACACGTCTCTACATGAATAATAAATACCATTTAATTAATCCTTGATTATTTTAAACTAGTTTGGATATACATGAAAAAACAACTGCTTCAAGCATGAAAACATATAATAATAGAACTACTGCCCACACTGACGAAACAACATTTCATTAAGCTTGTCCGAAATTTCCCAATTAGAAATTAGATGTATATATTTTTTATATAGGTATAACAGATTACGCGCCAACTAGGAAAACAAGTATGTTATTAAGTTTAGTAAAGCCTACAAACCCATGAAGTTTCATTAATTTCTGAAAAGTGATGTCAACATATGGTCGAGGTAACACGAAATATGTCATACCTGTCGAATAGATTCGTATTCTTTTATTATATCTATCTACTGGCTCAAACCCCGAATCCTGGAAACCCTCATGAAAAATTGTGACATGTTCAAAAGGTTGTCTAAATTAGAACAGTAATTAAAAGAATAGAATAAATAACCTACATTCGACACATAGAATTGTAACATCTTTTGACGAGAATTCTCACTTTAAGTAATAATATTAGGTTAGAAAAGAAATGACATTTAGATTATCAATGCGCATTTTACATTCATCAACGTTGTATCATTGTCGAACGATAGGCAAATAGGGCTCCTTGCAACATTGCTGTAATAGCTTTCAGCACCGAAGAGCACATTTTCCGTATGGTGATGGAAATTACATTACGTTTTGCTACATATCCGAAGCCGGAAGGCAGACGTAAATTGAGCCGTTACGTTTATTCATGGGAACGCCGGGTTCCGGAATGAGTATCAAAATAATAAGAGTGCTTTCTCCGGTGGGGCCGGCCTGAAAACGATCCCATTAAATTCATTATCTTCTCGTTCATCCCCGGACCGCAAATGGCGTTTCTGTTAAACCATTGTTTGAGTACATTATCAAAACGCCATGATCGTCGTATAACATTAGAAGATGCGATGAGCGATGTACAACTCCCAAATGGCAAATTACCTAAACGGCATATTGGGCGATAAAATATTATGAAAATGTCACACATCTTCTAGTTTCGGTAGCAATGCAGGGAAGTTCAAAGTTGAAACTTGGACTTCTACGAAAAAATTACACACTCATTGCGTGTTTGGCTGAAAAATCCACGGGACCTTGACTTGCAAAGCTTGTCTCAGTTCGGTGGTAGCTCTTAATGCGACCCATCTAAAGCAAAGCAGTGGAGGTTTCTGTGGAATGTAGTAGTAATTAGCTTTCGTGTTTATTTTATAACGTAATGGTTTATGGAAACCATTCTCCTCCAGCTGTTTCGGGTGGAAATTCTCCGTTACGGAGAACCGACCCACGCGGTGGTGAGGTCACGCGAATGACCACTCGGGTCGTTCGGTTCGGTTATGGGATGGTTGTTATAGTGGTAACGATATGAAATATTGTAACAAAAACCGTGGCAAGCACTAAGTAACTAACGAGGGTAAAGTAGACGTTAAAATTGAGCATATGCAGTAAATTGCGCTACGCAAATGTACCGAGAAAAGTAGGTTCTCGATTGGGTTTCCCGATTCGAACGAATTGCACCACGTGCTAATGAATGACGAGAGTACCACTTAAAATTATATTGATGTAGAGCTGACGTGTAGATTGTAAATGTATATCATATACGTTCGAATTAAAATATAGGGCAGCATAAATGGGATTCGTTGATTGCTGGTTGTAAAGCTTATCTGAAATCTACTCGTGTTGTAGTAGTTATATTGGTTTTGTTTTTATTCATTTTTAATAGTGAATTGTAAAGTTGTTGTAACCCAATGGGCAGTTTATGAAAGTCATATGCAATTAGATTTATATATAAAAAAACTGTAATTTCATTTGGGTTATCTGCAATTCACGGTGATTGCCATTTTCTCATAAGTAAACATTTCGATAGAATTTCTCTTAAAAAACAGTGTAAGGAACGCGTATGTTATTCATCCCCAGTTAGTGTCATGTTTAAAAATGCAGTGCATGACGTCTGCACTGTAACTTGACTGGACCTTTCATATTCATGGTGTGTTTCGGTGCCATTCATAAAGTATCATACTTGGTAGACGTGAAACGTAAACACAATCATCACGCGTTACATACACCAGACATAAGGGGTACAGTCAACAGGAATGCAACTGACACACGGTATGTTTTCTTTGATATTGGAACCATACAGAGAAGAATCTTCTTACATGCGAACTGCAAATAGTCTACTGTTGCAATGAAAACATCTGGTTATTGATCTACACTGTTTCTAAATGAACCTCAATAGTACTTTTGAATTGTTATCAATATGAATTTCATTTGCTGCGATCTAAACACTGTTATTCATTTTTTAAATTTTATGCTGGTCGAACAAATATAGTAAATCTCAACATAGCAAACAACAGCTAACCGCCGGTTTGCGGTGATAAAAAAAACAGCACGAAGTTTTATGAGGTTCTTCTCCGGCAGGACACTACTTTGAGCGCAACAATGTGCTATGATCGGGTACATATTTCATGGTAAGACTAAACCGCAGCGCTGAAAACTCCGACTATCCGCCGAGTTCAAGCGAGGGCACAGAAGTGCTGAAAAACATACCGGGAGATTAATATGGTAGGAAGTTTTCACCGTTTTGTTTTGAAACCATTTCTCTTGAGACGCACTTGGCTGAAAAACTAAACCTATATTCAGGTTCACGACTGAATAATTTGTGCAGCCGGTGGTTCTACAGTGAGGGACAAATTTTAACCCCACATATCTACCATTTCGAATATACTTAGTCAAAGGATAACTTGTATAGTAGGTACAGCACTAAGATGTTCGGCAGTGTGTTTTGAAGTACACAAAAGGTTTCAAAACGTAGAATTATTTCTTAAATGTCACTGTTCATTTGACATTTGAAGCAGTGGGTACTCGATCAGGAAGAAAAAACAAAAATGTAACAGAGGCTTTTAGTTTGTTATGTGAAAAACCTTTCAAGTTGTGTATTAATTTTGATCCCGTTAGGTATTAAAATAACAGAAATCATAACAAAAAATATTCTACTAATATCAAACCCATATCATACTTTGTTACTAACGTATCATCTTTCTAACAAAATTAGATAGCACATAGAACAGTAAAATAACAACCATTGTTATAAACAACAGGTTTTGATAGAGACGCAAAAATTTTGAGATTTGTTTTAGAACAACTTTATTTCTGGATTTGTTATTATAACTTGTTCAGATTCAATTTTGTTATCAAAACAAATAGGAAAATACAAAATCGTATCAAAATATGTTATTTGTATCTCCCGTTGATAGAATTTTGTAATTTTTTAGTTATGCTCTTCTGATCGGGTAGCCATCAATTTACCTTTTCGAGTCGTTCAAACTGATTGCAGCTTTTCGTTTATGTTTTAAATTTATGCCGTTTTGAGAGAGGGCTGGCAATAATTTCGTCAGTCTGGAGGCAATTCGCTATCGCCCAAAAATGACCTCACAGTTCTTTAGAGAATTCTTTAAGAATACTTAGGCCCCGTGCCGGTGGCGAAACAGGCTCTGGCTAAAAACCATCTTAATAAAGAAATTAAAAAAAGGCAAAACCACGATCGCAAGGACTACATGAGGTTATTGTTACATTACTTGCATTTTTTTTTGTATTCATAATAACTTTCAACCAACACTAAAAAATCACTCTCTGGAAATATTGTCCCTGAAAAATAACCAAATATGGTAAATACCAGATTATATGAGTAATACCGGAGCCGTGAAGATATTTATAGGCCGTAAATCGACCATTGTTGCCATTTTAAATATTTTCAGGACCTATTCCGTCAATCGATAATAAAATGATTTGAGCCAAGAGTCGACACGGAAAATCTGTCGCTACCGATGCTACTACCGCTGCCCGCTGCTGTTATACTATGAATGAAGTGTAATAAATAAACGAAAATAAATTACTCTTCAAATTGGGTATTTAATTTGTCCTCAAAAGAACGATTTATTGTTAAATTCCATATCAGATATTATACTTATCGCATCTCTGTGCTATCTCCGACTGTATGAATCAGGCACTCTTCCAATAACATAGTGCAAAGCTGTTTTTACCCCGAAAATTTGAGGGCCGACAGAATTTGATTGCCAACATTCCCGTTTGTGTTTTGCCCTATAACGGCAAAGCCTTTCACTAGAGAAATACTGGCCAATGCACCTATAGCTGTTGCTGCCGCTATCGCATAAAGGCAGCTTTTCACTAGAGGAAGAGGTAGTGTCGCTGCATCTACCGCTGACGCTACTACCACTACCGCTACAGCTACTGCTGCTGGTATCCGCTGCAACTGCCGCTGTTGGTACCCGCTGCTATCCGCTGTCACTACTTCTACTACCCGCTCCTATTACCCGTTTCTGCTGTCTGATTTTGCTTCCCGCTGCTTCTTAGTTGCGACCGTCATAGTGGCCATCCACATGTAAACTGATAGTTTTGAAAGAATCCCGGTTAACTGGGTATATAATTCCGTCGATCGTGCTAGGGAAAGCAAGCAGCATTGTAACAATCAGAAGTCTAAATTTGCGTTTCATCACAGCTTGACAATTTTCAATAGTATAACAGTTAAAATATTCAAATTACAATTTCCTGTATTTGGGCGGATGCGTAGATGATTTTCCAATGAATTACTACGAGAACGTAGGAAATCCATTGAGAAGCAGAATTCTCCCTTTTTCCATTATTATAGACTGTTCCGAAAATTATAAATACATCTTCTCTCTTGAATAAAACAAAATATACAGGATTTTTCGGGTCATTTTATTTTGAAATATAGATAATAAGTGTTTTCTTTCCAGTTTCAATTCAAGTTGGGATTATTTTTCGTAGGATACGCGAGTTCTCTAACTTTTCTCTTAACACTACTCATAAGCTTTTGCACAGTGTGTTCTCCGACCATTTTTACCATTTTAAGCCAATCTTTTTTAAATTTTTCAACATTGTCCGCTGGTTTGACATATTTCCTCAGCTTTGCCTTGGTCAAAGCCCAAAAAGTTTCAATAGGGCGAATTTCAGGGCAGTTTGGAGGATTCATCTCCTTTGGGACACATGTGACATTATTTGTTTTATACCACCCTGGTGCATCCTTAGAGTAATGGCAGGAAGCAAGATCAGGCCAAAAGATTGGAGGATTGTTATGCTGCTTAACCATGGGTAACAACCTTTTCTGCAAACACTCTTTCACGTAAATTTTACCATTCATTGTGTCATTCGTAATGAATGGACGAGATATTTTCCCACATTCACAAACGGCCTGCCAAACCATTACCTTCTTGCCAAATTTTTCGGTGTAAATGGCTTTCACTGGTCCAGGGACATCCTTTCCCTTTGGTGATGTATAAAATTGCGGTCCTGGCAGAGTCTTATTTTCCAGTTTTATGTAGGTTTTGTCATTCATGATAACACACCCCATTTTTTTGGTCAGAAGTTTGTCATAAAGCTTCCGAGCTCTCGGTTTCACAGATTCGGCTTGTTTTGGATTTCGTTTTGGCTGCTTCTGCTTCCGACGGGTCTGCAGACCCATTCTTCCCTTGGCACGCATAACGTTACTCGCCGAGGTTCCAAGCTTTCTCGCCACATCTCGTACTGATACTGAAGGATGCCGCTTGTAGTATTCCTTAACCTTTTTGTCCATTGTGGGATCAACAGGCCCGGATTTTCTACCACGTCTTGGGGCATCAGTAAATGTGCACTCTTCACAATACTTCCGCAATGCGGTTTGAACTGCTCCGACACATATACCTTCTTCTCTGGCTAATTTTCTTATAGAAAGACCACTCACGGTGCCCCATTTGTGCACAATTCGCTTTCTTTGCTCGGGAGAAAGGCCACGCATTTTCAAAATTTCGCACTAAATGTTAGAAAAAATGACAGCATCTGTTTCTTTTGGATGTAAGCAACAGGACGCAGCCAACGTTTGGTTGAATACTGCACGTTATTTGAAATGACGGTTGATCGTAAGTGTATTTATAATTATCGGAACGGTCTATATATTTTTATTTTACATCCTTATGTAGCCGAAAATCCTGAGAGACGTAGCCCTACGTCAAAAAAAGGGGCCAGAAACTTCGGGTGAGACCCAGGCAACCATACTCTCAAGCATCTTGTCCTAGGTGTCAAGCAGACATAATCTATAAGTCGATGTCACCTAGCGGTTTCCCGTCCATCGGCAATAAGACTAGTATCCATCGCTTCCATCTCTCTAGGAAGAGCCAGTGTTCCAGGCACCGCTGAATGACTCCCGGGAACAGTTCAAAACGACTTTTGTTGCCGTCTTAAGAGCTAGATTCGAGACTACATCTGGTTCCCGTCACGCACGTTCTGAACGATCGGAAGGTTGGCTGCATGCTTGTCATTCTCCTCAGTAAAAAGGAAAGAGCGGAGAAAATATTCACCGCGCTCTTCCCTTTCAGTATGTGCCTGCGTCTAGCAAATGCTTTCATCACACTGCTTCTTTCTCCACTCCAAAGTGTCTCAACCAACTTAAAGAGAGACAAACACACTTCAAGCTCAGCCCCCATCTGATAGAAGCAAGAGAGGTGAATCGCTCTACAGAAAAAATGCAGAAGTACACCACAGTGTTCACTGGCGAGTAGTCCCGAAAGTGAAAAAAAAACCTATCGGGCAAAAGTGTAGTCCTCATGTACAGCGAAAACTAATTCGACCAGAGTTAACTCGACCGGTACGAGCAACGCAGTCAGTTTTTTTTCTCCCAATCTCTTCTCCTCCTCTGCCATCCTCAAGAAAAAAACTGTAAAACGCACCGCAGATAGCTCTGATGTGCAATTGTGCGTGATGTCCATACGTGTGAGAAAGTACATAGCTCATTGTCTCGCAAGAGAGATTTCAGATTTCACTGCGGTGCTTTCGGGAAGCTCACCAGATAAAAATCATCCGTCGTTCTCTTTTAGCATGTGCGTTGATTTGCTCTTTAGTGTGAGAGCAGTTGTTTTCGCAGTGCAAGATGTTCTCCTGCACTCTAGAGGTTTTCTGAGGAGGTAAGACAAACATGGTTGGCTGAACACTCCTATCTATACCTGAGATACTCGCTGCTAACCGCACTGCGGCCACCAAGACGCCCTTGATTTTGGTTATTTCTATCATATCGCGTCAGCCACGGAATTGTATTGGCGCTGGCTAGGGAATTCTGCTCGGTGCTCTTTCCTATGTTCCTCGGTATGCGCACATTGCATCCGTCGTCATGTTTTATAGCCCGCTGTACAAAGGTTTGCTATTGTGTCCGTGCATCAGTATATCGGTGGCCTTTTCACGGTGGCGTCATACGCCCGCGATGGTATGGCAATTGATGGATCAAAGTTTGGGCGGAGCATACGACCCATCTCACGCTCTCGTCTAACAAAAAGCAAAAAGCAAAGCCTTGGTGCTACATTCCAATTCGGAACTTGACCTTCTGTTTATTATACACAGACTTCGCAGCCAACTGTTGGATGTACAGGATAATTGCGGGAATAGCGCTACGATCATACTGACAATAACAGTCTCCTGAGCCGAGACTCGAACCTACGACGACTGGCTTGTTAGGTCAGCATCGTACCTCGAGACCAACTGGAAGGGCTCTCGTTTAACTGCCTCCCCAAACAGGGTGAACTTGTATAATACGAGGGGGCATATCGCCCGAAGCTGTAGTGAAGCAGAAAGCATGGAATATTAAAGCATATTATACATTTTTTTTTCGTTTCTCTACTTGATACGACTGCTGATAGGTTCACTTGAGATATATAAGTGCAAATACGAGGTAATAAACTTTATAAACCGGTAAAAAGAACTTACGGAATCGCTACAAGAAGTAACTTCTGGAGCAGCTCAAATTAAAATTTATTTTTGTTTACTTTTTGCTGCTAGTGACAATTATCAAATTTGCACAGAAAGTTGGTCTCATGAATCCTTACGGATTCCCAGTAGTCTCATATCTTATTTTTGGTATGTTTCCGAATAAATGGACTGGGCTGTTATGGCCCGGGGTGGGGGAGTGGGGAAGGTTTGTTTTTTTGTATGTTTACCTACCTAAATGCAATGTACTCGACCCGCGCAAATGGTTGGAGTGTAAACGCTCTCCACGGCATACTGCTTTATGTTATAATCCACACCTGGTGGTAGTTAGTGATACAGCCATGTCTACCTCTTATTTCATAGTAAGCCCTGAACTACAGAACATCACACCGATGATCGATCCGTACCATTTGAGCTGTAGGCACACTTGGTGTCTAAGTTAGTCCCGTCTAGGTTAAGCTTTACCAAAGTCTCCAAAAGTTCTGACCTTCCCATTTGACTACCCAAACATTATTATAGATCGGTTATTTTGTTAACTATTCCAGATGAACTATTCGATAAACCCACAAGGTGGAGCATAAGAGTGGCAGTAGAATACTCATCCACCTAAGAAACCGTGAGTATCTTGTCTTAGGTGGACACAACCTCCTGGACCGGGCACCTGCTTCGTTCGCCTTGTTCGCAATTTAGTTACCGACTAGGATGGAGTCTTAATAGATCCAATACGATGGCAACGACTCGTTGGTTGGTGTAGCAGCTGCTGCGTCGCATAGCCTTGATCTAGTTTCACCTAGGACCTACCGTGATGTGCTGAGTATCTCGTTTTCCAGTGCATACCAAGGGTTTGAGAGATTATCGCAATCCAAGTCTATCTTCGGGGAGCGCGTAGCTGCAAAGTTATACATTCCGCTTTGGAAAGTGGGTGGTCGTGGGCTCAAATCTTAGTATGTAGGCTCTCCATTACATACCCTTCCTTCAAGCTGAATTCTATATCCCTGCTGACTATTGTATAATAGTTCTTCAGGAAATTGTTATTATAGCGCGATATTGGCTGGAGCAACGCGATTCTGATAAGACTTCTTCCTCTTGACAAAATCTTCTACTAAAGTCCTATATAGTTATGATAAAACTGACCAGAGGATTAGTATTAAGAGCCTCTTTAGGGAATTGTGATGTGCTATATTGGCTGGAGGAACGAGGTTTCGATAAGACTTCTCACTCTCGATAAAATAAGTCCTTCTTATAGTAATACTTACCAGAGCAATATTAACCCTAATTAACTCTAGGGAATTATAAATGGCGATATTGGCATGGGAAACAAGGTCCCGATAAGACTCCTTCCTCTTGACATAATAAGTCCCTTTTAGAATAAACCTGGTCAAAGAGGAACATTACGTGAGGTCTCTCTCCAGAGAATTGTAATTTGGTATAATTCCATAGTAACAATTTCGATTTTATCGAAGTTTTATAGTGCTCAATACAGCCAAACAGCGCTAAAAAACTTTGATAAAATCAGTTTTGTTACTTGGCTCGGTATAGGAAACAAACGTCTGGCTGCTAATAGCTGCTCAAGGGGCTTGGTTACTGTCAGGGGGTAGTTTCCATCTTCGATGCAAGTCCTATGGTGGACCCCTGCCGGGCCACTGAAAAGGTGAACTGCCTCGGGGGCCACTACCACCCCGCAATGCTCCTCGAGCGAATGTGTAATTTAGCACGCCTCGGTGATCTCGTCCAGGTTCCGCGAATTTTTTAAGCTAGCTACGTAACGATCCCAAGTTCTCCCGCTCCCCTTCTCTTCCCCGCATGTAATGATGAGTAACGTAAACCCAATCCTCCTTCATGCGTTACGTAATTTGTGTAGGTTACCAAAAGAATGCAATGCAACAATTTCGAGCCGCCTTCAGACGGCACTAGACACTACACTGAGTTGGTGCACTCAGGAGGGGCTGAACATAAATCCCGCTGAAACTGTGACTGTCCTCTTTACCAAAACTGAAAGACTTCCTACTGAACTTCTGTAAAGAAGATTATTCTGGATAATGGGCTTATTTGGACGGCTCGAATTGAATACGTAGTCAAAATAGCTACAACGGTAATTTGGGCATGCAGCACACTATTCAGTAAAACCTGGGGGCTGAAACCACAATTGGCTCTTTGGTCCATCATCGTCGCTCTGTTTTAAGTGATTTTTAACTTGGAATAACCGCATAAAACATCCGCCAACTATCCGAGATCTGCTTATTAGAAGCATCTACGTCGATTACTGCTGAACTGTATTGTATTTCGAAATAATTATCGCCATCGGCTTGAGTTGTGGTAGATTGAAAGGCGTCTAGCTCCTCCGCCACTCTAGCATCCTAACAGCTATGAGTAGCCGTAAATTATGTTTTTTTTTTCAAGATTAATTGCTCAAATTCTCAAAAAAATACATCAGGTACTAGCTTCACATCCAAGGAAGAGTTTCTCAAAATACCATTCTCTACAAACTTTGATTAGACACTATCCTTCTATTTTGCTTCTTTGAGAAGTTAGCAACAGCGCCGCCCTAGTGGTGAAATTTTGAACTACGTAGCCATTGCTAAAAGTTGGCCAATAGTTTCAGGATCAACATTCAAGAAGACATCGTTCATCTAGGAGGCAACCCTTAGTAGTTATTAATTTCGCCCTGATTTCAGTCCTTTCCGACCACTGTGCGCCGCATACCTAATGTCACAATTTCAAATCGCTGCGTACTATTGTCTGTATACGATTCTACGCTGCTGTTTTTTAATTTCTACACCGAACAAGCCCTGACCAGCAACTAGCATCTTACATCTCGATCTCTTATTGATTCATCGCACGCATCGTTCCCTGCCACCGCTTTCGCCGTATCATCATCATCACCCACATATCTACAATCATCGATTGGCAATAGACAGCTGTATATACACACAACGCACGCGTGGTCCAGGATTGCAATCTAGCGGAACAAAATTAATAACTCCGGATCGTGTTGGTTTTTTGAGATAGTGATTTCGGCAATGTTTATTAGAATAATCAAGGGATATTTTTGTATGGAAATATTTGTACTAAACGTGTACTAAACTAGTACTAATTTTTTTTTGTCTTCATTTTTTCAATTTAGAAGAATGGTTTCTTCTACAAAATTGTTCATTAGCCAATAACATGAAAGTCTTCCAAAGTCACAACTATTCAAGAAGGCATCGTGTATAAGATATTGATTTTTTTTAACAAAAATGACGAAAAACTGTTATTTTCATTTTATTTTTTTTTTCTAAGTGTACTAAGAAACTATATGAGTTTCTAATCATAAATCCTTTAATCTTTGCCGCAGAATTGGGTCGGCTATGGCATGTACTTTTTGAGATATTTAAAAAAACGAAATTTTTTGATTTTCTTCAAAATGTCATATTTCCATTAGCGCACGAAAGCGCAACCTGAAACTTTCAGGGCTGAAAGAATATTAAACTAGGTGCTGTAGACAAAATTTCAGCCCGGAGCTCCTTGGAGCTTTTACTCTGTGAGTAATTTTTTAAAATTCTTCAAAGTTAGAAAGAAAGTGCTGTTTTGTTTCCAATATTATGCCCAATGTCTTCGGAGATATTAAAGAGAATTAAATATGAACTCTTTTGGTCTAAAAATATTTAGTTCAATATCTAAAATTAACTATTCAGGTCTTATGCAATGATTTTTTAATCGAATAGGATACTTTTTACGATACTAATCAATAACATAAAGGGATCATTGTTCAAAACTGATTTGTTCCTTTTCCGCTTCATTTCTCCATACATTTAAAAAAACATCTTCAAAATCCAGTTCCATCTACTGTGAGATTTTGAACTTCACTTGGAAGATCATCAATTGAATGGTCTTCTGTTCAGTGATTCAGATAAATTGTCGGACCATATGTGAGTAAAAGGTATTTGAAAACATATCCCATGTTCACTGGGCGGTTGAATTTTCGTGAGTGAAATTCTCGATAATTTTTGACGAATTTATTCCGTGCCTCTTGAACTTTTTCTGACATCATACCAATAGGCATAATACAATGCCGGGTGATAGATGTACCGTACATTAATAGTCTGTGAATTGTCGGTGAAAACGGGTAAAAAGAATACAACTCAATTATGCGTTGTTGATTAGCATCTTAAAAAGTATCTTATTTGAAAAAAAAGCATTTCATAAGACTTCATTAGTTCATTGTAAATATTGAACTGATTATTTTTAGACCAAAAAAGTTCATATTTAATTCTCTTTAACATCTCCGTAGCCATAGGGCATAATATTAAGGGTTTGCAATCCCGGGAACGATTTCCCGGCAATTGCCTTTCCTCGGGATTCCCGGATCCCGGGAATAAGAATATTGATTCCCGGGCTCCTCGGAAAATTTTCCATACAATATTGCAATAAAACTAAATATCGTATCAAAACACGAAACTTACGAAGCAAATATTTGTTTGAAACGACGATCAATATTTGTTTGCCGTGTAATATCAAATTATTTGCTCAATTTATTGGTTAAAAATATATGCTGTCTTGTTCAGTAAACGATAAATTAAGAAATATTTTCTTCGTCTCATGTCTTTTTTTGCTAGTGAGAGCTAGTTAGTAGTGAGTGAGCGGATAGTTGCTTGATTTTTTCTTTGTTTATTGACAAAAAATTTTGAAACCTGTAAATTGATAAAAAAAAATTAAAACCCGTAAATCAATACGACCAGAAATAAATAAATTAATAAAACTCAGTCAGTTTACACTGACTTGGGTCGTGTCCGCGATTTCACATTAATTACGAAGGCATTCATTAATTACGAAGGCATTCAATGCTATAAAATCTGACTACCAAACACTCAGCTTTATCTTCAACAAGCTAGAAGTATTGGACTCTTCAGTTTCTAATGAAATGTAGGAAGAGCTGGAATCGGTGATTTAGAAGAAGAAGAATCAGACACCAGCGGTGATTCAGCGATCTTAAGCAAAGATATACAGAATGGATACATTATTTGGGCCTAACGAAAAATTGTCAGCGGATCTGAGGCGATTGATAGACTATTGTTCATGAATTTCTGGAGTGAACTTGAATAAATTTTGTTCTTCAATTGATAATTAAATTGTAAACGATAGTTTGAAACTTATATTAATAAACTTTATTTGAAATCTCATTTTCGCTAAGGATTTTTTTCCTTTCCCGGTTCCCGGGAATTCCCGGGAAATGAGATTTTTCATTTCCGTTTCCCGGGAAGTCTATTCTCGGGAATATTGCAAACCCTAATAATATTGGAAACAAAATAGCACGTTTATTCCTAATTTTGTAGAATTTTACAAAATTACTAACAGAATAAAAGCTTCAAGGAGTTCCAGGGTGAAATTTTGTCTACAGACACCTAGTTTAATATTCTTTCAGCCCTTCTTTGGTTTACTGCATTTTGGAGTATGTAGCGCCTGTTTGGGCATCGTACAACACTGGACTTATTAATAAAATTGAGAGCGTCCAACGTTCTTTTGCCCAATACGCTCTGCGTCGACTTCCATGGCAGAATCCCTTACACCTCCCAGCTTATGATAATCGTTGACAGCTGATAAAACTAAGCTCACTAGCCGAACGTAGAGTGTTATTCCAAAGGTAACATGTTTATGATCTTCTAATGGACACAGTTGACGGTAAATATGGTGGTAGCCATAGGCGTAGTCAGAGAGGGGCAGGGGGGCCGTTGCCCCCCCCCCTCTATTTTTTGAAATTGGTGCAAAATTTTATTTTCCATAACTATAATAACGTTTGCGCCAAAAAATGGACAAAACTTGTCAATTTTTCATGGGTTTATCTTTACACGCACTGACGAAACTAAACCATGAGTCATCAGAAAAAAGTTCATTTACGTGTTCAAATAACGGTACCCCGCCGCGTCGAAAACGGACATCGTGCGGCAGTTCGTGGACTCCGGATACGCCCGTTCCGGCATCTACAACATCTTGGCACTATTGGACACCAATCAGAGCATTGAAAGAAAGCTTGGTTCCGGACGGCCGACGACCCTGAGCAACAAGAAACTCCAAAGGATACTGAAGAGGAAGACCGAGGTAAAAAAGGCTACATCGCTGCGTGCGCTTGGCCTGGAGGTCTGTGCAACCGATCAAACAGTGCTTGGCGAACATGGACGGTCAATACCCGTTCACTAGTCTCGGAGCTGCAGGCAATGACGCAGCGGCAGCGCCTGAATAAGATGGTCAAATCGATTTTCCCGGAAATTCACGACGTGGCGGTGGTGATGGACGACGAGACCTGTCTCACCCTGGATGGCAATGACTGGTAGGGCATTATAGTACGAAGTACCTGCCGGATGTTGCGTCGTTTACCAAAAAATACCATAAGGCCGAAGACACGGTGTTTTGGCCGGATCTAGGGTCGGCTCACTATTCAAGGCGATCATTTGAGGAGATGGAACGGCTAAATGTCGATGTGGTACCCAAGTTGGCGATCCCGCCCAACGTTCCCAAGATGCGTCTCATCGAGGATTTCTGGCAAGCCCGAAGCGTAAAATCTACTACAACAATTTTGTCGCGAAATTACAGGAGAAATTGATAAATAAAACGAAAAAAGAATTAAAAAACATGCCTAGACACATGTTTTCGTCCGCTATGGCTAATGTTCCGGTTAACTGCCGGAAGGCCGCATGCAAGAGCGTAGATTTTTTTGCAAGTAAGCTAACATAATTACCTTCCATAGGAAATTTATCAAACTCAATTATCTGTCCTAGTTATTTCTTACCACTATCCTAAAAAAGTCCATTTTTCAACGCATACGTTAGAAACGTTAATGAAACAATACGGAAGCACAAGTGAGGACGAGAAGGACGACGAGACAATTGTTTCGTGCAACCGATTAGACCGTTGCGGAAACGTGAGGCTCGAGCAATTGAATCAAGGAAAATGAGCAGCTTAACCACGCTGTAATTTTCAAAAGCTGCGAGTCCAATCTTCTTCTCTTCAATATAACTTGTAATCAAAGAGCTAAATAGCATTTCAGAAAATGTTAATATTTATGACAGAAGGAAACAGTCACGTTTTTTTATAATTGAGTTTTGCAAATAAATTCTTGTTGCATCGAATAGTCTTCGTAAAAAAGCAAAATTTGATGCAAGGATTGGTTAACTGACGCCAGTAACCACCAGGCTACCACACATTTTCGAAAGTTAGACGAAACAAAGCACAGTAATAACACACTGGTTCGTGTACAAGCCCAAGGTTATATTGGATATTAGCCAATTTCTCAATTATTTTGAATATTAGCCAAAATTGTTTCACATTTTCCTTTCCAAATGCATTTTTCGACAATTGGCTTCCATAGGGACCTTGTTTATGGTGTTCGCCATCACGAAAAACTGTTTTCTCGTTTTTGGTAAAAATGGCATATTAGC
Organism: Wyeomyia smithii; assembly: GCF_029784165.1. Classification (NCBI taxonomy): domain Eukaryota; kingdom Metazoa; phylum Arthropoda; class Insecta; order Diptera; family Culicidae; genus Wyeomyia; species Wyeomyia smithii. The sequence continues at coordinate 114,479,348 of NC_073696.1, forward strand.
CAATTTTTGAGTTACGGGCAGTGTAAAGTATCAGCCAGATCAAAAACAATTGATTGAAATGCTTGCCCTATGTTGCGTGGAATTGCACAGGTTTTCCAGTTGATCCACTAAGGACATTGCAGCGGCAAAATACCGATCATCAATATCAAGCAAATCCGTGTTGATCACCAACTGCTATTATTAAATTTTATTTTTCAAAATACCATTTTTGTACTTCTAAAATTTTGAAGAACTTGCCCCCCCCCCCCCCCCTAATCGAAATACTGGCTACGCCCATGGTGGTAGCTGCTGGAGACCGTGGATGTTTGTTGAGTGTTGGTACTGAGGTTGTGATAGCAGTCAATAAATACGTATGGCTGGTACTCTTATAACGTGTGTCAAAAATAATTAGGCAATACATACAAAAACAATATCCTCCCATCAAACAATATAACTGTTGAACGTAGAGTAGTATGTCCCACGGTGTGACATCGGAAACGTACCTTGACCGGAGATAAACGAGTTGATGGGTCGAGATTATATTTCCAATTAATTTATTTTACAATCCTCATAACTACAATTACAGTTTTGGTTTCACGACTCGGAGTAGCGTTTCAAATTACGATTGCATACTAGCTAGATACTGATTAAAGATCTGATTGAGTTGATAGACTTCTAATTCAGTTACATTAATGCTCATTAATAAGATGTAGTATGGTAATTTTTGATCGACACTGTAGTGACGGCAATCGTAGGGCAGTGAACAAAAAAAAAAGAAAAACACATTAAATCTGTGGATGGTCAGGAAAGTAAGGTGTCGACTGGCCGGGTGTAAATGTACAAACTAACTCGGTGCGTTCCTTTAGTACGTTGTTGATGACGATGATTATGTTGACGACGACGACGATGTCGAGTACGGGATCGTTAACCTTAGCTTTCAATGTTATTCATCGTCAAGCTCGTAGGTGGGTGTGTTTGTGTGAATAGCAACATTAAAAAAATGAGACGATATAAACCGCGTATAATAGAGTTCTCTTGATGCAGCCTAACCGCAACAGTAATTAAAATATGCTCAATATCAACATAAACGCGCGCAGCAGTCGCAGTTGAATGTCGCCGAGAAAGTCTCAAGTAGGTGAGTGAGACGTCTAAAGAAGTCTTGAGATTTCTGAAAGCGTTGCAATTTGAAAGTGATTACAGCGACAAGGGTTAGTTAATTCTGTAAACTCCAGTACTGTGATCAAAAAGTCAACTCCAAATAAAAAAGCCCTTGAACTCTTATGTAAGAGTATGAAACATTGTTTTCATTGTACTTTGCATAAAAATCTCCCACAGCGGAGTTTGTGTACTTTGATGAGTTTGTGACGTTTGCATTGTAGTTTAGCGAAATACAATGAATATCTCGTCATGCATTACATTTAAATACAAAACATATAAAATAAAATTTATCGATGAAACTACAATAACGGTAACAATGAAACAATATATCTGTAAAAATTCATGACGTTATTGAAAATTTAGAAAATTGCCTCTGATCTTTCACCTCTGATAGTTCTGCTTCCCGCACTTATTTATGAAACATTTACTCTAGACTTCCACCTTGCACTGCAAATAGCACTAACCAAACCATTTTAATTCATAACACCGAATCACCGCGATGCTTACTTTGCTGCGGCTTCAAGCCCCGTTTTAGGGAAAATACCTATTTAACAGTGGTGAGCGAGATTTTCTTGATGTTAACCCCATTCTTTGCACATCGGCGAAACCACGACCAGGGGCAAACTAAGAGAGCACGTGAATAAACCGCGAGTAGCTGAATGTATATAAATATTTAAAATTTTCAAGAGCTTTCTCGTCGACGAAACTCGTCGGCCCAGACATCGGTGCAGCGCCAAGAAGACAAAATCAAAAGCCAGAAATAAATTCTGCTTTCCTGCATTGCCCTACCACGATGAATTGAAAAGGGGGTAACTTGCCAGCTGACTGTGTTCCCGTGGGATTGAAAATATTCATTTTGGCTTTTCTTCTCGGTTTCCGACAAACTATTTCTGTCGTGTCTTAAACAGAAAAAAACACGGTTGGAATATTTAGCAAGACTGCGGAAAAATATTTCGCTTTTTGAATGGCACTTGAGATATAATGCTGGTTCAATACAACAGTCGTCGTATGTTCGAATCTTGGTTAGGAGAGGCTGTTTGAATTACGTGATGATAGTTTTATAGTTCTTTTACTGGTTAGCTTTACTATCTCATAAGTTCATATCAGATTCTTAAGAAGGCCATTACGACTGAATACCGCAGCGTCGTGCATCGATCCGGGTTGAAAAAATTGAATTGGAGGTGTCTATGACCTGCTACAAGACTATTGCAATGAAATATGTACCCTACCAGATCACTGGTTATGTCTGTCAGTTACGTAAGAAAACCAATAATTTAGTGTTAAAATGCTCTGAATTTAGAGTTTAATGCTCTGTGCATAATACCAGCTACGTAAAAAATATATTTAGTTGTTTTTGGCTACTACGAAAGCCAAATTGAAAATGAACGTAGAGGACAGTTGTTTACTGCTTTTATAAATCAAAAAGATGTTGAGACAGTCTCTACTTATTACCATTACAGTGAAAGAAAAATAGAACACGATCTGTACAGGGAAGCGTACATGTGATTGGTCCATTGATTATAAATTTCTCCTGGTTCTTGCCAAATATCAGGCTAAATTCTCTGTGTCAGTTTAAATCAAACTAAACAACCAATCACAACCTTGCTTCTACAGTACAATCGACACCAAAGTATAAAACCGATTCGACTTTGTAAACGATTTGTTATAACCGTTCACAGCAAACAGAGCAGCTGATGAACACAGCGCAGCGAAGCTGAGCAGGCGACGATTGTTGTATGGTTTTTGTACTCGGTTGGTCGTAGCCTTCCACAGCAGACGGACCAACAGAGTAAACCGACGGATGGTACTGCATAGCACATGTTCGTTGTTATTCGGAGAAGTTGTAGATCACGTTACTGCAAGCAACTTTGTAGAAAACTACTTTTTTTGTAGCTTTTGAAGTGGCTAAATTAGTCTAATTTTGTTCACCACTTTGTTCGAATTCCGAAAATTTAACTTGCAGACCAATCTGTTTATAGACTTTAAGGCAGCGTACGATACAGTTAAGAGAAATGAGTTATGGCGAATTGTGTTCGAACATGGTTTCCCAACAAAACTAATTAGGCTGGTACGTGCCACCCTTGAAGGCTCTACATCATGCGTCAGGATAGTCGGTAAGATATCGAACTTCTTTGTGACGTTAGATGGTTTGAAGCAGGAAGACGGGCTGTCAAACTAAGTGTTCAACATCGCATTGGAGGCAGCGATGGAAACGAAACGATTATGACCCGATTGTCGTTTTGTCCCAAACTGTACAGATTGCGATGTGTTCGAGTAATGAATAAACTTGAATCCTCTCAGTACGTAACAAAATGTTGATGCATTGCTCACTCGGAAATAATAAATACATAATTAGACTATATACAGCTCTTAGAAGAGAATGATCCGCGCAACTCGTTGTGTTTTTTTCTCCGTACGTGGCTCGTCGCACGAGGAAAAACGATAGCAAAAGAGAATAATAAACTTGACTTGTCCCCTTCGCATCGCAGTGACGCAGTAGCAGTGATGTGGTACGGTGACGGCGGGAGGGAGAGTTATTTTAGGCTATCGGACTACTTGGGCAACGATTGTTTTCAGCAGGTTTGCTACACCAATTAATGAAAAACTGCTGGAGTAGTGTGAAACATGATATTATATAATATTTTTTTGTTTTATGCATTTAAAAAAAAAAGGCTGCTTAAGCAGGTAATACAGAAATTGATAGGTACCAAACTTTGCTATTATACAATTACCCGAATTATCCTACTTTAAGCTTGCGGTTATGCCGAAGAATTTATCTACCTCTCGTTTTGGTTATGGTTTGGTGAATGGAACATTTTCCTCATATTAATTTCAGAGGTAGTGCTAAGAGAAGAGAGAGAGAGAGAAGGTGGCTACCTGATATAAATAAATTTAAAAAACGCAAGCTTGGCATAGTTTGCGTGATTGATAGTAGACATTCAAATGCCTGAACCTATCTCCTAAAACTAAATTCTTTTTAGTCGTATTGAACTAAGATTTTTAGTAAACATAGCAATAATTTTTTTCAAGCAACAATAAGTTTCGGGTACCTACGTGTAATATTTTATTTTTTCATCGTTTCCTTTCGGATTGACTTTTTACAAAGAATCACTGCGTTACTTAGTTTTGCGTAGGAGGGAGGGAGGGAGGGAGGGAGGGGGGGTAGTAGAGACAGTTACGTAACTATCATGTTTGCTCGAAATTGAAAATTTCGGAGAGGAGTCAGACTGATTAGTGGTAAGTAATTTTAGGGGGGGAGTCATGTCGAACGCAACCTATCGTTACTTAGGAGGGGGGGGGGTCTGAAATCTAGATTTTCAGCGTTACATAATTTGTAATATAACACGTCGATGTTGCGTTATCATGTTTCATATCAGAGCAATTCCATCACAAAACCGGGCAATCAATTTAGTCGACCATTGCAAATACAGTATTATATCAACCCCTTGATCATGTTTGGAGTGATAAAAGAGGGAAAGTGGTAAAATCGGGAATATTTTCTTTATTATTGTTTTGTTATAAAAGATGGTAAACCAATAATTTAACACGTAAAATCAGCGATTTTGATTACTACAAGAAATCGAATCATATGAAAAAGCAGTTCTATCCGTCTGTCTGCTTCTCTGATCCTTATAGACGTGGGAACTACTGTACTAATCGGCGTGAAAATTTTTATGTAGGGGTTTTTGAGGCCGGAAAAGGTTATTAGAGTTATTAGTTGAAACAACACCACTGATTTTAAAAATAAAAATTAATCGAGGATACTGTCTACAGACATTAAAAGACGAAAGCTTGTATCTTAATTGACAGTGGAACTGGCACTTGTAAATAATTGCGAGATTCGGAGATGGTGGACATACAATGTTATATGATGATAAAATTGGGCGAAAAAGGTGATAAAATCGGGGGCAGATAAAATCGGGTACTGATATTATCGGGTGATTACTGTATTTTCATAGCCAAAAAAAAATCAGTTTTCGATGGTTTTTGATGCCAAATGACTTAGAAACGCATGAAACGTCGAGAGTTGGTGTCATCTGAAAAAAAAATTGCAAAAATCGACTCTCTGGGACTTAATCGTTTTTTCAATTGTGGAAGGCGGAGTTTAAAACATTTAGAATTTATTTTATGAAATTGATTGCTAGTCTCTCGAAATAGCCTGTATAATGATATATACTATAAGTAGCATCGAATACATAATAATTCATAATATTGTGAAAAATGAGTATAAAATAAAAAAGCACTTCGGTTCGTTTGATTGGTGTGACGTCTTCGACAAAGTTGTAGATAATAATTCTGTCTTTCCAAAAAAATACATTTAAAAAATCATTTATTGAAAAATAAAATAAGACGAAAATTTAAAAAACAATTATGTATTCAAATGAGCTCATTTTTTAAAAATCTGATTTTTTAATAAAACCTACAAAAGATTGCCAAAACAATGAAACCAATCCGACCATTTAGGAGTTAAGAAAAAAAAGTTATCGTTTTTTGAAAAAAAAAAAATTTTTTTTCGAAAAAAACAAATTGTTTGAAACGTTTTTTCAAAAGGAATATTTTTCTTTTGAAGGGACAAAATATTATCTACAACTTTGCCGAAGACACTATGTCAATCAAACAAACCGTTTCGACTGTAGACATATTTTCAATTTCCAATAGAGCACTGTATGAGGAATTAAGAATATTTTTACGGTCAAAAAGGTTTATTTGATTGTCATAGTGTACCTGGCAAAGTTGTAAATAATAACTTTGTACTTCCAAAAAAGATGTACCCCGTAAAAAAAAATAGCTTTTTTTCTGATTCCTCCATGACCGGTTTCGTTGTTCAGGTAATCTTTCGAAGTTTTTATAAAAAAAAAAATCGATTTTTTTCAAATAGGCTGTTTTGGATAATTAATTTTTAATTTTCTTTTAATTTGTTTTCAAAAAATCAATAATATGTTTTTACAGTCTATATTCGTTAAAAATCTGTCCATGTGGTATGTGGACGGCCCCTAAATAAAACGAATAAATTGTCTGGTACAGCATTCACATAAACAAGTACAAGTGTCCTAGAGAGTATATTTTTCAAACAAAATCAAAAAAACATATTCCATCAGTATCCACCGTTTCATGTACTTTCAAGACACTTGGAATAGAAAACATTATTCAAATTCCATGCACCTCCCGTGTGTGATTTTGTAAATGACATGGAAGCATTCAACATTTTCCGCGAGACACAATCTTAATTTTGGTTGAGTTATATTTTTTTGCACAGAGTAGTTTTTTGAAACATTTTGTAAATTTGTTTTGAAATATCTTGCCATTTTACATGGTATTTTTTTCCAATTCAACATTGCCACCCTAACGACAATGATGTAGCAAATATTATACTTTCAGGAATTTTTCTATTGGTATTGAGTGAAAAGTGATTTTTTTCTTTTTATACTCATTTTTACACAATATTATAAACCACTCTATGTCAAATAAATGAACCACCCTAATGAAACATAATGTTTTCGATGCTAGTTATAGTGTATATCATTATACAGGTTATTTCGAAAGACTAGCGATCAATTTCATTAAATAATTTCTTAATATTTTGAGCTCCGCCTTCCGCATCTGAAACCGCCATTCTCTACTGCGAAAACTTGCCGAACTTTTTGCGGATATGTTAACCTTTTCTACCTTTTTGTCCATCCTGACACACGTTTTATACAAGCAAGATCTCTAAACCAACTGGGAACTTGAACCTGCCACCAAAACAATCTCATTATGGGAGTAGGAGACAACACACTTTTTTTTCACTCTCTTTTTGACAAAAATCTCAATCTTTGGCGGAATGATCATGAATGATCTTTGTTCATCATATGTACATATTGCGACTAACCCCATATACTCAGCTGTGCACATTTAGATACAGATGTTGTTGTTAGCAGTCACGACAAGAGGCGAATAGTGCGAAGGAAGCGAAAGAGAGTACGCCAGCAGGGATACTATATACATGGTGCTCATTTGCAATCCTCGTAACTCGTCTTACACATAGATCTGCTTGCAAATGCGAGAAGAGTAAATGTATATCGCACACTGACAGAGATGTTAATGCATCACAAAGGAGATTTATATGTATTCAAAAATCGCTAGAAACGATTTTCTTCCATCGCTGATTGGAGGGTGCTATATGATGGGCTGGCGTGTAGAGAAGCGGTACCATCATTACGAAGTCTCACATGCTTCTAGGTTTTGCGGACGATATCGAAATCACTGGTATCAACCGTAGAGCTGTGGAAGAGGCCTTCGGACCTCTCAGGAGGGAAGCTGCGAGAATAGGGCTCATCATTAACTCTGCCAAAACGAAATACATGGTGGCTGGTAGAGAGCGTTTACTAATTTACCTGGGTACATTAGGGACAAGTAACAACGAGATTAGCCGTGAGATGAAAAGGCGGATAGCAGCTGCAAACAGGGCCTTCTACGGATTGCGTAATCAGCTGAGGTCCCACAGCCTGCAAACCCGTACTAAACTTGCCCTCTACAAAACACTAACCCTTTCCCGTGGCCCTCTAAAGCCATGAAGTACGCGGATACAGTCAAACGGATAAAACACGGCGGGTTGCAGTGGGCTAAGCGTGTAGCTAGAATGCCGAAAAAACGACCAGCGAAGCTTATATTTAGCAGAAATCCCGATAGAGACCGTCAACTTCGAGGTAGGCCTCGCTCTCGTTGGATGTGTGCTGTCGACGAGGATGCTCGCGAAATAGGTTTCAGGGGAGATTGGAGGATAGCAGCCCAAGACCGAGTGACATGGCGACGTATTCTGGGTTCGGCATTGAATCGATAATCGGTCTGTCGCCGTAAAAGTAAGTGAATAAGCCAAAAATATACTATTTGGGCTTTTTAATAGTCTGTTTCTACTCAAACTAGCCATTTTACTGCCGTTTTAAATCTTTTCTTTGTCATCACATTATTGCCAGAGAGTTATTTTATAAGTGTTGGATAGTAGTTTTTTTTTTTTTTTTAAAGGGGGGCTTTGTTAGTAGCTTAAGTATTTATGATAAATATTAGTAAATAATAAGTATGTGTGTCCAATCACAAATGGTGACTTCTCAACACTGTTAGAAATTTGTAATTTTAATTGTTAGGATTTGTTTGCTTTCGCAATTAGGACTTATCATTCGTAGGGATTTAAACCTACTTGTCAGAAAAGGGGAAGTAAACTTACAACTAACTTAATTGCTAACTTATTGGCTATAAAGAGAGCTTATCGTAGCAATTGAGGATTGCAACGATTTTTGTCGAAAATTGTTAATAATTTTATTTGACATGGCTTCTAATGGTTCAACACCAGTAAGTCTATGTAATTCGAGTGTACCAAACCAAGGAGGACGCTTCAAAATCATTTTCAGAATTTTATTCTGAATCCTTTGGAGCGTTTTCTTCCTTGTTGAACAGCAACTTGACCAGATCGGTACAGCATAAAGCATTGCTGGTCTAAAAATTTGTTTGTAAATCAAAAGTTTGTTCTTTAAACAAAGTTTAGAATTCCTGTTAATGAGAGGATATAAACATCTCGTATATTTGATGCACTTGGCTTGTATACTCTCAATGTGCTCTTTGAAAATAAGTTTTTTATCATAAATTAGTCTCAAGTACTTAACCTTGTCGGACCAACTTAAAATAACCCCATTCATCTTGACAACGTGATTATTGTTTGGCTTGAGGAAAGAAGCCCTAGGCTTATGCGGAAAAATTATCATTTGAGTTTTAGAAGCATTGGGAGAGATTTTTCACTTTTGCAAGTAGGAAGAAAAAATATCTAAACTTTTCTGCAATCGACTGCATATGACACGAAGACTTTTTCCTTTTACGGAAATGCTTGTGTCATCGCAGAACACTTGTGCATCCTGGAGGCAAATCAGGAAGATCTGAAGTGAATATGTTGTACAGGACTGGACCCAAGACTGAACCTTGAGGCACACCTGCTCTGACAGGAAATCTATCAGATTTTGAATTCTGATAGACAACCTGCAGAGTTCGATCAGTAAGATAATTTTTTAAAATTTTGATTAGGAAAATTGGAAAATTAAAAGTTTGCAATTTCGCAATCAAACCTTTATGCCAAACACTGTCGAATGATTTTTCTATGTCTAAAAGAGCAGCTCCAGTGGAATAACCTTCAGATTTGTTAGCTCGTATCATATTAGTAACTCTGAGCAATTGATGAGTTGTGGAATGCCCATGGCGAAATCCAAACTGTTCATTTGCAAAAATTGAATTTTCGTTGATGTGTGACATCATTCTGTTAAGAATAACTCTCTCAAACAGTTTACTTATTGAAGAAAGCAAACTGATTGGTCGATAACTTGAAACTTCAGCTGGGTTCTTATCCGGTTTTAAAATGGGAGTAATTTTTGCATTTTTCCATAATTTGGGAAAATATGCAATTTTGAAGCAGCAATTGAAAATTTTCACTAAAAAATCCATTGTGCTCTCAGGGAGATGTTTGATTAGTATATTAAAGATTCCATCGTCACCAGGTGCTTTCATATTTTTGAAATTTTTAATAATTGATTTAATCTCATTCAAGTTAGTTTCAATTATTTCTGCAGGTAAAATATTCTGGGAAGAAATTAAATCAAATTGACGTGTGACTTCATTTTCAATTGGACTCACAAAATTCAAATTTGAGTTATGAACACTCTCAAACTGCTGAGCAAGTCTTTGAGCCTTTTGTTCATTGGATACAAGAAAACGTTCACCATCTTTTAGAACTGGAATAGTCTTTGAAGGTTTCTTAAGAATCTTCGACAGCCTCCAAAATGGTTTTGAATATGGTTTCAATTTTTCAACTTTAGTCTCAAAATTTTGATTTCTCAGAAGAGTAAATCTATGTTTAATCTCTTTCTGTAAATCTTTATAAATAGTTTTAAAAACAGGGTCACGAGAACGTTGATATTGACGTCTGCGGACATTTTTCAAACGAATTAGAAGTTGAAGATTTTCGTCAATTATTGGTGAATCAAATTTCACTTGAGCCTTTGGAACAGAATAATACCTGGCATCAACAATTGCACATTTTAATGCTTCCAAAGCGGAATCAATATTCACTTCGTTTTGCAAATCAAGCTCATTATTGAAGTTTCTCTCAATATAATTTTTGTATCTTTCCCAATTAGCTTTGTTATAATTAAAAACAGAGCTCATAGGGTTTAAAACTGATTCATGTGATAAAGAAAAAGTTATTGGAAGATGGTCAGAATCAAAGTCAGCATGTGTGATCAAATCACTACATACATGACTTTGATCTGTCAGCACCAAATCAATTGTTGAAGGGTTTCTTACAGAAGAAAAGCATGTAGGACTATTCGGAGACAAAATAGAATAGTATCCTGAAGAACAATCATTGAATAAAATTTTGCCATTGGAATTACTTTGAGAATTATTCCATGAACGATGTTTAGCGTTAAAATCGCCGATTATGAAAAATTTCGAACGATTTCTGGTGAGTTTTTGTAAATCACCTTTAAAATAATTTTTGAGCTCGCGTGTGCATTGAAATGGTAAATATGCTGCGGCAATAAATAAAATCCCAAGTTCTGTTTGAACTTCAATTCCCAAAGTTTCAATAACTTTCGTCTCAAGATGGGGAAGAGCACGATGTTTGATTCGGCGATGAATAACAATTGCAACTCCACCGCCGGAACCCTGAATCCTATCATATCTATGAACCACGTAATTGGGATCATATTTTAATTTAATGTTAGGTTTCAAAAATGTTTCAGTAATAATTGCAATATGCACATTATTTACTGTTAAAAAACTAAAAAGCTCATTCTCATTGGCCTTCAATGAGCGAGCATTCCAATTTAATATTTTAATTGTTTTATTTAAAATCATTGCTAAATTTTAAATTAGAAACAATTTTAATAGTAAAATTTGTGCCTATTTGAATGGCTTCAAACATTGATTTTGCCTGGAACATGGCGTTCATAAGATCGAACATTGCCTGTTGCAAAAAAGAAAGTTTACCTGCCGTAATAGGCCCCAGGCAGTCGACATTAGAAAAAATATTTTCGGCAGCAAAATTAGCTGGAGTAATAGGTGTACAATTATTTTCTAGCGTGTTTTGCTTACCCATATTAATGGTCATTTTCGAACTACCAACACTAGGCGGTATAATGTTCGAACTACCTGTAACCTGTGCATAAGTTAAACGGGTATGCAAAGGAGTAGGTAAACTATGCGTCACTGGTACGCTTGGAGAATTTTGTTTTGAATTTGGTTTACCTTGCCTGGCCCTAACAATTGCTAAACGGGCTGGGCATTGATAAAAATTCGACATATGGTTGCCGTTACAATTCGCACAGCGAAAATTTTTACTCTTTTTCACAGGACATGTGTCCTTTTTGTGAGAAGAGTCTCCACAAATGAGGATTTTTGGTCCATGTTACAAAACTTTGAACCATGGCCATAACGTTGGCAAACACGGCATTGGGTGATATGCTTTTCACCTCCGCCAAACTTTCGATATAATTCCCATTTTACACGCACGTTATATAAAGCATGTGCTTTTTCAAAAAAATTTAAGTTATTAACCTCACTGCGGTTAAAATATATTAAATAATTTACAAGGGAAATTCCAGTTCGCTGACTGTTTTCGCCTCGTGATTTTTGTTTCATCAGAATTACTTGGGAAGGGGCTATACCAAGTAATTCTGTCAAAGTAATTTTGATCTTATCAACGGTTTGATCGTTGGTGAGACCTTTCAATACGACCTTGCACGGCTTGGCGCTCTTCGTATCATATGTAAAGAATTTATACATCTTTTCAGTTAAATACTGAAAAAGACGATTCCAATCTTTCAATGTTTGGGCCAGTAAACGGCATTCGCCTCTTCGGCCAATTTGATAAGTAACTTTGACGTCGGAGAGAAACGTAGAAAGTTCTCTTTTAAAAATATTAAATTCAGAAGCAATAGTTACCACAATAGGTGGAACTTTCTCCTTTTTTACAGAAATTTCACTTTGAATAGTTTTACTTTCGAACATTTTAATTTCGCCGGCTTCTTGCTCAGGCAGAATATCATATAGATTTTCACTACATAAGCTAGTTTCAGAAAGAGATGCCTCTCTTTTCCTCCCCGTAGCGATGCGTGGTTTCTTTTTTCGTCCTGCCATTTCAGGTGATATGAAAAAAGTTCAAAAATAAAATCAAATCGCAAGTATTGAGAAAGAAAGAAATAGGTAGTCTTGAGTAAGACTGATGTAAGTTAAGTTCCAGGTAATCTTTAAAAGACACACTAACAAAACACAAACTTTGAAGCTATAGGCAGTCAAAGACCAGTCCACAAGCAACCGAAAATACGTCTGATCTGTCGGGCAGCTCAAGACGCACTGAATTCAAAATGGTTTCTGTGGTCAATTCTAGCTCCGGTGTATCATTCTGGTACCGAAGATACACTGGGGTCGCTTTTTACACGGGTTGTTTTTATGCGTTTTCTTAAACGGGACATTTCCACAATAACACGGATAATTTTTACTCGATTCGGAAGATCATTTGTACGCAGTATCGAATACGTTTAGTATAAGTATGGCTAATTTCCCAATTACCGCAGGAGTTCCGCAAGGTTCTATCCTGGGCCCGGTGTTGTGGAATGTCATGTACGACGGAGTGTGGAAACTCAAGTTCCCTGTAGGGGTTGTGATCGTCGGCTTTGCAGACGACATAACGCTGGAGGTTTACGGCGAGTCTATCGAGGAGGTCGAGTTGACGGCCGCGCACTGTATACGCAAGGTCGAGGACTGGATGCGCTCCAGGAAACTGGAGCTCGCGCATCATAAGACGGAGGTCACGGTTGTGAACAACCGTAAATCGAAGCAACAGGCGGTGGTCAGAGTCGGAGACTGCACCATCACCTCGAAGCGATCCCTGAAGCTCTTGGGGGTTATGGTGGACGACAAGCTCACGTTCGGGAGTCACGTCGACTATGCCTGTAAGAGGGCCTCATCGGCTATTGCAGCACTATCTCGTATGATGTCCAATAGCTCAGCGGTTTATGGCAGCAAGCGAAGACTTCTTGCCAGCGTGGTTTCGTCCATACTTAGATATGGTGGGCCAGTGTGGTCCAGAGCGCTAGGTACTAACAGTTACCGTGGTAAACTGGAAAGTACCTACAGGCTCATGTGCCTGAGAGATGCGAGTGCGTATCGTACGGTGTCATACGATGCAATCTGTGTCTTGTCCGGCATGATGCCTATCAGCATCGCCATCAAGGAGGACAGAGAGTGTTTCGACCAACGTGACACAAGGGGCATACGAGGTACCAGAAGGTCATTCTCGATGCTCCGCTGGCAGCGGGAATGGTCCAACTCCACAAAGGGCAGATGGACGCACCGACTCATACCGGAGATATCCGGCTGGGTCGGGAGACGACATGGTGAAGTGAACTTCCACCTGACACAAATCCTGTCAGGCCATGGTTGTTTCAGGCAATATCTGCACAGGTTCGGACACGCGGTGTCCCCCATGTGTCCCGAGTGCGTGGAGGAGGAGGAGACTGCTGAGCATGTCTTCTTCGTATGCCCCCGTTTCGCAAGAGCGAGGAGCAACATGATGGCTGTGAGCGGGCCTGGCACTACTCCGGACAATCTAGTCCGGAGGATGTGCGACGACCCGGACATCTGGAACGCGGTCTGTGCGGCCGCCCTCTCAGATTGTTCTGGAGCTGCAACGTGTGTGGCGGGTCAACCACCAAAACGCCAGTGGTAGCTAATTACCAGTCTCCAGGTTAGCTAGGAGGTTATAAGAGTAAAGAGGGTGCATCACGCACAAAAGCCACTCCCCGACGTAATACTTAACCGTCGTTCCGGGAAGACCAGGGCTGGAGACTGGAGGGGTTTTAGTGGGTCGGGACAGGGATCAGTAGGTGTCTGGGCGAGTGCAACTACCCCAGCATCTCTCCCCTAGTCTCATCCCCACATCCTGAGTTCTCTTCTCAGGTGTCTGTTTGCAGATTTCCCCGCCACCTTTAAAAAAATAAAAAAAAAAGTATGGCTAATTCAATAATTTAAATGCGATACAACCAACCGCGTAAAAAGCGACCCCAGTGTACTCATATTGTATGGGTATTTTTTAGAAACCGGAAGTTGCCATCTTACAATTCATAATGGTGTCTGAGGTCAATTTTCAGCTTCATTCTCGTTCCAGAGATACTTATATTGGGTAGAATTTGGTCACTTTAGGCTGTTTTCCGGACACCGGAAGTCACCATCTTACAATTCAAAATGTTGTCTAAGGTTGATTTGTGGCTTCAGTGCATCATAGCAATTCATAGCAGTGCATTATAGTACACTGGGGTCTTTTTTTACGCGGTCTTCAGATCTTCCTGATTTGCCTCCAGGATGCACAAAGTCATTGTTCTGCGATGACACAAGCATTTCCGTAAAAGGAAAAAGTCTTCGTGTCATATGCAGTCGATTGCAGAAAAGTTTAGATATTTTTTCTTCCTACTTGCAAAAGTGGAAAATCTCTCCCAATGCTTCTAAAACTCAAATGATAATTTTTCCGCATAAGCCTAGGGCTTCTTTCCTCAAGCCAAACAATAATCACGTTGTCAAGATGAATGGGGTTATTTTAAGTTGGTCCGACAAGGTTAAGTACTTGGGACTAATTTATGATAAAAAACTTATTTTCAAAGAGCACATTGAGAGTATACAAGCCAAGTGCATCAAATATACGAGATGTTTATATCCTCTCATTAACAGGAATTCTAAACTTTGTTTAAAGAACAAACTTTTGATTTACAAACAAATTTTTAGACCAGCAATGCTTTATGCTGTACCGATCTGGTCAAGTTGCTGTTCAACAAGGAAGAAAACGCTCCAAAGGATTCAGAATAAAATTCTGAAAATGATTTTGAAGCGTCCTCCTTGGTTTGGTACACTCGAATTAAATAGACTTACTGGTGTTGAACCATTAGAAGCTATGTCAAATAAAATTATTAACAATTTTCGACAAAAATCGTTGCAATCCTCAATTGCTACGATAAGCTCTCTTTATAGCCAATAAGTTAGCAATTAAGTTAGTTGTAAGTTTACTTCCCCTTTCCTGACAAGTAGGTTTAAATCCCTACGAATTATAAGTCCTAATTGCGAAAGCAAACAAATCCTAACAATTAAAATTACAAATTTCTAACAGTGTTGAGAAGTCACCATTTGTGATTGGACACACATACTCATTATTTACTAATATTTATCATAAATACTTAAGCTACTAACAAATCCCCCCTTAAAAAAAAAAAAAAAAAAAACATGAAAAATGATATAAAAATGATAACGAAACACACAAAATAAGTTTTAGTGATTCTAAAATGAAAATTCATTGAAGAACATGACAAAAACGTTTTTATAATAATTTTGCTACATGTTTAAGCTTTCGTTTCTTGAAAGGAAGTAAATCGCAACGACCCTGACTCGTATCGTTGCTCAATTATTAATGTATTTTTGTTTCTTCTTACCGAATCAACGAAAACTGCCTATTTTAGGATAATAACAGCAAATACATTAAAAATATGCATTATTTAGATTAATTAAACAGAATATCTTATTGTCATGAACCATATGATTGATTTTAACTTTATTGGATTTACTCATACTAAACATATTTACTACCGCGTAAAAATAATCTATCAAATCGTGTAAAAAAAATCCGCGTTATTTCGAAAAACCGCGTAAAAATAATCCGCGTTATTGTAAAAAATCGCGTAAAAAAAGTCGTGTATAAAAAAAACGCACAAAAATAACCCGCGTAAAAAAAACCCAAGTGTAATTTGCCGCTGTTTCTCAGAAATCGGAAGTCGCCATCTTTGACTTCAAAATGGCATTTGGAAACAATTTCTGGCCTCTGAGCGTCAATCTGGGTCAAGAAACACTCAGATTAAGTGGTATTTGGTCATTTTCGGCTGTTTTCCAGACACCGGAAGTCGCCTTCTTACAATTCAAAATGTTGTCTGTAGTTGGTAGGTCGATTTGTGGCTTCAGTGCATCATAACAATTCCGGAAATATGCATATTGAATGGTATTTGGTCATTTGCCGCTGTTTTTCGGCAACCGGAAGTTAAAGAACTCTCATATTGGGTGGTAATTGATCATTTTCGGCTGTTTTCCAGACACCGGAAGTTGCCATCTTACAATTCAAAATGTTGTCTGAGGTCAATTTGCGGCTTCAGCACGTCATAACAATCCCCAAAATACCCTTATTAGGAGGTATTTGGTCATTTGCCGCTATTTTTCAGAAACCGGAAGTCGCCATCTTGGATTTCAAAATGGCATTTGTGAACAATTTCTGGCCTCTGAGCGTCAATCTGGTTAAAGAAACACTCATATTGGGTGGTATTTGGTCATTTTCGGCTGTTTTCCAGACACCGGAAGTCGCCATCTTACATTTCAAAATGTTGTGTAAGGTCGATTTGTGGCTTCAGTGCATCATAACAATCCAAGAAATTCTCATATTGGGTGGTATTTGGCCATTTGTCACTATTTCTCACAAACCGGAAGTCGCCAGCTTGGATTTCAAAATGGCATTAGGAGACAATTTTTGGCCTCTGAGCGTCAATCTGGTTGAAGAAACACTCATATTGGGTGGTATTTGGTCATTTTCGGCTGTTTTCCAGACACCGGAAGTCGCCATCTTACAACTCGAAATGTTGTCTGAGGTCGATTTGTGGCTTCAGTGCATCATAACAATTCCGGAAATACCCATGTTGGGTGGTATTTGGTCATTTGTCGCTGTTTCTCAGAAACGGGAAGTCGCCATCTTGGATTTCGAAATGGTATTTGGAGACATGCCAGAAGAAGGAAGGGTGTCGATCCACTATGGACATATTTGTTACCTCTAAAAAGATTCACATACCAAACTTGGTTGTATTTGGTTGATTGGTTCTCGAGCTGTGCGAAATTTGTGTTCCATTTGTATGGGACCCCTCCCTTGCAGAAGAGGGAGGGGTGCCAAACCATTATGGATATATTTGTTACCCCTAAAAACACCTACCTACCAAATTTGGTTCAATTTACTTTGTTAGTTCTCGAGATGTGCAGAAATTAGTGTTTCATTTGTATGGGACCCCTCCCTTCCAGAAGAGGGAAGGGTGTCAAATCAACTTAAACATATTTGCTACTCCCAAAAACATCCACATGCCAAATTTGGTTCCATTAGCTTGGTTAGTTTTCGAGATGTGCAGAAATTTGTGTTTCATTCGTATGGGACCCCTCCCTTGCAGAAGAGGGAAGGGTGTCGAATCAACATGGACATATTTGCTACTCCTGAAAACATCCACATGTCAAATTTGGTTCCATTTGCTTGGTTAGTTTTCGAGATGTGCAGAAACTTGTGTTTCATTTGTATGGGACCCCTCCCTTGCAGAAGAGGGAGTATTCGGTAGTATTCGGTTATTTGCGGATGTTTTCCAGAAGTTGCCATTTTTCAATTCAAACTGTTGTCTAAGGTCAATTTATAGCTCCTTGCATCATTCTGGATCCGGTGATCCGGAACCGTAAGTCGCCATCTTGGATTTAAAAATGGCATTTGGAGACAATTTCTGGCCTCTGAGCGTCATTCTGGTTTGAGAAACACCCATATTGGGTGTTATTTGGTCATTTGCGGCTGTTTTCCAGAAACCGGATGTCACCATCTTCGAATTCAAAATGGTGTCTATGGTCGATTCTAGCTCCTGTGTATCATTCTGGTTCCGAAGATACTTATTTTGTATGGAAATCGGCCATTTTTGGTTGTTTTTTAGAAACCGGAAGTTGCCATCCTACAATTCATAATGGTGTCTGAGGTCAATTTTCAGCTTAATTCTCGTTCCAGAGATACTCATATTGGGTGGTATTTGGTCACTTTAGGCTGTTTTCCGGAAACCAGAAGTCGCCATCTTGGATTTCAAAACAATTTCGGCCCTCCGTGCGTCAATCTAGTTGAAGAAACGCTCATATTGAGTGGTATTTGATCATTTTAGGCTGTTTTCCAGACACCGGAAGTCGCCATCTTACAATTCAAAATATTGTCTGAGGTCGATTTTTGGCTTCAGTGGTCGATTTGTGGCTTCAGTGCATCATAGCAATCCCGGAAATACCCATATTGGGTGGTATTTGGTCATTTGCCGCTGTTTTTCGGGAACCGGAAGTCGCCATCTTGGATTTCAAAATGGCATTTGGGAACAATTTCTGGCCTCCGTGCGTCAATCTGATTAAAGAAACGCTCATAATAAGTGGTATTTGATCATTTTCGGATGTTTTCCAGACACCGGAAGTTGCCATCTAACAATTCAAAATGTTGTCTGAGGTCGATTCGTGGCTTCAGTGCATCATAACAATCCCGGAAATACCCATATGGCGTCGTACACAAATTACGTAACGCTAAAAACCTAGATTTCAGACCCCCTCCCCCCCTATGTAACGATAAGTAACGTTAGATATGACTCCCCCGCTAAGGTTACGTAACGCTGGACAACCTGTCCCCCCTCCAAATTTGCAATTTTGATCAAACATCTCAGTTACGTAACGGGCTCAACTAGCCCCCCCCTCCCCCCAATGTAACAATAAGTAACGCAGACTTATCCCCCCTCCCCCCTCTTCATGCGTTACGTAATTTGTGTACGACGCCTATTGGGTGGTAATGGGTCATTTGCCGCTGTTTTTCCGAAACCGGAAGTCGCCATCTTGGATTTCAGAATGGCATTAGGAGACAATTTTTGGCCTCTGAGCGTCATTCTGGTTGAAATGGTCAGGTTCTGGTCTGAGGTCGAGTTGTGGCTTCAGTGCATCATAACAATCCCAGAAATATCCATATTGGGTGGTATTTGGTCATTTTCGGCTGTTTTCCAGACACCGGAAATAGCCATCTTACAATTCAAAATGTTGTCTAAGGTCGATTTGTGGCTTCAGCGCATCATAACAATCCCGGAAATACCCATATTGGGTGGTACAGGTCGAACTCGATTATATACAGACTCGATTATATATTGACTCGATTATATATGATTCGATTATATACAAAATTGTATATAATCGAATCATAATTTTTTTTTTTCAATTTTAAATATAACTTACCTAGAGCAGCAATGTCGTATAGGAATCGTCCAAAAATACGTAACGCTTGGGGGAGGTAGAGATCTGACGAAACGTCGCAATCAATACTAAAAATTTTGAAGATCTATACAAAGAGCGTTACCTAGAGGAAAGAGGGTGTCGAAAATAGTTTTTATTTACGGTACGTAATTAATGGACGTTCCCTTCAGTCCAATAAGACGTAATATAACATTTTTCGACCCAAAACGTTGGTTTTTGAGCCATAATGTTTCAAGTAAAGAAAGCTGATCTAAAACAGAAATATCGTGAGGGAACGTTTACAAATTATGTAACGCTCAGGAAACGGGAAAGAGTGTTGGGTTGGCAAAGTGTTGCAACCCATACGGAAAATTTAAACAAAAAGCACGGCAAAGGGGGAAAGGAGATCAACAATAATTATTTTTCCGTTACGTTATAAATAAGCGCTTCCTTATTGATTCATAAAAGTCCGTTCAAATGTTACATAACGCGAGCAGGGCTGAAGAAATTTTTTATGCCTGGTGTGCTGAGTATTGGAAACATGCTAGACAAAGTGGTGAGGGTTTTCCGGAAGTCCAATATTTATGTCACGTTAAATTTGAATGTACCCTAATATTATTATTTCAATGTTAAGGTTGAGGTGATAGAGATTGACTCTTTTCAAATACTTATTTTTATGAATTTAAAACACTACACGGTGTGTATTGCAACTTGCACTGCGTGATGTGTCAGAACGACCGTACACGCCGTGTAGTGTTTCTATGCAAAAGTGGCATCCGTGCAGCACGGTGTAGTGTTCTTGCCATGGCTGACTGCAATAACATAAAGAGTAACTACAAAATCTATACATACATCAATTTTTGTAAGAAAGGTTTTTTGCGATTTTAAGTGGGTTGGTCAAGAAAACTCTACTTATTTATTTAAAAACAATAAAAGATGTATGCAAAATAATTGATTCGATTATACATATATACATATATTTTTGTAGGAAAGGTTTTAGCGACTCTAAGGGGGTTAGTCAAAAAAATTCTACTTATTTATTTTAAAATAACAACAAAAGATGTATGCAATATAAAAAAATTTTTTTTTCTGATTCGATTATATATACATATATTTTTGTAAGAAAGGTTTTTTGCGACTTTAAGGGGGTTAGTCAAAAAAATCCTACTTATTTATTTAAAAAAAAACAAAAGATGTATGCAAAATAAACAAAAAATTTTTTTTCTGATTCGATTATATATACATTTATTTTTGTAGAAAGGTTTTTTGCGACTTTAAGGGGGTTAGTCAAAAAAATCCTACTTATCCATTAAAAAACAACAAAATATTTATGCAAAATAAACAAAAAAAAAATTTTTTTTCTGATTCGATTATATACAGGATTCGATTATATATAGTGAAAATTTTTTGGAGACTGTATATAATCGAGTCCGACCTGTATTTGGTCATTTGCCGCTGATTTTCAGAAACCGGAAGTCGCCATCTTGGATTTCACATTGGCATTAGGAGACAATTTTTGGCCTCTTAGCGTCAATCTGGTTGACGAAACACTCATATAAGGTGTTATTTGGTCATTTTCGGCTGTTTTCTAGACACCGGAAGTCGCCATCTAACAATTCGAAATGTTGTCTGAGGTCGATTTGTGGCTTCAGTGCATCATAACAATTCCGGAAATACCCATATTGTGTGGTATTTGATCATTTGTCGCTGTTTTTCAGAAACCGGAAGTCGCCATCTTGGACTTCAAAATGGTATTTGGAGACATGCCAAAAGAAGTTAGGGTGTCGAAACATTATGTACATGTTTGTTACACCTAAAAACATTCACCTGCTAAATTTGGTTATATTTGCTTGATTGGTTCTCGAGCTGTGCGTAATTTGAGTTTCATTTGTATGGGTCCCCTCCCTAATAGAAGAGAGAGGCGTGTCAAACCATTAAATTTGTTACCCCTAAAAACAATCACCTGCCAAACTTGGTTCCATTTAGTTGGTTAGTTCTCGAGATAAGCAGGAATTTGTGTATCATTTGCTATGAACTCCTCCCTCACAGAAGAGGGAGGGGAGTCGAACCACTATGGACATACTTGTTACCTCTGAAAACATTCACATACCAAATTTGGTTATATTTGGTTGATTGGTTCTCGAGCTCTGCGAAATTCGTATTTCATTTGTATGGGACCCCTCCCTTGTACAAGAGGGAGGGGTGTCAAACCATTATGGATATATTTGTTACCCCTAAAAACATCTACCTACCAAATTTGGTTCTATTTACATGGTTAGTTCTCGAGATGTGCAGAAATTTGTGTTTCATTTGTATGGGACCCTTCCCTTTCAGAGGAGGGTAGGGTGTCGAATCAACTTGGACATATTTGTTACTCCTAAAAACATCCACTTGCCAAATTTGGTTCCATTTGCTTGATTAGTTTTCGAGATGTGCCGAAGTTTGTGTTTCATTTGTATGGGACCCCTCCCTTCCAGAAGAGGGAAGGGTGTCGAATCAACATGGGCATATTTGTTACTTCTAAAAACATCCACATGTCAAATTTGGTTCCATTTGCTTGGTTAGTTTTCGAGATGTGCAGAAATTTGTGTTTCATTTGTGTTTCATTTGTATGGGACCCCTCCCTTGCAGAAGGGGGAGGGGTCTCAAACTATCTTAGTCACCTTTTCCGGCCCCTTAAACCCCTATATACAAAATTTCACGCCGATCGGTTCGGTAGTTTCCAAGCCTATATAATCAGACAGACAGACAGACAGACAGACAGACAGACAGACAGACAGACAGACAGACAGACAGAGAGACAGACAGAGCTGCATTTTTATATGTTTAGATAGATGATACAAAGCTAGTAATATAACAAATAACTTTATGCAGTTGCACGTCAGCCTTGCGGTCGTGGCTCTGCGTACAGCCCTTCTGGTATTTCCTTGGAGGTAGAAGGTATTTTACGAACTAATTCTATTTTTGTCATTTGACTTACATTTTAAGTTTAGTAAAACGGGCAATGTATGTAGTTTGCGAGAATGCGAAAACGAACGGGAATAGAAGGTGTGATTTTAGGCTTAGAAAAAATTTTCCCTCGTCCAGACGGGACTCGAACCCGCAATCTCCGTCGTCTCCGGCAAGGTGTTTTAGCCAATTAAACTACTCGGAAAGTCAAAAACAAAGTCGAATCACCCTCTATTATTGTATTCCCGTTACTCAGCACGCCACGATAAACTGCACACCCTGCCCTGTGGGAGTTTATTTCTGTAACTGAGAGAGTGGTCTTTTTTTAAAACATCATGTTTTAAATTCAAGAATTGCCTTGGTTTTACATTAATAGAAATAAACTGAGCAAAAATTCGCCATGTTTTAACTTTCTCGAGTTTTTTTTTTTGGAAGAAATCTTACTTTTAACTGGGGGTGGATGAATCATTTTTGGATACTGTAGCTCCCCTTCGCAGCACTACACTCCCCCGTCTGCGTTGGAAGCACCGTAATACAGACATACCCAATTTTATGAAAACTTAAACTAACTGCCCTTTTCATGGATGACTACATATTTTTAATTGAAGTAGTAAAAATGAGTTTCACATATCTCAATACTACAGTATTCGTGAGACTGCTATCAAGACTCGGGGTGCTATTTGTTATTAGTGTCATAGTAGGAAAATATAGCACTCGTGATTGGTTTGCATGCAGTGACTGCAGTCACTGCACAAAACGAAAAACGAACAAACAGTCAACTTCTCATTCTCAGTGATTCTCTTGGCGTCTAGTAAGTATAAAATTGCGGTTCCCGTGGTTCTGTGGTTAGCGTTGTCGATCGGCTAGCTCTTCCACACGGTTGTGATATCGGGTTCGATCCCCAATCAAGTCGAGAATCTCTTCGAGCTAAAAGTTTTCTCGACTCAGTACTGGGGCACGGTGTATCATTATACTTATGCTACAACATGCAAAATGTGCCGAAAACAATATCGATAACTAAATTCTCTCAGCTAATATAGTTGATCGAGACCTCTATTATCCTTACAAGCTAGCGTGCGATATTGTTTTATTTAAGTATTAAAACTTTTAAAGATATGTAAAAGGTAAACCACAAATCATGCAATAGATAGATTAAAAAAAAATTCCAATATATGCGAAGAAATATTATCCTTTTGTAGTGCTGTGCATGAAATTGAGTTTTTCCACAATCCGCAATGATTTGGCGAGTGGCAGACATTTTTTAACTATTTCACATTTGAATTATTTTTGGGTGCTTAGAAGCGCTTTTGGAGAAATTTGGGTTTAGAGCTCTACAGCAATATCTTAGAGAAAAACTTTCTTCTACAAAGTTGTAACATATGATAAAGCACTTATTGAAAAACTATCAAAAATTAGGGTGACCCAAATTTCCGATGAAATCAAGTATCTAACTTTTATATCTTTGCAGATAGAAGAAAAAGTTGTTCTACAATGTTATATTTCATTATATATTTTGTTATTTTCTCTATCTTTGAAAACAACCGAAAAAATACCTTTTGCGCTTTGCACGTGTCACTTGAGACCTCATTGTGGTCATTCACCTCTGTCCAGCAACTCCTATCCCAACCTCCACGAGGTGCCGCCGGGATACGAGTAGCCTTAGCGGAGATCGGGTAACCAACCACCGGTGGAAACTATGGTCGTATGCTGACTTAGAAGGGGGATCGTACGCGGCTGTATCCCCATGTTAGGGGCGGCGTACAACAGCGTCTAACCCGGAGCGGGTGGCTGAATTACGAAACGCGGTGCTCGCCAGCTATATCTAAGACGGCAGCCCCGTTGCAAGACAAGGTATCGCAGCCCTAGAAAGGCAGCATACCGAAGGTAAAATACTACGAACAATCCAGATATAAATACGGAACGGAGTTATCGGCATGGACCTAGGCGTACGAAAAAGGACAACGATTATTGGAAACTCGGTACTTGGAATGTAAGGACTCTACTCGAACCGGCACGTGCAGGTATCCTGGCTAGAGAGCTGCAAAAGGTGAATGTCGAGGTTGCTACCATACAGGAGGTGAGGTGACCGGAAAAGGGAGAACGCGAATCGAACGCGGGCAGTAGGTCCTATTGCGGGGACTTCATTCAAGTACCACATCTACTACAGTGGCGGCGTGAAAGCAGAAAGGCGAGTCGGTTTCGTGCTCATAAGGAAACAGATGAAGCGTGTCATTAGATAGAGGCCGATCAGTGACCGTATATGCGTGTTGAAAATTAAGGGCAAATTTTTCAACTACAGCCTGATAAATCTGTACGCACCGACCAACGATAAACACGATGAAGAGAAGGAGGAGTTCTTTGAGCTCTTGGAAAAAAACGTATAATGAGTGCCCAGGACACGACATCAAAATCGTCATCGGAGATGCAAATGCGCAGGTCGGGCAGGAGATCTTCTTCCGCCCGTGATTGGTAGAGGAAGCCTCCACTCAACTACGAACGACAATGGCCTGAGGCATGTCAATTTCGCCGCAGCCAGAGGTATGGCTATCTGTAGCACTTATTTTGCACGCCGGAATATACGTAAGCACACCTGGAACCCAAATGGAGAGGCCTGCTCCCAGATCGACCATATTCTGATAGATGGTCGGCACTTTTCAGACGTTACAAACGTGAGGTCATTTAGAGGACCAAACGTTGACTCGTATCATTATCTCGTGGTATCCAAGATTCGCGCCCGGTGGACAACCGTGTTAAAATCCAGGACGACAAGGAGGATACAGTTGAACATCCAGCGGCTATCAAAAGGAAAACTGGCTACAGAGTACCTGCGGAAGGTTGATGAGCGGATCGAGGATCAAGTTGGAGGTATCCTGAATGAACAGTGGAGGCATATCAACAGAGCAATCAGCACCACAGCGGGAGAAGTGTTGGGTACATCTGCGACAGCCACGTCCAATGAGTGGTTTGACGCTGAGTGCCAGCGAGCGACGGATAAAAAGAACCGCGCCAGAGTTCACATGTTAGCCACGGCTGTGACTCGTCAAAGCGTAGGAAGATACCGTGAAACTAGAGCTGCTGAAAAATGACTCCATCGCCGGAAGAAACGACAGCATTGGGAGCGGATTCTTTCGGAGGCGGAGGGTTGCTCCTCTAGGCACGATGCGAGAAGCTTCTACAAGAAGATAAATGGAATCAGGAACCGGAACGTGTCAGCCCTGCCATGTGCAATGATAGGGAGGGGAACCTGATTACCGATAGAACGGAGATGGCCAGGCGTTGGAAGGAACACTTTAGTGTGCTGTTGAATGGTGAAGTAAACAGCGTAGTCGAAAGGAGCAGGATGGTGATTGAGGACGATGGCAAAGCTGTAAACCCACCATCCATGGACGAGGTTAAAAAAGCATTGAAAGAGCTGAAGAACTGCAAGGCAGCTGGTAAGGACGGCATTCCAGCCGAACTTTTGAAATTCGGGAGCGAACAGCTGTATCGTGCTTTACACCGGATGATTCTGAGAGTGTGGTCCGATGAAGAATTGCCCTCGGACTGGTTGGAGGGTCTCATATGTCCAATCTACAAAAAAGGCCACCGCCTGGACTGTAGTAATTATCGGGGCATAACCCTTCTTAACACCGTTTACAAAATTCTCTCCCGTATTCTGTTTCATAGACTGAGGCCGTTGTCGGAGACCTTTGTTAGCGATTACCAATGTGGTTTTCGAGAGTGACGCTCCACTACGGACAAAATGTTTACCCTGCGTCCGACCCTCGATAAATTTCGAGAATTTAACCTGCAGATGCACTATCTGTTCGTTGACTTCAAGGCAGCGTACGATACAGTAAAGAGAAATGAGTTATGGCGAATTATGGTCGAACATGGTTTCCCAACAAAACTAGTTAGGCTGATACGTGCCACCCTTGAAGGCTCTACATCATGCGTCAGGATAGCCAATAAGATAGCGGACTCCTTCATGACGTTAGATACTTTGAAGCAGAGAGACGGGCTGTCAAACTTATTATTCAACATCGCATTGGAGGGTGCCATATGGAGGGCCGGCGTGCAAAGAAGCGGCACCATCATCACGAAGTCTCACATCCTTCTCGGTGTTGCGGACGATATCGACATCATTGGTATCAACCGTAGAGCAGTGGAAGAGGCCTTAACTCTGCCAAAACGAAATACATGGTGGCTGGTAGGGAACGTCGACGGATGTTGGTATTGAGGTGGTGTTAGATAGGGAAACTTTTGAAGTAGTCGACGAAATTATTTACCTGGATACATTAGTTACATTGGGCGACACAACGAGGTTAGCCGTGCGATAAAACGGCGGATAGCAGCTGCAAACAAGGCCTTCTACGGAGAACGTAACCAGCTGAGGTCCCGCGGCTTGCAAACTCCTACTAAACATGATCTCTACAAAGCACTTATTCTTCCCGTGGCCCTCTACAGTATGGAACATGAACGTTGAAAGAGGGCAAGCTTCTGTTGTTTTCGAGCATAATATTTTGTGTTCAATCCTTGGCGGCAAACTAGTGAATGGTGTTTGACGCAGACGCATGAATCATGATGTGTCCTAGGTGTACAAATCGGTGGATACAGTCAAGCAGATAAAATACGGCGGGTTGCAGTAGGCTGGGCATATAGCTAGAATGCCGGGAGAACAACCAGCGAAGCTTATATTTAACAGAAATCCCGATAGAGACCGTCAACTTTGAGGTAGGCCCCGCACTCGTTGGATGTGAGCTATCGACGCGGATGCCCGCGAAATAGGTGTTAGGGGAGATTGGAGGATAGCAGCTCAAGACCGAGTGGCATGGCGACCTACTATGGATTCGGCGTAAGATCGATAATCGGTCTATCGCCGTAGAAGTAAGTAAGTAAACCAAGAATATACTATTTGGGCTATTTGAGAGCCTGCTTCTACTCAAACCAGCTATTTTAAATAAGTAGCAGCTCGTAACACCAGTGGCAGTCGGTAACAGCAGCGGCAGCTGCTGCGTTTATTGCACTACGCAATAAGCGTATAATTGAATTCTCGCTTTTTTCTTAGTGTTCTTATGTTTTTTGCCTAACCAATCACTGTTGCAAGGAAATGATTGACTGGAATCTGTAACAAGCAAATGTGCGGCAAATTGCCGTGCAGCAGGTGGCGATTTAAATATTTCGCAACTTTTCAGAGCGGATGGGCTAACAGAGGCTAGTTGAGATGCCACAGCGATTTAACGATTTACGTCAATTTACCGTGTTTTAATTCTCCAGAGGATTTTTAGGATGAAATCTAATTTTCAACTGGGGCAGGA
This sequence comes from Wyeomyia smithii, assembly GCF_029784165.1. Classification (NCBI taxonomy): domain Eukaryota; kingdom Metazoa; phylum Arthropoda; class Insecta; order Diptera; family Culicidae; genus Wyeomyia; species Wyeomyia smithii. The sequence continues at coordinate 114,506,815 of NC_073696.1, forward strand.
GGATTTTTTTTTTTGGATACTGTAAATCACCTCCCACAGCATTAGATTTTGAATCTCCCGTCTGTGTGGGAAGCACCGTAATACATGCTTATTATTATAAAACTTAAGCTACCCGTCCTTTCAAGGAAGACCACATATTTTCAAATGAAGTAGTAGAATGAGCTTTTCGCATCTCAATACTACAGTATTCGTGAACCTACTCTGCAGACACGGGGTGCTACTTATTGTTAGTGTCATATAGGAAAATACAGCACCGTGATTGGTTAGCAGTCACTGTACAAAACGAAAGACGAACAATCAGTCAACTCCCTTTTTCCAGTGAATTTTTAGATTTCAGTGAATCTCGCCTTTAGACGATCTTCCGTTGAACCTCTAAAAAGCTTTAATAAGAACTTAAAAAATATTTATAAAGCTTCATAGTGATTTTTTCGAAGTCCGTCTAAAAATTAATTTGGGCACTAAGTATTAAAACAGGAGCGTTCCATAACGGATCAATATTTAACCCTGCAACAGATCCTCGACAAGTTCCGGGAGTATGGCCTGCAGACCCACCATCGCTTTATTGGGTTTAAGGTGGCATACGATTCAATGAAAGAAACGAGCTGTGGCAGATAATGCTGGAACACGGTTTGCCTACGAAACTAATTAAGCTGAGTCGTATGACGCTAAAGGGATCGAAATCATGCGTGCGGATAACTGGCGAGACATCAGCCGCGTTCGTCAATTGGATGGACTGAAGCAGGGAGATGCACTCTTTAACTTACTGTCCAACGTCGCCCTTGAAGGTGCAGTACGAAGAACAAAAGTGCAAAAAACGGTACAATCATCTGAAAATATCTCTTGCTTCTTGGGTTTGCGGACCACATTGATAGCTTCGCTATCGACCGTAGGGCAGTGGAGGAGGCCTTCGTGCCTTTCAAGAGAGACACTGCGAGATTGGGACTCGTCATTAACTCTAGCGAAACAAAGTACATGGCAGCTGGTAGGGAGCGTGGGAATTCCCGTGGTGTTAATGCTGAGGTGGAGATATATGGGGAACGATCTGAAGTAATTGATGAACTTGTTTATCCGTGAAGTGAAATGACGAGTTGCAGCAGAGAACAGGGCCTTCTACGGACTAAGTAACTAGCTAAGGTTCCGTAGTTTGCAAACTCGCACAAAACTAGCGCTGTATAGGACGCTGATACTCCTGGTGGCCCTATACGGACATGAAGCATGGACGCTGAAGGAAGCTGATCGACGAGTGCTCGGAGTTTTTGAGCGTAAAGTTCTGCGGTTGATACTTGGCGGTGAATTGGAAGGAGTGTGGCGCAGTCTCATGAATCACGAGTTGTACCAGGTATACAAACATGCTGATATATTGAAGGTAATACAGCAAGGCACGCATCAGTGGGCTGGACATGTAGCCAGAATGCCAGACGAGAGAGCCGCCAAAATTATCTTCAGTAGAGAACCAGGAAGAGGCCGTCGACTCCGTGGTAGGCCTCGCACGCAGTGGATGTGTGCGGTGGAAGAAGATGCACAATCTGCTGGTGGAGAACGGCTGCCCAAGACAGAAGAAACTGGACATCTCTGATTCATTTGGCCCTAGACCGGTGGTCCGTTAGCCAACAGAGTAAAGTAAAGTAAGTAAGTATTAAAACGTTTAAAGATACGTACAAGGTAAACCTCGAATCATGCCATAAATAGATTAAGATAGAATTCCAGTGATGATATCGTTTTGTAGTCATGAAATTGAGTTTTTCCTTTATTTGCAATGATTTGGAAAGTAGTAGAAAAATTTTGTCTACTTCACAATTAAATGATTTTGGGGTGCTTAAAAGCGCCATTAAGGTTCCGCAATAGTGACGTATTTATTTTTCGTCATTGAAGTTTATTATCTTGGCAGCGTTTTCTACTATTTTCAGGACTTAATCGCCTACTAAGTATTTCATATACTAGAAAAGATCAAACGTCACTTGCCGTTGTAATGATTCCACACAGAGAAAAAGAAATATTCCATAACAGCTAGCAGAATCAAAGCAATTTTCCCCGCACTGCAGACGATGAATTCGAGCTACCGGGAATTTGAGCCCAGCGGGAAATGAACGAAATGTTGCCTTTGCCGCGACCAGACCTTACCGTCCATATGACACTGTCCTTGAGATATGAATGAAGGTGAAATTTCTGTTTGTTACCTTTTATACAACGCTTTGAAGGGAAACTTTCAGAGAAGGAGGAGTCTCGTAGACAGCAGAATGAAAGAGCAAACGAAACATTTGTTTGCCGTTTGTAATAGCTGCACCATTAACGAGAAAAAAACACTAAGAAGGAAAGCTAGAACACAATGGGCGGGTGGCAAGAAAAATTTCAACTTCTTCACAACCAAATGATTGTGGGGCGCTAAGAGAGCTAAGCGTAGAAATCCTGCCACGTGTAGACGCTTTATTTATTGCGTCCGTAATATTCGCGTTAAATTGTGGTGCATAGTGCAAGAAATTGTGAAATTCTTGTGACAGTTGCAGTCGAGGAAATTTCAGGTTGAATCCAGTATATTTGGAGTTAATCACTAGTGAGGAGATTCAGGAATTTTAATTTTATCACTGATTTTCGTGTGCGTGCAGTTTATCGCTCTGCGAACGGCTGCTTAGAAAACGCAGTGCTGTGTTGGTGACCTTTCTTAACGTTCGTGAGAGTGTACTGTGTTTGGAGTTCATCGCAGTGATACCTCTTCTTATGTGTTGCGCTGCTCGTCGTCGATGGCACCATCTCTGCCTGTAATCGCATAATTGTAAAATTCGACATTTTATGAATTTCGTGCTTTTCATTGGGAAATGCTTGAAATAGTATGTATTTTTTACACATGAAAAAATATACTTATGTTTGTTTGAAAAAAGTCGTAAAAAATACCGAGTTGTTTTGTCACATAGCGTAAATAACCGCATAATTGTCACACTACTTAACTTTTTCAACTTTTTTGGCGAAAAAGCTTCCATCCAATTCCACATCTGGATCCTTTGGAAATCGGAGGTTATTCTGGTCCAGTAGCCAACCACCGGGGATCCGTTTCCGATGTTCAGCTCATGCTTGTTGAAAACAAGAAAAACTTCATTTCCCTTGTGATATATTCCAAAAGTACCTTGAAAGAGACGGCATAAAAGTATCATTGCAAAAATTTCAACTAATTTGACTTTAAAAGTAATGTTCAATGTATACATAGTGTAAAGTAGTGCTTTCTTCATTATACTAAGTTTATTCGAAGCGTCTATTTGCAAGAATATATTGGGAACAAGGTCAAAATATAAAAGTGTCATTTTCTCGAACAACCAATTTTGCAAATGTTACAATTATGCGATTATGAACAGAATCTGCTGCGAGGCAGAAATCAAGAGAGCGGCAACTGTATTCATGGAAACGGTTTGTTTATGCTCGTTTTATTGCGAGCGGCGGCAAACTTGACTCGTTGAATGCTGCTTCGATCATCGGTATCTAAGATAAGTGCATACATTTACAGACATTTTTACAGTCATACCTCGATATAAGGCTTTTTTTTCGTTACGTTATATCGAAGCACGAAAATAATTTGTTTTTCAATGATGCAAAACTCTTGGTGGTTGCTCAAGGATGCATAAGGACTTGTTTCCCTTCACCTGGCAGTATGTGTAGACCTGCCTTATGCCCCTTTAAGACAGTTTTCGTAGACAGACGTAGCCAGTCACAAAACATTGGAACAAAGAATGTCAATTTTACCCCATTCAACGATACATATTGGTTTCAAAACGAAATTGAAACATTTATTCGTATATCAACTTTATTAATTCTAAAATAAGAAAAAAGAAAGACAGGTTTTGTATTTAGTACAGTGATCAATCGTTTGAGTTCGGTTTGCGGCAGATGGTGATCTGGAGAGTCGAATCGCGTAGTTAACTCTCAAAGGAAACAAAAGCGGTGGCTGCGAATCAGCCGAAATTAGCTCGTTGCGCTTAGCTTTTGTTTTCGAGATTTATTAAATGTTTAGAAGTTCGTTCGTCGCGCGGGATTTTGAAATATTTGATCGTATCGCCTACCACGGCGAATCCTGATCTTACTTACCTCATCATACTAACACGAATTCCCTTCATGTGACATCCGTAGAGATGCAGAGGTGAACTTGGTCTCATAACAACGTTTGTCGAACTAACAATCCTCTTCCTATTTTTTCCCAACGTATGGACGTGGCCGGCGCCGTTATTGATCTTTCTAAAGTGAGAATTGCCGAATTGTTGTACATTGATTCTCTGTGCAACTTCACTAGCTCAGGTCAATCACGGAGGTGCAACTACGATATGTGCGGTCGTCAATGCTCATGCTAATGCTCATGCTTAAATGATTGTGGGGCGCTAAGAGGTTAATTTCTAATCATTGCAGATTACCGTGGGAATGAACTGTGTGGAATGATATTCGTTCTGTTGTTCTGTTGTCCATAAATATTAAATTTACATGAATTAACTGCACCAATTCAAATGCGGAAACCACCAAATAAGGAATATTCGGTTTTTATACGTTATCGATATATTTATTTACTTAGCAGCGTGGCATCTGTATTAGATGAAAAATGGGTGTCAATAACATCCAACTCACCTCAAACCATGCTGGACTTACCCCACTCACTGGTTGACGGTCTTACCCCAACAGGACACATTTTTGGAAAAAAGAGTTTTTCTATTGATTTATCGCTCCAATTTGCCTCAGCCTAGAATATTAAATAACATCTCTCCACATGTTTCAACACACAGTTCATTGGTGAGCTAAAAACAAGGTTTTCGCGACTGATTGTTATTTAAATGTTTATTGAAATTCGTTATTTACGTCTGTATGCTCTGAAGGAATAAAATAAAATAACTAAGTAAATAGGTAACAATTTCATTGTACCAGCTCTCCTCTCTCTTCACCTATCTTCTATCTTGATCTAGGTTAAGTTCTGTAAGTTTTAAGGTGATTGGATAGGTGCATTATAAAGACCTTAGCTTCTTAATCAACATTCAAATAGGGTTGCACAAGTAGTAATAAAAAAAGTCAGTTTTTGATGTGCTCCACATTAAAAACCATCTAAATTAGCACTGATGAAAAAGTTTCATGTAACGGTAAGAAAATCATTCTCAAGACAATTCCCGTACGGTAATTAAAATTGTCTCAACCCTTTCCACTGTTTCCAGCACTGCTGCTATAACTAAAACTTCAACATTCATGCCATGTCGTACGGCTTCATAAGATTAAGGTCGTAGATAAAAGAATATTTTCACGAGTTTACGCTACCCTCGAAGTAACGTGATACAGAGACAAGTGAAAAAGTGTCGTCGCAATTAATTTTTTATAACCCGGACGAAAGGGAAAAAAAGATCCTGTGAATAGAAACTTTGATGTGGAGCAATCTCGGTTAACGTTCCTGGATATTTAAGCAGTATTTTTTGTACTTAAAAAAACTAAAAAGAAGCACAAACCACACAGTAAATCCATTCAAAACACCATATCCTAAATTATTCTGTTGGTTGTTTGATACCTCACAAAAATTGTGAATCATTTATTGCAATCTTCCTTCACACCAATCTTCAAATCTGTATTTAGAAAAAACTGCGAAACTAAATATATTTTTCATACATAAATCATTATTAGAGAGCAGTTATCTGTTCAATTAGGAAAGAAAAACTAAAAATATATCTAAAAATACCTAGCTAATTTCATTTCTGCTTTTCATCAGATCTAATTGCACCTGCTTTTCTGGTCTGAATACCGATATGCAATCTTGCAGAATGATGCCAATTCATCCCATTTCCTGCTGTTTCACTTTCGTGGAAAAACCAACGAAGAACAAGACTAAAGTTTATCTTGATTTTTAAAGTGCAGATTATTATTTATCGCCAGCTTGCATCTCGTTGTAAGCAATTTTGCGCTTCCTTCCTTCTATGCTCTGATCTTGGCCGGTGACGTCGGTACCGATCCCGTGTGTTGATTGCAGAGTGGGAAAAGTACTGCGGGTGCAGCGCAAGCTGGAAAAAAAGTAAATGAGGGCTGGTGTCATCGTACCATCACCGTATAGACAGGATGGTGTCTTTAGTCTTTATTCGCCGGTATCTATGGCTCACAAAAGTGCTCCTGGTAGTCGGGGCCAAACTTTCAGGGTTCATGCTTAGCATTTGCTGTACAGGATAATGCAGGTGAATTTCAACACAAAGGTATAGCTTCTGTTGGTTGTTTCATAAAGAAATTTGTCATGCTTGTGATGAATTTTCCTCCAGACTTATCTCAATTCATCACAGGAAACAAATAACCATATCCTAAAATGTGTGCATTTTCCGACAGGACATGAGATGACAGCTGAAAAGCAAACTTCTTACTTTTTTCAGAAGGGTGGCGTTTGTTTCAATCTGTATCGTGATGTGCAATTCAACGTTTATGTTGTTTTACCCAAGTTTCCTCTATCCCGTCTTATACCAATCCTTCCTGATGGCTTTTATCTCGCCAGCATCCTGGCAAGCCGGTCCAATCCAGGCTATGTAAACTGTTGATGAGGAAGAGATAATACCAACGATAATAAGCTGTCAACGAGGTTTCCGCCTTTTCTTCTTCTCATTGCTGGTCTCGTTTGTGCTGCAGCGCTACCTAGAGATATAGCCTTTCGGGGAGGAAAATATAAAACTAACAACCGGACGACAACCGGTTCACCTGAAACATACAGGAAGAAAACCTATAGGATTCTTCCGTGGCGCTGTCTCCGGGCGAGCGGCAGCATACTGGTAGGGGATGCCATTTTGGATAAAGCGATGGTATCTAATGTTGGGTGCTATACATATTTCAGGAACCCAAAACATATAGGCAAGATTAAAGGCCGAAAAGAGGCTTTTATTAATTTTGATTGCATATCTGATGGTTGTTTACTGTTGTGCTGCCAGCCGGATGATTGCGTTGCAATATTAATCTATTACCAGCAGACCAATTACCGACACCGGGTTTTTACTTTTCCGACTGAAACGAGTAAATGGACTGGTCAGTTTAGATGATTAAATATTGAAAAGTTATAAGCAACACTATGCGGTGCAGAAATACTAATTTTATTTCCACGACACATAGAATAAATCAATTCATTTCGAACGTCGACCGTAGTATTAAATTTATTTTTATTGTACTCCCCAGCGAGACAATTCATAACTCTATCACAGCAAAAATTTTCAGCTATTCGGGTGCCTTCAAGAACGTGACCAAAATTTTGCTAGCTTGCCTGATTTCTGTAACGTTACAAATTCAATTAAGCGGAAGCCCTCAAATCGAATTGATCCCGCGTACTTTTGAGTCAATTTAGAGCTTTTTTTTGTGAAATTTTATATCTCTCACATTCTTTCCTGGTCTCCGTGTGTTCCACGAAGAACGAAAAGAGCTGTTTTCAACCATCTGAAAATGGTATCCACCGTTCGGTGAAGATCTTGTTCGGTGTTGCAGACAGGCTGCGGCTACGTTGGTCAAAATGGAGATCATTATTCCTGTCTGGTTACTTGCCAATCTTCATTACATGCCTTATTATTTATTTCCGTCAGGGTTTATATCCGCTGACAAGCAGCACATCGGAATCAAGCAACCTCTAATTTTGTTTTTCTCGATTTTGGATCTGTCTGAGGCCGAAGGAAGAAAACATCGCGCTTGGGTCGAACCTAGGGCATATCAGCCTCCCACTCCTGACCTGCAATGGGGTCGACGCCTAACAGACATCCAAGATTCAGTGGTTCTGGTGTAGAGACGAACCGACCGAATGTTGTACATATGTATTATACGGTGAAGATGAAAAATGTGTTAGGCAGAAAGAACTCAACAAGTAAGTGAAAAGCAAATTTTATTAAAAGAGGCGTTTCTTTAACGAGAAGAGTAACTAGAGCCTTTAAAAAAAATCGGTAACTACAATACGAAGTTATATAGATATGTTCGGCTTAGGTTTTTTATTTATAATTCATCTCAACCGGTTGCTGTCGACGTATTTCATTACAAGTGGTTTATGCTTATTTTCTGTGAATATTTAATGTTGCTTCATTCTTAAAAAATCAGAATAATTTAAGCAATGTAAGGGAGAGAAGGAGTATCATGATTGCAATATTAATTTTACTTTTTTTTATGAAACTTTGAAGTGCACACTTTATTATCTCGATCCTTTTTAAAGCTGGTTTATTTTTTTTCTCCACATATTAAAGCTGGCTTATTTAAATGATTATTTGAAAAACGGAGTCAAGTTCATTAAATATTTTGTTGTGACGCAAAATTACGTCTTACGACAACATTTTGTAATAGGTGTGCGAGTTGAAATATCGAAAACATGTAGATCGTCACGAAAATTGTCCAATTTCAAATGCTTATAACTCAGTCATTCTTCGACGGATTTCTTTCCTTTTGGCAGCAATTGAGTGGACTAACTATTGTACTATTGAAAAATGGCGGGCCTTGTTTTGAACGCAAATTTTGATCAATCAGAGTAAGATCAAATACAATTTAATATGGGTATTTTCGAAACAGGGACGATGCCCAGAGACTGGAAATCAACTCTAGACGCCATTTAATAATCCAAAATTGTGACTTCCGGTTTCTTTAAAACATAAAAAAGGCCGAACATTATTTTCGAATTACTTAAAACCAACTAAACAACACACTTTTCTGGGCTACCAGTCCTTCGAAAAAAAAAAGTCAAAATATTTTTTTTTGAAATTTGCCGCTTCATACCATCAAATTGATTATCGCAACCGAGTGTATTCCCTACCTATTTCGAGATATATATTGGCAAGCTGTCGTAATGTTACGTTAACCTCACGGTCGTGTCTTGTACACAACCAATTAAACTATAATCATCTGAGGGCGCCATAATTGGGATACAGCTATGCCGGTCGGCTTGCTCTTCCACACGATTGTGATATCGGGTTCGATTCCCGATCAGGCCGAGGATCTCTCGAACTGGAAATTTTTTCGACTCAGCACTGGGGCACGGTGTATCGTTGTACCTATCCTACACATGCTAAATGTGCCGAAAACAATATCGATAACGAATTCTCTCAACTAATATAGTTATCGAAACTAGAGGTGGAAAAAATGGTTCACTACAGAGGCATTCCATGGAAAATATGCAAAACAATTTTTTTTGCATGTCATTTCCGATTTCGCTGAAACTTTTCACAATTTTTTGACAAAGAGGTCGTTTTATGATATCAGTTCTTATCATATCAGTGTAGACTCGCGACTGCTGTCTCAGGAGGGCCTATCCAAAATGATGACTGATGGATAAAATTTTCAATATCAGAAAAACGGTTTGTTTGACTGAAATGGTGTCTTCAGCAAAGTTGTAGGTAATGAAAATAAAAGTTATAGACTGTAAATTTTTTGGTGTCAATTTTTCCAAATTGTCACAAAATAATAAATATCTCAAAAAGTACCTTTCCCAAAAATCTATTTTTGTCACATGTAATTTAACATTTCACATGTGATTTGTAACATGTTACACGTATTATAATATGGACTGCCAAAGACGCAAGTTTAATAGCAAAACCAGTCTCTGTTCAATCTCTAAGCTCCCGGTTCTCTAAAACTCGATTCACTTGATGTAAAGACGTACTGTCTTAATTGGTTTCCTTGTGTGTTCGTCTTATTTTTACAACCTTCTGATAACAGGTTTCGCTGGTGATTTACGCATATGCAATTCTAACAGGGCCAAAAATGATCGATTTTGGTACAAAAACAGTGCATTGGATTGAAATTATGCTATCAGTAGTGATATATATTAACATTATAATGTGTGGACACTTTAAAAAAACAGCATTGGATTGAAATCATGCTATCAGTAGTGATATATTTTAACATTATAATGTGTAGCTAAAAAACACTCAAAAAAAGTTCAGACTGAAAATGTCAAAATACTCAAACGTTTACAACTTTTTTGTTTTTCATTTCACCATCATCAAATTTTGACAGATAGTAGTACATATTGTCATCTTCGATGTGTGAAAAATAGATATTTTTAAAATGTACTTTTTGAGATATTTAATATTTTGTGGCAATTTGAAAAATTTGGCATAGGAAAGAAATTTTTTTCACAGTGTATATATTTTTTCTGGAACCGCATTTTTATTAGCTACAACTTTGCTAAAGCCACCATTGCAATTAAACAAGCTGTTTTTCTAATATTGAAATTTTTATCCATCAGTGTCCATTTTGGATAGGCCCTTTTGAGACAACAGTCACGAGTCTACATGAAGAGCTGATATCATAAAATGACCTCTTTATCAGAAAGGAACAACTGTGAAAAGTTTCAGCGAAATCGATTGTCGAAGTAGCATGGAATGACTCTACAGTGAGCGGATCGGAGCGGTTCCACTCACTCAAGTGAACTAGTTCTTTTTAACGGCTCACTCGCTCATTCCGTTCTATATAATTTACAGTATAGCGAGCAGTATAGCAAGCGAGCGCCATGTGAAAGTTTTACACCAAGCCAAAGTCGCACGCGAAACTGCAATAGAACTCCTAGCAACCAACTGCCAACGGCTGTCCGCTTTCCTAGATATAACATATCCACCAGCCGCGACAGCAAAAAAAATTAACTTGTCACAGTTCCCATACAGGCAGGCACACGGGCTGACTAACGCCGAGAACGGAGCGCACACGAACGGATGGCAGCCAAACGTGGAACGAAAAGAGCGGAAGAACTGGTTCATTGATCTTCTGAATCAATATAGATGCAGGCAACGTTCTGTCATGATTTTTGTGCAGCTCGATTAGAATTCTACAATGCGCTTGTACAATGCTTTCTGTTTTAACGCCTTTTTGAACAGAATTGAGCGTACATGCATACATGCATTTTTTGTGCATTTTTGTCATCTGTCAAAAAATCTTTGGCCGCTCTAGGCTCTACTTACTGAAGTAGGTACCGTAAAACGGGGTAACATTGATCATGTTTTTCACTTTTTCGTGATTATTTATATATTTTACAATTGAAATTACAGGTTTCATATTTTTAGAACCAATACTGGCATCCTTAGAACTTGGAAAGCTAGTTTTTAAGGCTCTTCGAAAATCTTAAACATCCAAAACATTTTTTTTGTCGTTGTTTCAATTTTCCTTATTTGGGTTAACTTTGATCAGTTTCAATTTTGAATAGTTTTGAAACCTTTTCGAACTAAAAATGCTAGATAATGCTTTGATAAAATGTTTAGAGACGCTTCCCATTCTCTTTGACTGCTCTTACTGCGGAGGACAGTCCTGTCCTTGTACCTAGCCGCGGTATGTACTGCGAGTCATTTTTATGCCATATGTAATTTTACCTTTCGATGATGAAAAACGTAAACGTTGGTCGCGAAAATTGCCAGTATTTTGTAAGTCGGCAATCGTTGTAAAATGTTTGTGTTCAGAAAACGTATGTTGATCATATATGCAAGGCCTTTCCAACAACGGAAGGATCAATAGGTCAGCTCTAGCCTCTTACGTTCTATGCTCTAGCCAAGACAACATCCCTAATGCTCAAACTGGAAAAAATAAAAGATTATAGCTGTTTTACCATCTTGTGAATTTTAGTGCCCCTAGTGTATGCATAAGTGCATCAAAAGCCTCCACCAAGCTCCCACTCACTTACTACGAAAGTGAACCATGCACTCCCTTCTATTGTCGAATCAATGGAGACGCCAAGTTAACTTTTGTACAGTGTTCTAGCAGAAGTGTTTAGAGGGATATTTGAATCTAGAGCTCGATAGCAGCATTCTAGAGAAAAACTTTCTTCTACCAAGTTGTTAGTTGTTGTTAGACAAAAATTAGGATGACACAATTTTTCAAATAAATCAGATATCTAACTTTCGTTTCTTTGTAGATAGAATTGAAGATTGGTCTGCAATAATGAAGCCTCGTTAATTTTGAGCAACATAGAAAAGGTTTTTTTATCCTCTTTTGAAATAGCCGATTTAAAGCTATTTTACTACATCTGTTAAAGTGAATGTCTGTCTGTATGTTTATTTCCTAGAGACTCATAAACTACGGAATCAACTGCTGTGGAAATTTGTGCACAGGTTTTCGAGTACGGGGAGTATCACAGACATCTTATTTTGCTCTGTCTCATAAGCGTGTGTTATACAAAGAGAAATTTTGCTTGATAAACTTGGGAATTTCCTCCCCAATATCCGTGCAAATTTATATACAAAAGTATTCGAGTGTGTGGCGGAGTATTGCGACGTTACGTTACGTTACTGTATAATATAAAACTACAGTTTATTGGCTTTATTTATAATATTTTTTATAATAGCCTTTCATTTTTCATGTGATTGAATCTTTCATTTTTCTTGCGACTTAATGATTTATTTTTCTTACGATTTAGTACAATAGATTTGAATCAGCAGGAAAAACTTTCGTCAAATTTGCCCAAAATTAACGAGGCTATGATATTGTAGACCAGTCTTCAATGCTATCCACAAAGATACGGAAGTTAGGTATCTGATTTCATCAAAAATCATCTCCTCAATATGTGACAACATAAAAATAAGCGCCTCTTCACATGTAACAACTTTGTAGAAGACAATTTTTCTCTAGAATATTGCTAACGAGCTCTAGATCCAAAAATTCCTCTAAATTCTTTCCCTAGAACGCTATGCAAAAATTAATATGACGCCTAATTGATTCGAAAAGGAAAGGGAGCGCATGGTTCAATTTCGGGGTACCAAAATTTACATGGACGGTTTAATAGCTACGTCTTACCGCACTACATATATCGAGATATATCCTGCGGAAACTAAACCAAGGTGTAATTTCTAGTTTAAGCGCTAGGGCCGCATATATTTGTTCTTTTGTCGTTCTTTTGTAAGCTTTGTATTCGATCAAACTCATTGTATTGTTCTCGACAATATCCATACATTGTTATATGATTTTTGGTTTACTTGGATAGTAAATATTTAGTAGAAAGTAGTAGAACAAAAGTTCCTGCACCGCTTCGAGGTGAAATTTGGTTTTTCTTTTGCCCATTTTCAGCATTTACGAGTTTTGTTTCCGAGGTGGTTTCCTTAACAAATTTCAACTGAATACTAATTGACGTTTCAAAGGGGTATGGAAATATTGAAAAATGATTTTTTTAAACAAACAACCTAAAAAGTATTTCCTTGATTGTTAACGTACTGCCATAAGTAATTATACTCATTTAACCTTTTTATGATGGTGAATTGCTTTTTCGGAAATAAATCGCAATTTTGCATCATGAAGTGCATATATGGTGAGATTTGGTTTATTCTGTAACGCAAAACGGGCCCCAAACTCTTGAATTTCAATCAATATCGACAATATTCATGGCGGAAACGAGAACTTTGATCCTGTTTTACGAAACTCGAAACACGAAATGAGAACTCTGCTACCTGTCTTACGAAGATACAAAATACCGTTCATTACAGAGATATCTTACAATACAAATCAATCGAAAGAATTAACCTAAATTGTCGCCAGTTTGAGTACTGAAAAAAATCCGCTGCAAAACAGATGCAAGCTGCTTAAAATAAGTTTGGGGTGATTGAAGTAGTGTCCCTTGATTGGGAAATTCCATTGATTGTTGTGCAAGTTTGCTAAATCAGTTTTGTTATCTACAGACAATTGCTGACAGAGAAAAAGGGAGTGAACAAGCTGATTTACTTATGTTTGTATTTCACTTTACACATTTCGAGTATTTTGTCTCAAAACACTAGAGGTTGCAGAACTGCCTAAAACAGGTTACCTACTTTATTTGCGGCATAATTTCAACATATTACTTTGCTCTTATGATGTCATGTGGTACATTTATAGCATCGAAGCTCATTCTAATAGATCTATTTTTACATTTGTTACTAAAGAATAGAGTGTATATATAATTTATTTAAATGCAACTTTGTGTACATGTCAAAAATCATTCCATTTCAGTTCCTTTTATAATCTTTTTCCTAAACATTCAAAATTTGGTCTTTCCCGAAATAAATTATTTGGAAACAACATGCACTAGTCCAACAAGCAAACATCTAACGAACACCGCTTCATCCTAAAACTACAATGTCAATAACATAGACATGAGATGGCAGACTAAAAAGCATTTCAACAATGATTGTCAATTCCTCGTGGGTTGTATGTAGTAATAACACTATGCAACGGACTGTTCCCCGAAACTCGACAATCTCTGCATGTTTACATGTTCGATTCTACGTTTTGCTTTTTTCCCGATTGCTCTTCAATTGATCACCGGAAATCTGCCTTTACCACTTTTACTAGTTTTTTTCACGAGTTTTGATGAGTAACAACGCCACCGTGAGCGACAAAATCCATTCGACATGAACGATCCGCATTCGTTTGCAATGCACTGCAGCACTGCTGGTGTCTACCGTGTCGCCGCTCTATCGACCGATGGCTGAAAGCCGTGACCGAAACCAGGTCCAGTAGTGATGTGAATAAATAAATTAATCGCGAAACGCCACACAGATATGACGCATCTGCGGCTCGGTGCATTATTAAAATTTATGCATGCATTGTGGAGATTATATTTTAAAACAATATTCGCCATGTGGCGACATTCTCTCGACGGTGGCGGTGATCCGACATGTGTTCCCGAAAGTGTATATACTGACACCACTTGCTCCGCTAGTCGGTGTCAGTATGTCAAATAGCTATTCCATAGAGTGCGCTTTTATCCTGCACCGCACGCGTGGCGGACGTCGTGCGCGGACGAAGGTTGAAACAGTTATCAAATCGCTTTTTGAGTTCGAACGGTACGGGGAGCAGGTTGAACGAAGGAGGACATGGTGTTATTGAGCCATTTTGCATTGTGAGGATAATTCAAAAGGGGTGGAAGATAGCACATAAATTACATCCATAAAACGATGTTCTAAATTAAATTAATTCTAATAATTTCCGTGGCTTGCATCCCAATACAAGCCGTAATGGAAGGACAAGCGATGCATGCGAAGTGAGAGATTGCGGGTCAGCTGATTTAATGACACCGTGATGTGCTGAGTGGTTGCAACCGAAAAAGGCTGAAGCCTGGAGGGAAGTGCGGTTAAATGATTTCGGACAGTTAAAGTAACTGTCCCCACAATATTTGATCTATGAATTCGGATGAGCGTTACAATCGGTTAGAGAAGACAAGACTAGAAGTACGGGTTCTACCACCGAATCGCCGACCTCTGCCCGGCTCCGTCATTTGTGCTACTTGGACTGGTGCATTTTCTCAGCTTCTAACAAAATTATCCGCACAGTAAAAAATATTTGCATGAATTTACATTTCTTTACATGCACTTAAATGGAGCATTGAAAACCATGTAGTATTTCGTGTAGCATTATATACACATGCTATGTAAATGAATATAATGAATATGCATGTTCACGTTTACAGCCTTTAATTTATATCACTCAACGTACAAATTTACATGATTTGAAATGACCCTGTAATGTACATTATTGATAGTGTAAAATTGGGTATCTTTTTCACTTAATGTGCTAGAAACCGTTAAGAGTTTTCATTTGTGTTAATTGTAAATTTAATTTTTTGATAATGTGAAGAATCAGCTTCATCAGTGCAGTTGGAAAGCCTAAGTATAACGTTTGCGGTAAAAAAATTAACTTTTTTCAGATGGTGATGGAAAAAAAACTAAGACATACAATTGAGTTGGATAAATTTCCCATGGAAGGTAATCATGTTAGCTTCATCGCAAAAAAATACTACGTGCGGCCTTCCGGCAGTCAACCGGAACATTCGCCATGGCGGACGAAAACATGCGTGTAAGCATGTTTTTAAGCTCTTTCTTCGTTTTTCTATACAAATTCCTCCTCCGTTTCCTTGACAAAATTGTTAGAAAAGATCCTGCGCTTCAAGTTTGCCCAGAAATTCTCGATGGGACGCAGCTGGGGGTCCTTGGGCGGATTCGCCGACTTCTGTACCACATCGATATTTAGCCGCTCAATCTCCTCCAACGATCGCTTCGTGTAGTGAGCCGACACCAAATCTGGCCAGAACACCGTGTCTTCACCCTTTTGGTATCTCTTAATGAACGACGCAACTTCTGGAAGGCACTTCGTATGATAAATTTTCCCGTTCATGGCCAAAAAAAGAGTGGCTTTGACATCCCCTTCTCGCTGATTGTCGGCCACAGCAGCACCTTCTTGGGGAACTTGGTGTGTGAAATAAACTTCGGAGCTCACTTCCTTCGTGGGAGAAGTGAAATACGAAGTACCCTGCCAGTCGTTGCCATCCAGGGTGTGATAGGTCTCGTCGTCCATCACCACTGCCACGTCGCGATTCGCCGGGAAAATCGGCTTGACCATCTTATTCAGGCGCTGTCGCTGCGTCATTGCCTGCAGCTCCGAGATCAGTGGACGGGACCGCCGCTTCCTGATATGTATCCCAAGTAACACGGTTAGTTTTTCATAAGTTTAGGTAATTGATATATAACAAATCTCGTCACTATAACAATAACGTATAAGCTTATATACAACTTGTTAACAACTCAAAAAGCGCAAGGGGCGTAGCCAATATAAAACATATATTCAACTTCAAATGAATTGTTCACACGACTTATATAAAACAACTTTATAACGACTATAGTGGTTATATTTCCAGTACCAACAAATGGTGGCCTGTTGAATAGGTCATAAACAAATTGCACAAATGAGTTGAAATTTCACTCGCTGATGATTGTTTCTAATACATACAAAACAGATGACCCACGTAAATAATCATGGCTCTTCATTTGAGAAATTATCAAGACAATTCATTGATAGAATAGGGTGTTGGTATAGTGATCAAATACAATAAATCTACGTGCGATTTCAAATTTGTCGTGAATATTTGCCTTGTACTTCGTTAAAATTTACGCGCTTCGAAAATACCTCAATATGATAGTAATCAATATCATATTTTTTTTTAAATTTAAATTAAAAGAAAAAAGTAACAGATGAACTCTAGAGTAATGAGCCTCAGGTATATATTTTCGATAGGATTATATTATGAAACGTGCCTTTAGCACAGAAAAATGGTGTTGAATATTATTTTAGCACGCCGCTTGCGCTAACGAGGCAGCCATGTTGATTATTAGCATTCGTTGAATGGGTACGCCGATTGCCTAAAGATTTTGTCCGTGATATAACCACTATTTATAAAGTTTATTTCGGTAAAAATATCGCAAAATAATTGAAAAAAAATGTACATTGAAACATCAAGGTGAACTAAGATGTCATGCACTATGTACTAATTATTTTAACTTTCTTACTCTTTTAGCAAACCAAACGAGGAGAAATTTCTGCCACAATTTGAAGATGGAATCGTGAAACCAATTGAGGAAGGCTATATAAAGCTACTACAATCTATAAAAAAAAATCGCCGTCACCATCTTGATAATTGTAGTAGAGAAAATAATATAAAAATTCTCCTAACTAAACCACGCATCAAGTAATATATTTAGAAATTTAAGTAAAACAGAAATATTCAAACATTGATCTGAGGTTATTGACGATGATCAAAATAATAATAATAATAAAACCGAAGATCGTTGAGCAAGACAAAAAAGAGAATTGAAAATGACTGATCAGATCAAACGATTTACTTGTTTCAAGTAAATTGAATGATAAATTTATTGATTACAATACACTGTCAAATTTATTATTTATGTTTAATCAAACATAAATTTCCTGGGTGTTTAAATATTTTATATAATTTTGAATATTATAACAGTATTTTTGATCTGCACTGTATTTGATGAAGTAGAAATAGTTCACACCATAAAATCACATTTACAAGTGATTTAAAACTGAACTACAACTTTTGCGGCCATTTTTCAATTTTGTCTCCACTATACGTTTTGCTGTCAAACACATATTCACCACTGTTGTCTCTCTTGCATTCTCAAGAAAAAAACTAGTTGTAAACATGTTATAAATCAGTTTTTACAGCAATTCGTAATGTATTTACAACTTCAACTTGTTATTTCGATTTATAACATCATTCCGAATTAAAACATCAATGCGAGTGAATTAAAACCCAATGTTTTCCCTGTAACTTATTTATGACTTATTTATAACTTTTTCCTTTCATTTTTTTCGTAAAAGATGTTGCATGTGTTACTTGGGATGTCCATGTTCTCCAGATACTTTTTCACTGTTTTACCACATGCACCAACATCCCGACCAAGTGCACGCAGCAATTTAGCCACTATTCCCTCGGTCTTCATCTTCAGCATCCTTTGAAGCTTCTTGTCGCTCAGGGTCGTTGGCCGTCCGGAACCGGGCTTTCTTTGGATGATCTGATCGTTGCCCAATAGTGTAAAGATGTTGTAGATGGCGGAATGGGCATACCCGGCGTCCACAAAGTGCCGCACGATGTCCGTTTTCGACGTTCTTTGAACGCGCACACTTCTGAACGGAGTAGCTTCATTTTTTTCGCCATCACAGTTAGAGTTTGACTGATAGAGCTGTCAATTTTTTTGCTAACTCATGGGTTACTATGATTGATGATGTATGAGTAGTTTCGTCAGTGCGATTAAAGGTAAACCCATGAAATATCAGCAATTTTTGTCCATGTGCTCAACTGAATTGTTCGCTGTTTTTACGTCTATAAACAAAAGGTGAAAAGCGAGTTACCATCTCTAAATTTGTCAAAGTGAACAAATGATCTATTGTGGATCGCCCTGCATGCAAAGCACAGTGGTACATTCCAGTAAATGGTTCCAGCAACGGTGTTGGACTATGAAATATAATGCGTGGGTCTTTTTACGAACAATTCAACAAAATTCTTGTTAACGTGCCAAAAAAAAAAACAACTAATAATTACTTTTTCAAGCGCTCGGGGGTTTCCAGCGTAGAATCCTGCGATCAATACTCGGAGGCAAACTAAAAAATGGGGTGTGGCTTAGGCGCATGAATCACGAGCTGTACGAAGTATACAAATACGCTGATATTGTTAAGTTGATGAAACACGGCAGGTTACAGTGGGCTGGCCACGTAGCACGGATGACAGATAAGCGACCGGCAAAGATAATATTTAGCAGAGAATCGAATAGAGGCTGACGACTTCGAGGCAGACCTCGCACGCGCTGCATGTGTGTTGTCGACGAGCATGCCAGAGCAGCGGATGTATGTGGAGACTGGAGAGGAGCAGCCCAAGACCGAGTATTCTGGTTTCGGCATGAGATCTCAACGATCTGTCGCCATAAAAGTAAAATAAGTAAAAGTAAGTATTAAGTACTCTGTCTGCGGTTTACACTTTTAACATGAGCCGATGAATTGCCCCGAAACAACTGCTCTTTCTTTTCATTGAAAAGTTCAACTGGAAGACGGTTATTTCAACGCTTCCAAACGCACCATCCTAAATGAGTTTAATTGGTATACGTTTGCCGGGTCGTAGATCATTCTTCCCACATTATAGGGATTTGAGATTAGTATAGCCCTGCTATAGGAAAACTATACGATGAAGCCACAAAACCCTGATATAATAGCTTTGCGGAGGGCGGATGAGAGCTGCGAAGATGATTGAAATCTGCCTTTGTATTAGTCTGTAGCTCCGCCTGTTACAGATCCTTTGGCTGTCGTACGAATGGACCTGAACTATTGAGAACCGAAGCAAAGGCTTCCAAGCCCCTGTAAAATAGGATGGTTGTAATAGCTGGTAACCATGGCTAAAACGTAAAAAGAATTGATAAACCCCACATCTAAGGTATCATGGACCCTTGCCCTAGCCGCAAACAGAACCAGTGGAGTACCAGGGGCACTGACGCAGTGGACCTATATTACCCTAGTCTGTCGTGGGACAATATAAACAACACAAACAATTTAAACAAAAACAGTCAACAGGAAATGGAGGAAGTGGTCGAACGAACACTTCTTGATCAGGAGTTGGTGGCAAGGTTTAATCTCGATAGTGTTTCGCTACAAGAATGCACATCCGCCTTTTTCAAGATCCTCGATTCCTCAAAGGAGACAGACGCAAACGCACCTTCTAGCCTACCTGTTCCCCGTAAGAAGAGAGTGGAGCGTCTCTCCACCGCACAAAAGCGCATGCACGCGGCATACCTGAAAGAAGGCCACTCAAGGCATGAAACCAGAATACTTGCCGGATCCTCCGGCCGGCTAGACCTACACTGCCTATAATCGCATACTAGTCCCACCTGCATTCTTGTCGTTCTTATAGAGAAGTTATGGTAAATGTCTATCTCATTATATCATGTCGAAAATATGGGAATAAATCACGCTCAACAGCTGAAATAACTCAAGCAAGAGAAATACCTTTACGCGCTGTTTTCTCAACTTGATGAAAATGAAGAAGACGATTATAGGCAGTACAAAACCAGCTGCTGTTGAGCGGCAATGATCGGATGACGTCCCGACACCAAACACTTGGTTACTTGGTCCCGAGACACTCGGTGGGAGTTATTTACAGTGAAATGGTGAAACCCCACCAAATGTCTATCCAAAGAGCAACTTAGAGCTGTGCACGATTCGATGCTGGATCACATAGCAGCATTAGACTCTCCGCCATTTAGGCCTAAGTTCTGGAGTTGCCATTTTTGATGCGACGAGAAGTAAGGTACATGCAGACCGATCAGTTCAGTCATCACCATTTACTCCAGTTTCGTCAATACCACCTGTTCAATGCAACCCTGCAATGGAAGCTAAGGTTCAACAGACGGCCTCTAACAGCTCGATGCCTCAACCTCTTTCGCAACTCCGCGAGTGAAAAGATCGTTCCGCAGAAAACTCCAAGGAGATAACTGCCTCAACCATCTTCAGCTCGCTAATCTAGGTCCCAGAGACCACCTTCCGGTGCTGGTCAGATGTCTGTTGTCCATCGCTTAGAGCGGGGAACGCGGTGTCGGAGCAAAGGCAACACAAACCAGCAGTTCTTCTGGTCGCAACCGTCTAACAAGTACTGGATCCTCCTATCCAACCACAGGCGGATCCAACACGCAATGAGCAGCTTTCGCTGTATTTAGGTGAATCTTCATCACGCTAAAGGGGCCTACAGCGTCTTTAGCAAAAGATTCACCAAAGAGCAACTGACCGTTGCTCTGGTTCAGGAACCATGGGTCAACAACATGAAGGTTCTTGGCATCGCCGATTCAAAAGGTAGGTTAATCTACTGTAACACTCAACCTCAACTCAGGACTGCAATTCTGTTGAGCAGAGTTATCAAATACACTCCAATAACAGAAGTTATTCAACGTGACGTCGCTGCCATCATAGCGGAAGTCCCGACTACCAACGGGAAACAAGACATGGTCATCGCATCCGCTAACTTCCCCGGTGACCTGGTATACGCACTCTTCAATAAGCTGTTCATCATCGGATCTGACGCAAATCCTCTCCACACGATTTGAGGCTGCTCGGATATCTAGAACAGCGGTGAGTACCTTCTTGAATATCTTACTTCCAACGAGGTCAATATATGCAACATGGGGAGCAGCCTCACTTTTACTAAAGCCATAAGAGATGAGGTCCTCGATCTCACTCTCCGTAGCGCAAACATTGCCGAGAAAGTCAAAAAATGACATATCTCTGACGAAACAAGCTTGTCGAAGTTAATCCTTTAAAAAGCGAAAAATTAAACAACTCGAAGAAGACTAACTGGTCCACGTTCAGGAAACGCTTAGTCAACTCCCGGTCTTCCTGTTCAATCGATATATGCACACCCGACGATCAGGATATTGCTGCACGTGATCTTGAATGCACAGGATCACTGATGCTTGCATGGCCAGCTGTTCCCTAGATGAGAGGTTAGTGTGTTGCGACGTGCCCTGAAAACGCTAAATAACCTTCGTCGTGAGGCCAGGTGCTTGTTCTGCATGTCTAAAAGCACATCCAACTGGGATAAATACAAAGCGTCACTCACTAAGTACAACGCTAAGCTACGCAAGGCCAAAAGAATTAGTAAGATCAAGTTCTGCAAGGGCATCCAAACGATGACCGAAGCCGCAAGACTCCAGAAAGCGATGTCCATAGACCACACCAACGTCTAGGGCAGTTAAAACAAGAGGACGGCAGTCCACCGCCACACCTAGGGGATCACTAAAACATTAGAAACGCTAGAAATAGCTAACCGATTGAATAACTAACATACAGGGCTGCAGACAAGCGAAACAGTTTACCTCTCCAAACCCTGCTATAATCAAGAGGCTTCTCAGTCCAAAGCATAGTAACCTACGCCTTTACACGGGAGCTATCACCGGACACTGCTCTGCTTTTTACCACCTAAAGAACATCGGTATTGTATTGGTATATTGAAACGTCAGCTCACCTGCTTTGTCAGTGTGAAGCCCTTGCTAGGTATTACTTCTTCGGACGTTATCTTCTAACTCCATATGCGGTATGGAATTCCAATCCCAAACAGGTCGTTTGTCTCTTTGACTATGCGATACCAAATTGGGACAGAGCGTTACTACCAACCGACCCTGCTCCATCAATGAGTACGGGTAATTCATAATCTGTGTACATCAATCAGTCGCAGTAGCTCTATTAGTCCAAAGGTTTACAAAAAAGGTCCTTAGGTCCCTTCAGGTTTACAAAACGAAATTAGTCTGTCATATTCTGATCTCGGCAATATTTTGGCGAGGAAATGTGTAATAAACTCTCTCGTATGCTTGTTAGTTTTCTGCAGCATTATTATAAATTTTGTTGCATGTACACGCAAAAGTTGGATGATGCGAAACCAGTACAAAATTGTGCGTTTTTAGCGCAATTGTTGATGTAATTTGGAACCAGTACAATGATTGCGTGTTGGGTATAACGCAATTAATGCTCTAGCATTTGTTCAATGTATTTGGCAGCTCCAAACTACTACACCTAAACAGTTTCAACTGGTATCAAGCCAGAGATGCCAGAACTATTTCGTGAAAATCCGTAGATTCTACGGATTTTTATGGATTTCTACGGATTTTCCTTGTCTTCTTCTTCTTTTCAACGGATTACCCATATATTTGTAAATCCGTAGAAGTGAACAAATCCGTAGATCTACGGATAAATCCGTAGATCTGGCAAGCCTGTATCAAGCAGCATTGCAAAGCGAGCGAGAAGCAAAACCTTTCTCATCCTTTCTGTTTGAGAACGAGACATATGCTAGGCTTCTCAAATCTTTTGCACACACGCTTTCGAGATACTTTTTCTTCTTCATGCATTTCCCTGAGTTGCAGCAAGCACGCACCGACAGTATGAGTGAGACGAACAACACTATGGTATTAAGAATGTACAACACGGGTGTCTCGCTCATTTCGTGAGGCGACGAGACATATCCGTGCGCGTCGCAATCCGAACCGAAAGAGAAGCGAAAGAGCAACTGCTGTTCAACAAGGAAGAAAACGCTCCAAAGGATTCAGAATAAAATTCTGAAAATGATTTTGAAGCGTCCTCCTTGGTTTGGTACACTCGAATTTCATAGACTTACTGGTGTTGAACCATTAGAAGCCATGTCAAATAAAATTATTAACAATTTTCGACAAAAATCGTTGCGATCCTCAATTGCTACGATAAGCTCTCTTTATAGCCAATAAGTTAGCAATTAAGTTAGTTGTAAGTTTACTTCCCCTTTTCTGACAAGTAGGTTGAAATCCCTACGAATGATAAGTCCTAACTGCGAAAGCAAACAAATCCTAACAATTAAAATTAAAAATTTCTAACAGTGTTGAGAAGTCACCATTTGTGATTGGACACACATACTCATTATTTACTAATATTTATCATAAATACTTAAGCTACTAACAAATCCCCCCCTTTAAAAAAAAAAAAAAAAGCGAAAGAGCAACCTGCATATTGTATGTGATTTGTCAGATTTGTCTAGTCTCGTCGCACGTACATGGAAATCATACGAGCGAGAGAGAAATTTCTCCGTCGCTTGAAAAAAAAAGCGCGTGCACAAGTTGTTGTTTGCTGCTTGCCCTGCTCCATGAGTAGCAGTCACTAATACACTCGACGCGAGAAATAAAGTGTCGGTATACGATACATATTCTGATTTTATTCTATGTCAATGTATTCGCAGTACTACTGTTGCGTTATTCGTTTCACACATTTATTGTGCGATTTCTGTGCAACATTTGTGCGAATCGGGAAGTCACAATGATTGTATAAGACTTCAACTTTTGCGTGTAGTGCATGTCGACGGGAAAATGACATTGGAATGTTTGTAAGTACTAAATAATTCTGAAATGCTCCTTGGAATGACGGTAGAAAACTCTAATACCTTCTGGATTCCGAAACTAAAATAATAACTTGATTAAAACTTATACTGTTTTTCCAAATCTCCGATCATAGACTCCAGAACTTTTAAGTCTAATGAAATCATGTTTCATAAACTGCCGGTAACCGCAAGTCAGTCCCATCTGTAAAAATGTTAAAACGAGAAAACAGCTTCGAAAGATATTTCATTCACGCTCAGTTATCACTTATTTAGGATGAATTATTTTGACAATATTCATGCTAAAATATAATTTGCATACTAGCCTGCACTAATTACGTTGTGAAAACCATTGATATAATTGATTTTACGATAAAAACTTTGAGTGCGACTGACTTGCCGTTGCATTCTACACTGAAGAGAAATGTATCCACAAGTCAGTCACATTGCCATGTTGAAACCATAATGCGTGTTGACGTGTTGTTATTCGTTGCCGTGGAAAACTGTCAATCCTTCGCTGTTAGGAAGTGCATGTCCATGAGAACCTTTTAAGAAATGTCGACTTTGGAAAATCTCAAGATGTACGGAGCCGATGCAAGCTTATCCGGTGAGGACTCGGATAAAGAAACAGAAGCCGGGACTGCAGTTGGTTCATCCGACAACGAATGACAAGATGATCCAAATCCATTTGAGGTTCGAGCATCACCTTTGGAGATTTCTTGGAACGATTGCCTGGATTCTGATGGAAGTTTTTTCGATACTCAAGATTTTGCGGATAGATCCACGAAGAAGCGAACCAAGAAAAAAAATTGACTTGAATTCGTATTAGCAGAATATTGCTCCACATAAATTCATCACCAATTCAAACTAAAAAATAATCCCAATAATTGATAATTATTACTAGATAACTTATTTAAACGGTAAACGGTCGTATCGAACTCTTTTTTACTCCCCATTCATTTTACTGTTGTATTATGCATGTTTTTTTTTTGTAATTCGTGACTGACTTTCGGTTATTTTTCTTCTGGGACTGACTTGCGGTTACTTTGCCTAATGTGACAATTCGACTTGATATTGATTTCCACTTTTGTTGAACAAACCACTTTTTTTTATCGGTGCATCTGAAAATATACTCATAGCTAGGCCGAAATACGAGGCTAACTCAAAATTGACGAAATTAAAGATGGGACTGACTTGCGGTTACGGGCAGTAAACCACACTTCAAGTAACGTATGGAAAACAAGCATACCTCTGAAACACAGGATCATTGTGATTTCCAGCCGTTATCCATATTACAAAATTATCCTTTCAACAGCAGCCCATGAAATAACCGAATCATATTAAAATTCAATCATGTGGAAGCTGTCAAACATTCATGCCAACGTCGAAATTGAATATTTTCTAATGTTTACCAGCAGCGAAAATATTTGCAAACTTGAAATCAGCCCTGCAAATTCAATAAATTTCCCGTGTTGTGACATTGAACTGCACAAAGCATACATACAACACCTGCGCCATATGATGCACTACCGTAGATGCCGTTGTTATTATTACGCCCATATGGGGCGGAAAATCAATCCTGTTTAAATGGCGAACAGTGCGCGATGGGGTGGCCATCTGCCGTCGACAAACGCAATGCCGTCACCGCCACTCTTAAACCTCCACCCCCTTGGCAAACACCTTCAGGACCGACTCGAATTGGGAACCGCTCCGTCGTGTACATCACTCCATTTAATGTAAATGTGATTTAGATTGAAATTTTAATATCAATTATAAATAAACCGATTTCGCAATTTATAGTAGCACAGTGGCTGAAAATTATACCCAAACGTTTCACGGTCTCCACTTGGCTCTGCTCATCTTGGGATTGTCGTTGCCATCTGAACTGGTCTGCTGTTTTTCAGCAATTCTCTGGTGATGGCTTGCGACTAAAGAACAAGGCCGTTTCTTTCCCTGTTCCATTAAACTTCATTCCATGTATATTGTTCCACTTTCCTGACATTCCAAGCCGAGATGGGAGACCGGGTGAAATTCTGAACACGTGCTCACACATTTATCTCTCTTACGGTAAACTTGTCCTCGTGATGATTGGGAGGGCACCAAGGGAGTTGATGGCACTACGAGGGATGAGCTTCTGATAAATTATTTACAATGTGTGTGTGTCTGTTGAATCTCCCCTGATGACGATGGCGACGCTGTTTGCTGCAAAGATTACGGCCGCCGCAGATGGCGGGAAACGGAAGAAATACAGGAAAAATGCATTTATTCGCTAGTGATGATGCATTTCCTGTAGGCCGTGCTGATCAGCGACGAATTCAGTGGTTGGAGCTCGCAGTGCTAGAATACCTCATGACGGCAAATGTGATCCTACTCTGCGCATTGACTTCCGGTTTGTCATACTAACCTACAAGAATAATTTTCTCGCGAAAGCTTTTCGAGTTTGTCACTTCTACTCATCCCATTGCGCTTCATTTAGCGGCATTCCACGCGGTAATGATGTCGGTCGAGATATAAATAAATTGAAAATTTTCAGCTTGTCATCTCTACTGGAACCCGCCCAGGTTCGATCAATACAACCCCAGTTTCGAATAATACGACCGTCCGGCTAGCGATGGCAAAGCCACGGCCAGCAGTCGGAAATGATTTAATGAATTTCGGACCGGGAGCAGTGCAGCGGCACTGAAAGCCTGTCAGACGCCGCAGCGTGATTGCATATCTGGTTAGTTGGCTCAGGCTGGGGTCAATAAAATTGAACAGCAATAGTAGTGAGGCACAACAGGAATATGGTTGCAGACAAGCCGCTATGACTATATTGGAAAATTCATTTTGGCAATCTAGTCTGGTTTGTCACAGTTTAGTTGGATGTTCATACGGCATTTTTTCATGTATTTTTTATCAACGTGGAAATGTTTTTGACATGAACAAAGCATGGATTTCATTAGCACATCGAGAAACAAAGTTTTGATGAATTTTTTTCTAGAATTCCTCCAACTGAATGTGAACGGTGTTTCTATATTTATGTAGGCTTGATATTAATAACTTTAATCGGCAGCCAATTCTACCAAAATACAAATTTATTTTATCGTATGTTTGTTTGGTATTGATTGAAGATGGTCAGTTTCGCGCGATTCGTCTTTCTACAATACAATAACAAACGTAAAAATATTACTCTGAACACATGATTTTAATTCAGAGTTAAAAAACTGATCACTGATTTAGAAAAAATCTCAAGGTCCACTATTTTCATCAGTTGGAGACAACGGGCCTTTTTCATTTCCGTCATTGAAATTGTCGAAAAATTCAAGAGTTAATTTTTCGACAATTTCAATGACGGAAATGAAAATTCCGATTTTTGACGTTGACTAACGTCTATATCGAAGTTAGGACCCTGAATTTGAAAATCTAGTAATTCAACCAGGGAAAACCAGAGAAAAGTGGTCAGGTTTTGAGCGCTTATTTTGCAGTCATCTATAATCAGGTTTTCGAGGTTTTGGCATCAATCTATCAGAAATTCTTTTACGGTTAAATTTATGTAACAAAAACAAACTATTGTTTGAGATACACTATTGAAAAATTGGTAATTAATATCGATTGTCTAAATTATACTGCGCAGCCAATCACTACCTCTCTTCCCAAGCACAGTCGACACTAACGGATACAATCGATCTGACTTTGTTGTTATTGTTGTTGTCACTTTCTGTTTCCGATGTTTATGCTGCTGCTAGCGGAAAAAACCTTGCAAATATGCATCTTTTTGTTGGTGTTAATTTTACGACAGCGGCCGGCGCCCCATCATTCTGATTCCAAAAACCGCACCAGTGACATGCGGACGCTAGGTGATAGCAGCTGAAAGGAGGAAATACAAAATAGTACCGGTCATCTCGTGCCGGTTTCACGCGTTATGCTGGTGGCTTTAGTAGTAAATGGCTACTGCAAAACACTTAAATGGCTGGAATTCTGGACGGACTAACCAAAAAACAACAATATAATCGGCAACTGGCACCTTTTGGTGCCTCGAAATTTTGGTACAGAAGCGACTAATTGAATTTTCTGTTTTACCAAATGCTGCTGCAAGCGGAAAAAACCTTGCATAAATGCATGTTTGTGTTGGTGTTAATATTACGACAGCGGCTGGCGCAGCTTTCAAGAAACATTTGTCTCTACCATTCCATCATCTATGTAGCCCCTCCTTCTTTCTAATTATCTGGCGAAGCCTTGGTATAAAACGTATCGTTCGAACATTTCACCCCATCAGTTTCATTATTGAACCGTACCGGATACATACGGACGCTCGATGTTAGCAGCTAAAAGGAGGAAAAACAAAATAGTACCGGTCATCTCGTGCCGGTTTCACCCGTGATGCTGGTGGCTGTTAGTAATAAATAGCTACTGCAAAATACTAAAATGGCTGGAATTTTGGACGGACTACCAGTAAACGAGAATAATCGGCAACTGGTTCCCTTTGGTGTCTCGCAGTTTTATAATAGAAGCGGTTAGTTGAATTTTCTGTTTTACAAAATGCTGCTGCTAGCGGAAAAAACCTTGCAAAAATGCATGTTTGTGTTGATGTTAATTTCACGACAGCGTTAGCAGCTGAAAGGAGGAAAGACAAAATAGTACCGGTCATCTCGTGCCGGTTTCACCCGTTATGCTGGTGGCTGTTAGTAATAAATGGCTACTGCAAAATACAAAAATGGCTGGAATTCTGGACGGACTAACCAGTAAACGAGAATAATCGGCAACTGGTACCTTTTGGTGCCTCGAAATTTTGTTACAGAAGTTTTGTAAAAGAAGCATTGCAATTCCCTCTACTATTTGCTTCAATGGAATATTTTTTTTTTATAAGAATACGGTAGTCAACGTCATGCGGTCGTGTCTTGAATACCACCCTCCTACTTTTTTTTTTAATAGGGGGGAATGTTTGCAATGATTTATTTATGTACTAATATCTATTCAGAATAAATATTGTGTGTTCTGCCACAATAGTGACATTTCAACACTATTATATATATATATATATATATATATATATATATATATATATATATATATATATATATATATATATATATATATATATATATAAATATATATATATATATATATATATATATATATATATATATATATATATATATATATATATATATATATATATATATATATATATATATATATATATATATATATATACATATATATATATATATATATATATATATATATATATATATATATATATATATATATATATATATATATATATATATACGCTTTTTTATATTGAATGTCATTAGCTTTCGCAGTTAAGTTAATGTAATTGTAGGAAAATTATTAAACCTACTTGTCAAGAAAAAAAAAGGAATAAAACAAAACTTAAAATAAACTTAAAACTATCTTACTGACTATAAAGTGAACTAATCGTTGCAATTGAGGATTGCAACGATTTTTGTCGGAATTTGTTGATAATTTGGCTTGACATATTTTCTAATGTTTCTACATTAGTGAGCCTATGTAGCTCGTTCGTGCTAAACCAGGGAGGACGCTTAAAAATCATTTTCAAAAGTTTATTCTGAATCCTTTGAAGCATCTTCTTTCTGGTTGTACAACAACTTGTCCAGATGGGAACTGCATATAACATTGCTGGCCTGAAAATTTGTTTGTAAATTAACAGTTTATTCTTGAGACAAAGTCTAGAATTCCTGTTGATAAGAGGATATAAACATTTGATATACTTATTGCACTTTGACTGGATATTTTCAATGTGCTTCTTGAAAGTAAGATTCTTATCATAAATTAGCCCTAAGTAATTAACTTGATCAGACCAATTTAAGACCACACCGCTCATTTCAATAACGTGGTTATGGGTGGGTTTGAGGAATGAAACTCTTGGCTTATGAGGAAAAATAATCAACTGTGATTTAGAAGCATTAGGGGAAATCTTCCATTTCTGCAAGTATGAAGAAAATATATCTAAACTTTTTTGTAGCCGACTGCATATAACACGAAGGCATTTTCCTTTTGCGGAAATGCTTGTATCGTCACAAAACAGAGATTTTTCACAACCTGGTGGTAAATCAGGAAGATCAGAAGTAAAAATGTTATCTAAGATTGGGCCCAAGATACTCCCCTGAGGCACACCAGCTCTAACAGGCAATCTATTAGATTTACCATTTAGATAGTTAACCTGAAGAGTGCGGTCAGTTAAATAACTTTGTATCATTTTTGTAAGGTAAAGCGGAAAACTGAAATTTGACATTTTAGCTATTAAACCTTTATGCCAAACACTGTCGAATGCCTTTTCTATATCTAGAAGCGCAGCTCCAGTCGAATAGCCTTCAGATTTATTAGTTCGAATCATATTTGTTACTCTAAGTAACTGATGAGTAGTGGAATGCCCATGGCGAAAACCAAACTGCTCATTTGCAAAAATTGAGTTCTCATTAATATGTGTTATCATTCTATTAAGAATTATTCTTTCAAAAAGTTTGCTAATAGAGGAAAGTAAACTAATTGGTCGATAACTTGATGCCTCAGCTGGATTCTTTTCGGGTTTTAAAATTGGAGTGACTTTGGCATTTTTCCATTTCGTTGGAAAATGTGCTAGTGCAAAGCATCTGTTAAAAATTTTTACCAAGAAATTTAAAGAGTTTCCGGGAAGTCTTTTAATAAGGATATAGAAAATCCCATCATCTCCTGGTGCTTCCATGTTTTTGATTTTTTTGAGAATAGTTCGCACCTCATTCAAGTTTGTTTCCAACATCTCTTCAGAAAGAAATTCTTGGGTGGTGATCTGATCATACTTTTGGTTTACTTCATTTTCAATAGGACTTACTACGTTCAAATTGGAGTTATGAACACTCTCAAACTGCTGAGCAAGTTTTTGAGATTTTTGTTCATTCGTTAGAAAAATGCAATCACCATCTTTAAGGACTGGAATGGGCTTCGAAGGTTTCTTAAGAACCTTCGAAAGCTTCCAGAAAGGTTTTGAAAAAGGTTTTAGTTGTTCAACTTCTCTCATGTAATTCTCATTTCGCAAAAGAGTGAATCTATGTTTAATTTCCTTTTGTAATTCTTGAAAAATAATTTTCAAAGCAGGATCACGAGATCTTTGTATTGACGTCTCCGTATGTTCTTCAAACGTATAAGAAGTTGAAGTTCACTGTCATTAATTGGTGCATTAAATTTCACTCGAGCTCTAGGAACTGATAAATTCCGGGCATTGAGTATTAAGCTGCTAAAATTATCTAATGCTCTGTCAATGTCAGCACTATTTTGTAAAATAATATCATCATTCAAATTTTCTTCGATCGTAGAACGATATCTATCCCAATTAGTCTTGTGATAATTTAACACAGATCTAGTGGGATTTAAAATAGTTTCATGGGAAATAGGAAATGTTATGGGAAGATGATCAGAATCAAAGTCAGCATGAGTTCATAAATCACTGCATGAATGACTTTGATTTGTTAGTACCAAATCAATTGTAGATGGATTTCTGATAGAAGAATAACATGTAGGACCATTTGGAAATAAAACTGAATTGAATCCAGCCGAGCAATCATTAAACAATATTTTTCCATTGGAATTGTTTTGAGCGTTATTCCAAGATCGATGTTTCGCATTAAAATCACCGATGATTAAAAATTTAGATTTATTTCTTGTGAGTTTTTGCAAATCTCCTTTGAAATAATTTTTTCGCTCACCAGTGCATTGAAAAGGCAAATACACTTTCCCCCACAATTTACACATTTGAAACTATTAGTGGTCTCTTTCACGGGGCAGATATCATTCGTGTGACCAGTGTCACCACAAATCATACATTTTGCTGCCATATGGCAGTTTCGAGTTCCATGACCATAGGCTTGACAATTCCGACATTGAGTAAGATTATGGATTTCTCCATGTCTCTTGAAATTTTCCCACTTGATTTGCACGTTAAATGAAACACGTGCTTTTTCCAAACATTTCAAATTATTTACTTTGGTACGATCAAAATGTACTAAGTAATTTTCCTGGTGTATTCCAGTTTGATTAATTTTGGCATTTGCCTTTCGTTTCATCAAAATTACTTGGTTGGGAGCAAAACCAAGTGATTCTGACAAACAATCTTTAATTTCCTCAATAGTTTGGTCATTTGAAAGACCTTTCAAAACAGCCTTAAACGGTCTCTCGTTTTTGGCATCAAAAGAATAAAATTTATACATCTTTTCTGTCAAATACTGTAAAAGATGTTTATGGCCATCAAGAGATTCGGCCAAAATACGAATTTCGCCTTGGCGGCCAACTTAAATATTAACTTTCATATCCGACAGAAATGCTGGAAGTTCTGATCGAAATGCTTTTAAATTCGCTACAAATACCACAATAGGTGGAACTTTAACCTTCTTGATAACGGCTTTATGCTCAGTATGAGAAGTTTGGATTTCTTGATCCCCAACGGAAGAAAGAATATCATACCTGTTAGTCGAAATTTCAGTGTCAATTGAAGGAGATGCCTCACGTTTCCTTGAAGCCGCATCAAAGCGGGCTTTTTTATTTTTTCCAGGCATAACTGGAAAACTTCACTACACTTTCACTTCACTATAGAATTTAAGTAGAAATATCTCAAACTAAATTTACTCACTAAACACTCGTTAACGTTAAAAAAAAACAAATTTATTACTTTGCGTTTCAACAGGTAGTCTTTTAAAAAGAATGCCTGTCGAAAGCGAAAAGCAAAATTTCAATATCTCTCGGTAGTCTAAGACTAAGCCTCGAGCTGTTGGTAAAATGCGACCGTACTGTAGGACAGTTCAAGTCGATGAAAATTCCGATTAACTAGCTGTTTTACGAATATATGAAATACCGTTCATCACTGAAATATCTTTGAATCAAACCCCTGTAAAACAAATGCAAACTGCTAAAAGTATATTCGGGGGAATGAAATAGTCTCCCTTGATTGGAAATTTTAATTTTTATATAAAAATACCAAACCAGTTTTATAATCTTATGATAAGTGCTAAGAGAGAAAAATATAGTGAACAAATTGATATACCAATCTTGTATTTTGTCTCATTGCACAGGAGGCTGCATAAGCTATTCAAAAATGATTCCGTACCCTAAATTTCTTTCAAAGTTACTTTTCCTAACAAATAATTTTGAAAAAAATCCAAATTCTCTCAAAACACGACTACATTATTGCCGAAAAAAATTTTCTTGTGCAAAACGGTTGATAAACGGCTGGATAATGCGTACCATTGGAGTCAACGTACAGGAATCCTACAGGATTGAAATAGACCCCACACGTGGTCCTGAGCCTCTTATCCAGCCACTTCTATCCCAACCTCCACGCGCTGCTAGCTGGGATACGAGCAACCAAGGTAAGGTCGGGTAACCAACCCCGGTGGGAATATGGTCGTATGCTGACAGGGAAGCCAACAGGGCGGCCGGTTACCGTCCTCGTGCTAACGTGGGCCAGTGTTGTGCATGATGGCTCCCGCAACCGTAAACACTCACAAGTAATGCACGAGAGACAAAGAAAGTCGGACTGGAACAATCGGCACAGACCCACGTGACGGAAACGGACTAACGATTGGAATCTCGGGATGTGTAACTGCCGATCTCTCAATTTTCAATGGATCACACTAGTGCTCTTCGGAGTACTGAAATCCCGCTGGTTCGACGTCGTAGCACTGCAGGATGTCTCCTGGAGGGGCTCAATGGTACGTAAGTTCCGGGATAGTCATGCCATCAACCAGAGCTGCGGCAAAACACATGAGCTGGGGACAGCTTTTATAGTGATGGGCGAGATGCGAAAACGGGTGACTGGGTGGTGACCAATCAGCCCTCGAATGTGTAGGTTGAGAATCAAGAGCCGATTCTTCAACATCAGCATTATAATTATAAGGATGAATTGTAAGCACAATTGGAGCTTAAAAAATGATATCAAGATCGTCATCGGGGATTTCAACGCTCAGGTCAACCAGGGGGAGGGATTCAAGCCGGTGATTGAGAGGTTCAGCACACACCAGATGACCAACGAAATGGGGCTAAGACTTATCGACTTTGCCGACTTCAAGAACATGGCCGTGAGTACTACCTGTAGTACCAAGTACACCTGTAAATCACCAAATCAGACAGAGACACAGATCGATTACGTTCTGATTGATTGTCAGCACTTCTCAGATATCATCGACGTCGTATCCTATAGGAGCGCTAATGTCGACTAGGACAACTACCTGGTGATGGTTAAGATGCATCCAAAACTCTCCGTTGTTAACAAACGAGACCATCATCGTTTATTCGGTCGAACTCACCGAGACGAGTGGTTCGAGGACAAATGTAGGAAAGTGATGGACGGGCAGAACGCTGTGCGGGCGGCTAAGGCTAAGGTGTGTCACTCGTCAGAATGTGGAGAGGCATAGACAGAAGAAATGCAGTGATGACTGAATCATTCTTAGGGAACGCGAAAGTTTTACCGCATCCCGCATAGGCTTTGTACCGCGAGCCAAAATGTACCGGGATAAAGGTAGTATTCTGACGGACGATCATGAGATGAATGGAAGGTGGAGGCAGCACTTCGAAGAACATTTGAATGGCTATGACGATGGAGACGAAGGACTAAGACGGCGGAGAAAGCGATCCCGTCAGTGCGACAAACGTAGAAGCCGTGCCAACGAAAGGCAAAGTTAAGGATGCCATCAAGCAGCTGAAAAACAACAAATTGGCTGGGAAAGATGGTCTCGGAGCGGAGCTTACAAAGATAGGCCCGGAAAAGCTGGCCACCTATTTGCATCGGCTGATTGCAAGAATACCAGCAGCTACCGGAGGAGTCGAAGAATGGGGTTATGGGGTTTATAAGAAAGGCGATAAATTGGACTGTGGGAACTTCGTGTGATCACCGTCCTAAATGTCGCCTACAAAGTGCTTTCCTAAATCATATTCCACCGACTCTCACCACTAGCTATGGCTATGGTGTATCGGACGCAGTGTGGTGTGCGGATTTCGGGTGGATTGTTGGGTCCATTCGAATCCCGCACGGGATGGGGTGATGGTCTCTCCTACCTGCTATTCAACACTGCGCTACAGGGTGTAATGAATCAAGTGGACATTAACACGTGGAGACGATATTCAACAAATCCAGTTAACTCGTTTGTTTCGTAGGTTGTTGGAAGAACAGCTGCGGCGATGATAGAACAGAACACCAGACCAAAATGGGAAGCTGCGAAGATTGGGCTGCAGATAAATACGACTGAAACGCTAGTCAGTTGATAAGCTAGCCGGCGGAACCAAAGCCTACCGAAAACGCCTACGCAGTAGCATTTCGATCGACGGCGATGAGTTCGAGGTAAAGGGTGGAACGACCAAAAAGTGCTAAGACAATATAACGTTTAAAGTATGTTTATCCTTAATGTAAAAACTTATATTTGTTTTCTTTATGAAATACATTATTCTTTAAAAAAATAATTAGTTCTCCTGCGACGAAGAAACGAATGCTAGGGCCATCCTTTCCACATGCTGCATCAGATTTTGTAGAGTGGATTTGTTGATCTTTTCAGCTGCTACACGCCAGTTCGCCTTGAATTGCTGCTCGCACTCTTAGCCTTAGGAACAATTTAGCCGTTGTTGGCCGCATACCACTCCAGGGCCTTTAGGCCGTAGTGACATGAAGTCAAATCAGGCCAAAACAGCACGGAACCCGTTTTTTTTTAAGGTGGCGGGGTAATCTGCGAACAGACACAGGAGAGCCTTCAAGGCATGGGGATGAACATAGGGGAGAGATGCTGGGGTACCTACACTATTCCAAACACCTGTTGGTCCCTGTCCCGACCCAATAAAACCCCTACAGTCTCAAGCCCTGATCTTCCCGGAGCTACGGTTAAGTATTACGTCTGGGAGTGACTTTTGTGCGTGATGCACCCTCTTAACTCTTATAACCTCCTAGCTAACTACCTGGTGACTGGTTATTAGCTACCAATGGCGTGTTTATGTACGCTCCGGATGTCCGCTGATAGGCATCATGCCGGACAAGACACAGATTGCATCTTATGACACCGTACAATACGCATTTGCAATTCTCATGCACAGCCTGTAGGTACTTTCCAGTTTACTGCGGTAACTGTTAGTACCTAACGCTCTGGACCACACTGGCCCACTATACCTAAGTATGGACGAAACCACGCTGGAAAGAAGTTTTCACTTGCTGCCATAAACAACTGAGTTATTGGACATCATTCGAGATAGTGCTGCAATAGCCGATGAGGCCCTCCTACAGGTATAGTCGACGTGACTCCCGAAAGTAAGCTTGTCGTCAACCATAAACCCCAAGAGCTTCAGAGATCACTTTGAGGTGATGTTGCAATCTCCGACTCAGAACACCGCCTGTTGCTTAGAATTACGGTTGTTCACAACCGTGACTTGCGTCTTTTGACTCGCTAGCTCCAGTTTCCTGAAGCGCATCCAGTCTTCGACCTTGCGTCAACTTGACCTACTCGATTGACTCGCCATAAACCTCTAGCGTGATGTCGTCTGCAAAGCCGACGGTCACAACCCCTACAGGAAACTTAAGTTTGAACACCCCGTCATACATGACATTCCACAACACCGGGCCCAGGATAGAACCTTGAGTAGCTTCTGAGGTGATTGAGACTCACTTCTGACCCTCCTCCGTATTGTAAACAAGTATTCGATTCAGCGACACCGACATGGATGGATGGAATCCCAACTAGCGCTATTGAACGCGTTCTCCACGTCGAGCGTGAAGATTGCGCAATGGCGCATTTCCCTTCTCTTGTGCTGGAGTGCTACCTCCGCCGTCTTGGTAACGGAGGAGATAACAGCCCTTCCGGAAGCCGAACTCGTAACTTGCCAGACCGTTCCATGTACCTCACCAGTCTGTTGAGGATAATCCTCAACGGCGGTTTCCCTGCCTTCGGCAGTAAGACCAGTCTCTGCCGCTTCCACTTGTCCGGAAAGGGACAGTCATCCAAGCACCTCTGCATAATTGCCCGGAACAGCCCGTGGGCCGTTTTTATCGCCGGTCTGATTGCCAGGTTAGGGATACCATACGGTTCTGGTGCCTTGCTCACCTTTAGGGATTTGGCGATCACGATGAGTTCCTCATCCGTAACCCTTGCCTTCTCCTCAACCTCAACACGGCTGTCGCCGCTCATGGATTGAATGTTCGGCAGGTTGGCCGACCATTCCTGGTCTACGTCTGAGATACCGGAACGTGGGACGTGAGACTAGACCGCCGGAGGCCAACGAAAACGCTGACTAACTCGCAAGACAAGTATCAGCACAGCAATTCATTGGACCTGAGCCATTTCCGTTACTTCCAAATTCGCCGCAAGCGCAAACTTAAAACGTGGAGAAGGCTAGAAAGAGCTAATCGATGGAACAACACAGGGGTTTCAGATAAGCTAAACAGTTTATCTCTCCAAACTCTGCTATAACCAAGAAGCTTTTGGTTTTAAACGTAGTGAACTACGCCTCTAAACGGGAGTTATTACTGGACATTGCCCTGCTCTACCACCTGTGGTAACCCTGTGATAACTGCCGCTTTTGCAACCTTGCAGTTGAAATGTCAGCTCACCTGCTTTGTCAGTGTAAAGCCCTTGCCTCTGCTAGGTACTACTTTTTCGGTCGTTACCTCCTAATTCCATTGAAAACTCCTCTCTTTGACTATGCGATTCCAAACTGGGGCACAGCATTACTGGCAATCACCCCTACTCCATCAATGAGTAGAGGTATCTCGTACTCTGTGTACAGCAATTGGGGCCAACCACAATTAATAATCAACAAGATGGTCGTAGTGGCTTTCCTAAGTCCCAGTACCCAGTTCCAGTGCAGGCATGCATTAAAAAAAGCATTTATTTTACCCATTGAACTGATAATATTGGGCCCTGGTCATAAGGTTATTTTCAAAATACACTAAAGTCGCTTTTTACGCGGGGATACGTGCCGCGTAATAAGAAACCGCGTAAAAAAACCTCGTAAATTCCGGAACTCGTGTGAAGAATATACGGAAAATTTTGCACATGTGGACCAAAAAGTAGCAGCACCATTCAACCAAATCGTGGAACGATCTAAAATTCCTCCGGGAAGCGTGAAGTGCATCTACCAAGGAGTGGTCGGAAGCATATTCCGAGCAACCGTGATTTAGACCGGGAAGTGATGGATTAAATTCTGGAAGTCAGATTTGTCTCTATTCGGGATTTGGCCTAGAAATTTAAATGAGCAATGGAGGACCTGTGGACTAAACACATACATGACTTAAAAACATACAAATTGTAGAAAGTGCCGAAACAAACTCTGTATAAGCGTATTTTGGGTAACCCAAACAAGTCCATCTTGGCACACGATGAGATATATTTGAAGGAAGGGTTAGTTGTTGCGGAGGCGACTGTTACGATGAATACTACAAGGTATACAGCCCTAGAGGTTGTATGAAATGCTGACGTAGGACTAAATGTATACATTATATGCGGCGTTAAACTGTTCATAGGTAACACTACCGTTTTTTTTCATGGTCGTTATTGTAAAACTAACGATGCATGAATACATGAAAATTTTACACTAGTAGTATTTGCAAAAATTCTCATAACTCTCATCTTCAAGCATCTATAGCTTTGAAAAGAACCGATTCCATATTCTTCAGCTCGAAATGTGTGCTATAGACTGTTCCGAAAATTATAAATACATCTTCTTTCTTGAATAAAACAAAAAATACAGGATTTTTCGGGTCATTTTATTCTGAAATATAGATAATAAGTGTTATCTTTCCAGTTTCAATTCGAGTTGGGATTATTTTTTGTAGGATACGCGAGTTCTCTAACTTTTCTCTTAACACTACTCATAAGCTTTTGCACAGTGTGTTCTCCGACCATTTTTACCACTTTAAGCCAACCTTTTTTTTTAATTTTTCAACATTGTCCGCTGGTTTGACATATTTCTTCAGCTTTGGCTTGGTCAAAGCCCAAAAAGTTCCAATAGGGCGAATTTCAGGGCAGTTTGGAGGATTCCTCTCCTTTGGGACACATGTGACATTATTTGTTTTATACCACCCTAGTGCATCCTTAGCGTTATGGCAGGAAGCAAGATCGGGCCAAAAGATTGGAGGATTGTTATGCTGCTTAACCATGGATAACAACCTTTTCTGCAAACACTCTTTCACGTAAATTTTACCATTCATTGTGTCATTCGTAATGAATGGACGAGATATTTTCCCTCATTCACAAATGGCCTGCCAAACCATTACCTTCTTGCCGAATTTTTCGGTGTAAATGGCTTTCACTGGTCCAGGGACATCGTTTCCCTTCGGTGATGTATAAAATTGCGGTCCTGGCAGAGTTTTATAGTCCAGTTTTATGAAGGTTTCGTCATCCATGATAACACACCCCATTTTTTTGGTCAGAAGTTTGTCATAAAGCTTCCGAGCTCTCGGTTTCACAGATTCAGCTTGTTTTTGATTTCGTTTTGGCTGCTTCTGCTTCTGACGGGTCTGCAGACCCATTCTTCCCTTGGCACGCATAACGTTACTCGCCGAGGTTCCAAGCTTTCTCGCAACATCTCATACTGACACTGAAGGATGTTGCTTGTAGTATTCCTTAACCTTTTTGTCCATTGTGGGATCAACAGGCCCGGGTTTTCTACCACGTCTTGGGGCATCAGTAAATGTGCACTCTTCACAATACTTCCGCAATGCGGTTTGAACTGCTCCGACACTTATACCTTCTTATCTGGCTAATTTTCTTATAGAAAGACCACTCACGGTGCCCCATTTGTGCACAATTCGCTTTCTTTGCTCGGGAGAAAGGCCACGCATTTTCAAAATTTCGCACTAAATGTTAGAAAAAATGACAGCATCTGTTTCTTTTGGATGTAAACAACAGGACACAGCCAACGTTTGGTTGAATACTGCACGTTATTTTAAATGACGGTTGATCGTAAGTGTATTTATAATTATCGGAACGGTCTATATAGAGCGCTGATGATCGCACCACCACCTGTAGTATTGAATATTTTGTTGGCCGCGCATAAAATTTGCTCTCCGCTGTACCCTCCAGCAGCTTTGCCAGCAAAATATCCTGCAGCGTCGAAGGTAAATGTCACTGCCATGTGCAAAATGAAGGTAACATGCTCCGCGGTGCCTGGAAGTTGACTCGTATGCAGCTCTCGTTTCTCAATGTCGCGTACAGTCAGGTTTTTTTTACGCGTTTTTTTTTATACGCGGTTTTTTTACGAGTTTTTTTTACGCGGATTTTTGAATTAACGCGGGTTTTTTTACGCGGATTTTTGAATTAACGCGGTTTTTTTCACGCGATACCGCGCTAATTCAAAAAAATTTTCACGAATTTCCG
The DNA here is from genome assembly GCF_029784165.1 of Wyeomyia smithii. Classification (NCBI taxonomy): domain Eukaryota; kingdom Metazoa; phylum Arthropoda; class Insecta; order Diptera; family Culicidae; genus Wyeomyia; species Wyeomyia smithii. The sequence continues at coordinate 114,547,273 of NC_073696.1, forward strand.
AATTAACGTGAGTTTGGAACCAGAAACGTTTAAGTGTATCTAGTGAAAGACAAAGTCCAAAAAATACTCTCCGCCCCCCGAAAGACCGGAATGACCGTCAAAGAGGACAATTGAATACTGTATTAAATACTGGTTCTAGAGTGTCTCGGGTTTTTTCTAAAGCCCTTCTTGCTGGACTACTTTACGCTGTTGTGTGACAAACTAGACTGAAGCTGAATTTTCTACACGCAATCTTTTCTATCGAGTTCAGCGTAGATTTTTGCCATTAAGGCGTGACCACACAGCTTGGAGAAAGAGGAACAAACCAAAACACTTTAATGAGTCTAAATATGTGGGCAGTGGAATTTATTTCGTTCATGTTATTGTTATCTGTGCTCGGGAAGCAAGCCAATAGCGAGGGAAATGTATGGGAAAGCTTGACCTTGGAACTTTTCACCTTTTTCCACCATTAGGCAGTAAAGCAATAATGCTGAACATTATATCAAAAAATTGTTACACATTTTATCTATCCACCGACATATAAATGACTAAGATGCATTAAGTCGTTCGCTCGCTATAATCGTTTGAAATCTGACGCAGCATTTGCCAGTTTAATTTTCAATTTCACAAAGTGTAATTTAGTATAGAAAACAAAGACGTAGTCCAACGTCAAAAAATTTGGCCAAAAGATGCTAATCTATCTAACCATGTGTATGTGATTTGCGGTCTTTTTCCCTTTTACAAAAGTTAAGGCGACTATAAATTCTCAAATACATCTAAGCTACTGCTTGAAGAAAAGATTGCTTCCGTTGTAGAGAAAGAATAAAGTTCCTCCTCTATTCCGACCAGATTTGGCAAAATCTACTGCACCACTAAACCAAATCTTTTTGTCCCTTCTGGTTTTATTATTTTCGATTGCTGGCGTTTTGTTAACCAATGTTTATATACATTTTTGTAAGCGGTGAAATTTAACAACTTAGACCAATTATTATTTTAGATTTTTATAAATTTAAAAAGTCATAGTCAATAATCAATAATAATAATAAAAGTCAATAATAATAAAAGTTGGAAAGCTATTTATTGAATTCAAATGAATAGCCTATTGAAATATAAACATATGCAGTTTCTCATTACATTGCAGAAGAAATTTCATCTGAAAATTCATTGAAGCGATTCGATATCTAAACAGCTATCATTTTTTTCTATCACACTTTTGCAGTTGTATTCATACGTTATCACGCGGTGTGTGTTCGATTGCCAATTAAACCTATATCTGGATCAATTTTGTAGAAATCCGTTCCGAAAAGTGTATTTGAATTGCCGAGTATAATCTGTGTCAATAAATCGCGACACCGAGGGCCCTGCTATTCAATTTTCGGTTCACACAAACTGCGCATTGCATGCGGTCCGTCATGCTGTGTGCTGAATAGAAAATCCAAAACCGAGCGGGTAGATTTCGGCTCACTGGCAATAATAGAAAAAATTGCACTATGTCACTAAAAGCATTCCTCGCGCCTCCGGTATTAAAGTTGCTTGCTCGTATGCGCTGTGATAAAGAAAGCAGACGCCCGACGATCGATGCTGAATACGGTACTGCTTTCACGGGATCTCCAATTTATGCTGGCTGTGCCAGTGCCGGTGTATTAGGTTCAAATTCTCACATACACCCAAACCTATTTATAGCATAATGTTGGAAAGCAGAACAACTGCAAACGAGGTGCCCTGTTTGCGGTTGAATGTTCATTCAATCCATATGTTATTGTTATTCCAAAACAGAGCTTCTTAATTTTTTAGGGCTACAGGCTTTTATTATAATTTGGCTCCAAAAGTAATTAAAAATCACATCTGGTCGAAGTTAATAAAAGTTGGAACTATGTAAGTGACTAACGGAACTTCCAAATTTCATTACAAAATTGTTTGGTTCAGTTGAAAATAGTCATTTGGAAACTGTCAAGATACTGAATTGAACGTGAATTTAGCAGTGTTGTAACATCTAGTGCATTGCATACACGACACGCTATTTCATCATCATTACCAAAATCGTTTTCAGACCTTTAAACCCTGGAAAGACTCTTTCATAGTTAATTTGGTTTATATGTTTACGTTACAACGAAAGAATCTTTTCCATAACATTATTTATGTTAACGAAGCATTGAATACCAAGAGGTCCAAATATCACCAAAGTAAACAGATGTCATTTGGCATAACACCTCATTCCGAATCCTGGAAAAACGCTCTTCCCATAACTTTTAAAGTGTTTACCTATGTTTCCATTGAGCAAATTTCAATTTTAGTAGAGCTTCCAAAACACACGGCCGTACAAATAGTGGAATTTCCTTTTAATGTGTTATTGTGGTTTAATTATCACCAATGTAAAAATCTTGACAAAACATATACGTACAAATAAAGTTTGTTGTTTGAAAATTTCAATTACACAATTTAGAACAGAACAGGTAAAATTCGCAGACCCACCCAAAAGCGGCCTCGGAACCCAGAGCCATTAGACACCTTTAAGCAAGCAAATGGCTCCCGAATGGAAACGATGAAAGTTTTCGATCGAAACTTAGCACCAGTAATTGGCGCAGGGCCTCCGCTAGGTTCGCCATCCGCGCGAAGAGGGACCGGAAATAATGTCTCATCCTGGAGTGGCGAACCTTCTGGCGGCCTACTGCCATTAACTAACTACTCTACCTTGAGAGGTGAAAAATGCAAAAATTCAATTTTCCCTCCCGAGGTCAAAAATGTGTGGAAAACATAATTAGCTCTGAACAAGCAAACGGTAGCAAATTTGGTAATAACAGCGAGATGGCTTTTTATAATGTACCTGTCTTTGGCAGATGATGATTATCGTTGCGATGGAGAAGGTGAAAGCACAGATGATGTTTTCTGCCATGCATGGTGGACAGAGGCTCGAATTATAATCGATGCCACTAATTAAACCTATTCTTGGCTCCATTTCACGGTTCCAGATTAGTTAGTGCACATCGCTGTTTGCCAACGTGAACAGCGATCACCGAAATGGAAGAAAAATAAAACGGTTCTGATGAGAGAGTTGGGAAACAAACAAACAGGAGCTATATTAATTATACGTACAAGTCAATGCCCATAAATGCGATAATACTGGCACTGTATTGTATAATTTGAAAGGGCTTCCAAAGGTAACAATTAATTAAACCCTGTAAGTTATCGAATTGTTAGAATTATGAAACTCTGCTTCATTAGGTGTTGGTAAAAAAATTGTTTTCATTAGAATAGCGACATTAGAATAGCGACATCAACATTAGATAGCCTTAGATTGACTACAAATTCAAAAGTAGTGAAAATAAAGTAAACAACATGAATCAACGTTAATTTACCTAGAGCTTATAATAAAAACCTAAAAATTGGCAGAGAGTTAACAAAAATGCAAAAATAGCTCAAAAATTGAAAAATGTCCAAAAATAATAATAGAAAAGCAAATTGTAATAAGTCTCGAACTGGTAAAAACTGAGAAAAATAAAATAGATGGCAATTCAAACATACAATCGAATAACGTATATATACTTACTCTACTTTTGAAATGTTAAGTCGTTTAAGAGGAGATTTTAGTCAGACATGGCTTAATTTTTATCTTTGAGGTCTTTAAAATTTATAGCCTGAACATGGTCGTATGCTAACAAGGAAGGGGTAACTGTTCTTTTTGGAGGGCAGCTTGTCTAAGCGTCTATTTTCCAAGCCAGGAACAGCTCAAACAGCGTCTGTGGCGTCGTACACAAATTACGTAACGCTAAAAACCCGGATGTAGCTCCCAGATGATCTCGAGGTACGATGCTGGCCCAACAGGCCAGTTGTCGTGGGTTCGAGTCTCGGCTCGGGAGAGACTGTTGTGTCAGTAGGATCGTAGCGCTAGCCCCGCAATTGTCCTGTACACAAAACAGTCGGCTGCGAAATCTGTGTATAAATAAACAGAAGGTCAAGTTCCGAATCGGAATGTAGCACCAAGGCTCTGCTTTGCCCGGATTTTAGACCCCTCCCCCCCTATGTATAGTCTAGTTTGCCATGCGTACTGGTCGGTAGTCAGTAGCGAGTATATAAATAAAATTATGCATTCCACAAGCATGATACACTATCGAACACTTATGGCGCTAACGTCATTTCTTATGTTTGATATTTCTCAGTTATTCATCAAAATTTTTGGAAACGGCAACAAGCATCTTGAAGGTGGTTACCTATTAGGGTGGGGAATCGTTATATGTAAAAAACGAATCTTGATAGCAGAAAGCCAGAACCAAGTTTCTTTTGTTATATTTGAGGCCCCAAACAATCCTAAATTTATCGAAAGTCGATTGGTTTTGTCTTCGCCTGGCGCATTGCATTTTAAATTTATATGGAGATTTGTAAGGAAAAACCAACTTTTCTGCATTTTCCATTCTAAAGAGCTCAAAATGGCCCGAACCATAGATTTCATGACTTCAAATGATAGGTTTTTTGATGCCTAACAACTTGGCCGAAGACTCTAAAGAGCTAGGGTGTCCCAAAAAATACTAGAGCTGTTCAAAGTTGATTATGTTGAAATTTATGTTGCAAATCATTTTTTCTGCCGCCACTGCCAGTGTACCGGCGTCAGTCAGATTTCCATCAGAAGTAATCTCTGAAACACGTTGTAGATTTTACCTACACCTAGAATATTGACCTGAATTTGTTTGCTTGATCCAGCTGAGTGTATAAACTCGTTACGACAGGTTACTTCTGATGGGAATCCTACTGACGTCGGTACATTGGTAATGTTGGCAGAAAACAAGATTTTCTGCATTCTAATCGACATACTCAACTTTGAACAGCTATAGCTCTTCTTAGGGACATCCTAGCTCTTCAATGTCTTCTGCAAAGTTGTTAGGCATCTAAAATACTATACTTTAACATATTGTAGTACATTATTGGAGCATTATTGAGCTTTCTAGGAAGGTAAATGCAAAAAAGTAAGTTTTCCCATATAAATTTTCATACAAATTTGAAATGCAATGCGCCAAGCAGAGACAAAACCAATCGACTCTCGGTAAGTTTAGGGTTGTTTGGGGCCCCAAAAGAAACCAAAAAAACTTGGTTCTGGAAAATCGATCACTATTCCCCACCCTATTACCTATACTATAGTACTACGTAAAAAAATGAAATTTTGAAAATTTGGCGCTTACGTCAATACGCCAGCCCTCGGAAGTACAGTAGTTTGTGTTACTAGCGGACCAAACGAAGCGTGTGATAGGGTCGAGGCTCATTACTGAACGTATCTGCATTTTAAGGCTTTTGGATAAATTCTTCAATTACAGTGTTATAGCATCTGCGGTAAAAAAATGAACTTATTTCAGATGATGATAAAAAAAACCAAGACAGATAAATTAGTTGGATAAATTTCCCAATAATGGTAATTATTTTATCTTATTTGCAAAAAAAATCTACGCTCTTGCGAGCGGCCTTCCGGCAGTTAATCGAAACATTCGTCATGGCGGACGAAAACTTGCGTGTAGGTAAGTTTTAAAGCTCTTTCTTCGTTTTTTTTTTATTAATTCCTCCTCCGTTTTGGCGACAAAATTGTTGAAATAGATCTTGCGTTTCAAGTTTGCCCAGAAATTCTCCATTGGACGCAGCTGAGGGACGTTGGGCAGATTCGCCGACTTTGGTACCACATCGATATTCAGCCACTCCATCTCCTCCAACGATCGCTTCGAGTAGTGGGCCGACGCCGAATCTGTCCAGAACACCGTGTCTTCACCTTTATGGTATTTCTTAATGAACGAAGCAACTTCTGGTGGGCGCTTCGTGCTATACATTCTCCCGTTCACGGCCAGTCCGGAGCGAAATTCGACAACCCTTCCTCGCTGATTGTCAGCCACAGCCGCATCTTCTTGGGGAACTTGGTCTGTGAAATAAACTTCACCTAGGTGCTCACTTCCTTCTTGGGGGAGGTAAAATACGAAGTACCCTGCTAATCGTTGTCATCCAGGGTGAGATAGGTCTCGTCGTCCATCACCACTGCCACGTCGCGATTCGCCGGGAAAATCGACTTGACCATTTTATTCAACCGCTGTCGCTGCGTCATTGCCTGCAGCTTCGATACCAGTGGACAGGACTGCCGCTTCGTGACATTTATGTCCATGTTCTCCAGATAGTTTCTCAGTGTTTTACCGCATGCACCAACCTCCCGGCCAAGTGCACGCAGCGATTTAGCCACTTTTCCCTCGGTCTTCCTCTTCAGCATCCTTTGAAGCTTCTTGTCGCTCAAGGTCGTTGGCCGTCCGGAACCAGCCTTTCTTTCGATGTTCTGATCGTTGTCCAATAGTGTCAAGATGTTGTAGATGCCGCCGTCCACAAAGTGCCGCACGATGTCCGTTTTTGACGCGGCGAGGTACCGTTCTTTGAACGCGAACACTCATGAACGGAGTAGCTTCACTTTTTTCGCCATCACAGTTAGAGTTTGACTGATAGAGCTGTCAAATTTTTTTGCTAACCAATGGGTTACTATGATTGATGATGCATGAGTAGTAGTACGATTAAAGGTAAACTAGCAATACTCAGAGGGAGAGATATGCGAAGAGAGTGTTGTGAGCCAAACGAACATGTCAGAATTCGAGCCAAACGAACAAGAAAGGTAACACATTGAAAGGTATTGCAATAAGGGTCGATAAAGAATATATTTATTTTTACACGTTTTTCATGTTTTATTGCAAAAACATGAATTGAGAATGCTCCAAAAATGCTTCATCACAGTGATTTTTAACTGTTGGTTCACAAACCCTTTGTATAGTCTACAGAAAAATGATGAAAGTATATAAAATAAACATAAACATAAAATTTAACACCTTCACGGTTCTTGTGATGCACTTTATTATTCCCCAGGACTTCCACCGTCACCATCAGTTATACTGCCTATAATCGCATATCAGTCCCATCTGAAAAATTATCAAGTTGAGAAAACAGCGCTTGAAGATATTTTTCTTGTTTTGGGTATTTCTCCTGTTTGGGGTGGGTTATTCTAATGTTTTCGTCATAATGTAATGAAATAGACCTCAATCATAACTTCTTGATTGAAGAATTGCCTTTGTCATGAGAATTGCAATGAAAAATGAGGAAGAGACTAATATGCGATTATTTAGGCCATCGAGTAGCAAAATAATCGCATACCAGTCTCACTTTCCACCACTCGGTGTAGGAGTAGTTATATTTTCTCAAGTATTTTGAATATGGGCAGACGTTTATAGCCGCAGACAGCTTCTAATATTCTGCATGGAGAATGGCAGAGACATCCACCCATCACTTACCCAGACTTTAAGGTCGTTGTTGAAAAAGCAAAATATAAGGTTGAAGTCTTGGATATGCTAGTGAATAATATCCTTTCTGATGTCTTCAGTGTTTCGCAATACTTGCTGAACAAAATTATTCCGCATTAGCTCGTGCATTTAGCATATTGGAAAAGTGGTATTGAGAAGAAGAAGTTTCCAATTTCATTACAACAGTGACTTGACGGAAGACGACGGCGATGTAAAGAGGTACAAGCTGTTTTTAGCTAAGCAACTAAAAACGATTTCTTCTGAGTTCTGACAATTTCAACTTGAATAATTATTTGAAGTGAGCAGATCATCCACAGGAAATTAACCCCGTACAAAAAGCAACATTGTTCAAGGCTATTATCCTTCTGATTGACGAAACCAATAACCTTTCGGGAACGAACTTTCAGGAAAAGTTGCAGTTTCAGTGTCTACTTAAAATTATCTTGTGTGTGGAGTTTATTTGAAATAACCTTGCAATCATTAATTATTTGATGATTTTTTAACAGTAAATAGCTTGAAAAACAGCACCAAGTATTTAATATATGGATTGAAGAACAAAATATGGACATACTCAGGAAAAACCTTTTGTTGGGACTGATATGCGATTATTTTTAAGATGGGACAATTTGACCTCACATTTTTTTCTGACTTTTTTCAAATAAAACATACTTTTTTTTTCTTAATCGATAGTAGAGCAAGAAACAGATGGAATCTGATATTTAACTCAAAAACGAGGAAAATCCATATGGGACTGGTATGCGATTATAGGCAGTATACGAGCCGAATAAAAATGTTAGTGAACATTGCGCTCTGAGAAGAGATCTGGCACCTCTGATATGTGAAAACTAGTTGCCAAATCAACGGGTTTTTTCATCGCTTATCTCTCCCTCTGAGGATCTCTAAGGTAAACCCATGAAAAATCAGCAATTTTTGTTCATTTTTTTACCGCAAACTTTATATCTACGAGCTCATCGAGAAAATGTATAGAGAGTGACCATAATACGACATAAGGAACGTCTTCGGAGATATGAGGCTATCCACGGTCTTTTCGGGGGCCAATCGTCGATTCAGATCACTATCTCTTGGTAGGCAATAGTCGCATCCGGTTGTCTAACGTATTCAAATCGAGATCGAAGAAGAAGATTCGTGTGAACATCCAGAGGCTATCAATGGAAGAATACACTCGGAAAATTGATGGACGATCGATCGATGAATCAGTTGAATCGATGAATCAACTGAAGTGGAACTAGCAGGGGAAGCTTAAACACGGAGCGGCCAGTAAAACTGCGGAACACTTTGAGCTTAGCGGGTGATTTGATGCTGAATGCCTAGAAGTGACGGAAAAAAAGAACCGAGCCTACGCTAAAATGTTAGTTAAAGCAAATACGCCATACGCCGTGTTATACGCCAGAAGCGGGAGAAATGCGGGAAATCTAGGACTGCCGAAACAGGCTTCGCCGATGTAAGAAACGTGAACAATACGGGAATTTCTTCATCAACGAGAGGCTTTAGTGTGATTAATCGAATCAGAATCCGGCTCATACCAGTTCCTGCCATATGTATCGACAGAGAGGGAAACCTGATAGTCTCAGGTGGCCATCCGTTGGAAACAAGAGTCATCAAGGTGTACAGGAGAGAAATTGGGCGGGATGGACAAGTTGTGGATCCGCCAACTTGGGATGAGTGGGAAAAGCTTGCAGAGAGCTAAAGTCTCACATGACTGGTAGGAAGGATGGCCTACAGGCCGAACTTTCTAAAGTCGGAAGCGAGCGACTGTACAGTGCACTTCATTCCTGAGTATATGGTCTTAGGAGAAACCACCTGAGGACTATAAACGCGAAAACAAACGGAACACGGGGAGTGATCTGGTAGATAATTGTTGCTCTTACAGATTTAAAACGATAACACTTCAATTACCTTCCGTCTAACTCTTTAATTTTTACTTACCTTCCCAAACAGTCACAAGTCGTTTGCAGTTCACCAGCTCTGTAGTCTGCGTAGGGTTCGCAGGTCGTCTTTCGCCTGATCGATCCACCTTGCCCGCTGTGCACCTCTCCGTCTCGTCCCTGACGGATTGGTTTCAAGAACCACCTTTACCGGGCTGTTGTCCAACATCCATACGACATGCCCAGCCCACCGCAACCTACCAATCTTAGCGGTATAGGCGCAAGATGGCTTCGCAAGCAGCTCTCGCAGTTCGTGGTTCATTCGCCTTCTCCACGTTCTGTTCTCCATCGCTCTAAGACCACAAGAGCGCGTTGGTCCTCCACAAGCATAGTCCATGTCTCATGTCCGTATAGGACTACCGGCCTGAGCAGCATCGATGGTTAATTTGGTGCGGCGACGAATTCTACTCGAAATGAAGTTTGGCTGCGTCCTCTTGCTCGACTAACTGTTTGCATTCGCCGTAAAATCTGTTCTATGTTTCGGAGTCCTTGTACCTGGTAGCGCTACAGCTCCCATCCTACCTTAGCATGCATGTCTCCAATAACGATTTTCTCGACCCGTCACGGGTAGCTATCGTAAACTTGCTCTAGCTGCGCGTGGAAAGCTCCCCTCATATGGGCAGTACACGTTGATGATGCTGTAGTTCAACCGGCCCTTTACCTCCAACTTGCACATCCTTGCGTTGATCGGCTGCCAACCCAGTACGCGTTGGCGCTTCTTGACTAGCACTATGAAGCCGGTTCCCAGCTCGCACACCCGGTGACCGCTTTTCCATATCCTATTCAACGCAGTTCCGTCAGCACTACGGTTTCGAAGTTGCGTGGATATAGCTCGATACTGGTTATCCTGTCACATCCTGAAAAGTAGAGCGATTCACAATTCCATGTTCCATGTTACAAGTTTCCAATCGAAGTCCTTATTTCGTTGAGAGGAGGTATGAGATAGGAACTTGTGAGGGCCGGAGCTATGTATGACGCTTTTTCCAGGTTGTCAACTCATCATTTGAAGCCTCTTTAAATCTGTAAAAGCAATAAGTGTCGTGTTTGTTCACTCGGCGTGTTTCGTTTGTGTTCGCGGGTCCGTACTTGCTGGAGCACACCATCATCCCGACGATTCACTTGCCCCTAGGCCTATATCATCGATATCATCTGTGTTAATCGTAGAGCTGTGGAGAAGATCTTAGGCTTTAGAAGGGAAGCTGCGAGAATTGAAATTACCATAAACACTGCCAACACGAAGTACATGGTGGCTGGTAGAGAGACGGATTGCAGCAGGATTGTGTACCCAAGCTTAGGGCCCGCACCCCACACACCATTTCATGAAATTTTCACTCTACAGGACGCTGATTCTCCCGGTGCCACTCTACGGACCCGAATCGTGGACGTCGGAGGAAGTCGAGGAGGCACTTGGTGTCTTCGAGCGTAGAATCTTGCTATTAATACTCGGTGGCAAACTGGTAAATAAAGTGCGGCGCAAGCGCTTGAATAACGAGCTGTGAGCTGATATTGCCAAGCTTATGAAACACTACAGGTTACAGTGGGTTGGCCACGTATCACAAATGGTGGATGACCGGCAAAGAAAAAACTCAGTAGTTGTTCCTTGCCGTATGCTATCGGCTCAAATACATCCACATGTTGGTATGCTTAGTATACCTCCTGGTTCATATGCCTGTGCTACACTCCATTTTCCAGCTTGCCACCATACATTAACCATAGGATGGCACGCTCGAAGACTCCAAGTGCTCGCCTCCTTCATCGACTAGCAGTTATGGACCTAGAGTACCACACACCGGTAGAATCAGCGTCCTGTAAAACACAAATTTTATTTGAACATGCATACTGCGGGATCTTAACTGGCTACTCAAACCGTACTAACGGTCCTGTTAGCGATGCTATGTGTCTTTTCACTTCGCGGCTAGTATCGTTGTCACTAGTCACCAGGGTACACAAATTCATCGACTACTAGCCATTGCTCGCTGCACCTAACTGAATCGTATGCTGCTCTGAAACTTTTCGACAAAAGCTTCCTGCAACAGCCTGAGTTTATGAAATACGTTGTTATGCAGCAATGGGGAGTGTCTTGCATCGATGATTGCTGCAATCAAGTCGGTGACCCTTCTTGTAGACTGGGAAATGGAGTCCGGCCAACCAGTTCGCTGGTAGTTTATTCTCAGTCGAAACTTTTGAGATGAGTCGACGAACTGCACGCAATAACTGCTCACTTCCGATTTTATAAAGTTCGGCTGGGAGGTCGTTCTTTCCAACTGATTTGCAGCTTTTCAGTTTTTCGTATGCTTTCATGACCTCATCCCAACTCGTGGATCAACAGCTTGTTCATCCCCTTTCTGTCGACAGCTCTACCCTCCTCGACGTTCAACAACGGTAACCCCTTTCTTAGTTAGCTTTCCCAAATTCAAACGTTCTTGAACCTGTCGCAAGTAGCACGCATGGGGTGCATGGGTATTTCATCCCAGATTTTCTGGATGACCGCTTTAAACTGTTCTAAGTTGGTAATTTTGTAATCGGCAAGCTTCGCCATAATGTAGAGCTAAACAAAAAAGTCCATTGGGTCCAGATCTGGCGAGCTTGGCGGCTATTCATTTTTATCCAGAAAACCCGTAGAATTGTCCCAATACCAATTTTGAACCAAGTTCGCAGTATGCACTGGTGTCATGTCTTACTGGAATACATGGTGGTCATCCCCGAAAAGTTTTCAAAGACTCGGGACAACAATTTTCTCCAAAACTTCCATTGATGGAAAACCAGTGGATTTTTTTCTCGCATGAAAACTGCCCCTTAAACCATCTTTTAAGCTGCGCGCAAGAAACGAGGAACACTCCTTTGGGACTATAAAATATTGTCTTTTGTTGCTACCCACAATCGACCATTTCGTGCATTGTGAAATTTCTCACTAATACTTTCGTATAAAATACAAAAGGAACAAGCAAGACAAACACTCGAACACTTGCATTCAAATATTCAATATATTCGGTGTTTAAACGGTGTATAAAACTTGTCGTGTTGTACCTAGTGAAGCATACCCTGCGTTTCTTGCGTTAGTAAAGTCTCTTTTCGGTCTCTCGTGCGAGTGCGCGCTTCTTCCATTAAGTCTTAACATTCAGCTTTAAACCCGTTAGGGACCATACTTGAATGACGTTGCATTTATGGGGGGAGGGGGGATATCATCGTTTTGTGACAAGCTGGAACAAAGGGGGGGGGGATGTGTTGGATTAAAATCGACGTAGTATTTATTTTGAAAGATCGATTTTTGACAGGGAAAATGTATACTAAAAATACACTAAAACATAGTACAAAGTATTGCAGCGAGAGCTGTAGAAATCTTTTTATCTGTGGCATTCTGGAATCTTCTGAAAGTTCTCCTGCATAAATAATCGCTCGGATTTCCAAACACACGATCTGTTTTGGAAACAAAAATCGTTGTTCTTTAAGTATTTTAATAGTGAAAATTACAAGATACTCGTTTCTTAGTTTTTGTTGTATTTTCTACAGATACATAGATCACGCGAAGTTGTAAAAACATCTTCCCTTCTCGTGACAAAACACAAACCCTTCGAAGCAAAAGACATCAATCCAGAGCGAAGTTGACATCAGATTAAATGCTGTCACAAATGTATGAGTGATAAATAAATTGAAATAGGGGAACTGCTCCATTATTCATCTCAGCCCATATATTCATCTTATACAACATGAAAACACGATTGAAAACAGGAAAAAACGCATATTTTCTTCTTGAACCGATCTGCTAATCCACGGAGTAGATTCTTCTTAGTTCACTTTAGATTCCTAATAGAGTATAATCCTCAAAAACTCACATAAAAGCACTAAATTTGATATTAAAATCAGGTTTTTGTCATCACTAGCGGACCACCTTTTATTTCAATCACTAAAATAAATCACTCACTACACTAAGAATACTTTAATCTTTTAAATGTTCACCTCAAATTTCCTAAATCAAGCTTGAATTAGCAGAAATATATGAGATGAATTTCTACAATTCCCAAATTTCAACTGTATATATTTTCATCTGTTTTCCCTGCGTTGAAGAAAATCAAAAGTTGCCAAATCAGTTTCTGTTAATGCGAAAAAATCATGCTGAAAATGTTGAATTATTCCGACATAATTGACATAAAACGACAGCACTGTAGTGGTTACCTAGGTTACCTATTTTGCACGTAAACCACTACAGCGGATATCTAGGTAACCTACTACGACGGGCTGCGGCTACGTTCATTCATGATAATGTGATTCATTCATGATTAACAGTGTGATGAATATGGGGGCGTGGTGAGATGAATAATTGAGCAGTGATTCAAGTTTTAAGGTGGATATGGAAGCGTTGTGAAAAATGGTTTGTTTTACAAAATTCAGGATAAATCTAGCTAATTTGACTAAATTTACAATGCTAAACGATTCCATGAGAGCACGTAACCATATTTAGTTTATTTGTTCAATGATTTCGTGAAAATTTGGTGTTTAATCCGTGCATTCTTCGTGAATATCGGCTTAATGAGATGAATAATGGAGCAGGCCCCCTAGACGTATTAATTTTTTTTCAAGTTTTTTTTTTTTGTATTTAGTTACCACTTGAATTTTTGTACGTTTTTCTCAGAAGTTTTTTTTCAGAGGGGGGTTAAAGTTTTCTGGCCAAATGTTACGAGAGGGGAGGGGGGGGTTTGAATATCATGAAAAAATGCTACGTCGTTTAAGTAAGTTCCTGCAATCGTGCCCAACACCTTTCTTGCTGTATTGCTGCTCGCGTCATGGATGTGCCTCCAATGAACAATGTTCCTGAAACCAAAATAAGGGGGAGATTTGGATCTGGATAGATCTCAATAGCAATATTCTCGTTTTTTTACAAAATTAGGGTGATGCAAATGTTCGATGAAATCAGAAATTCAACTTTTTTATCTTTCTAGAGAGAAAAAATAAAAATTAGTAAATAATATATAAGATTGAAATTTTTAAAAAAGTGTTATTTATATATTTGAGTAAATTTAACTTGACAACATGACAAAAAATATTTAAAACGTTACATGTTTTGCATTGTTAAGCACACATATTTGATATCTCGGTAATTTTTACAAGAAACCATTACCTTCAATCTGATCCAAAATGGTCAAAGATCGATCAATTGTTACAAAAGTTATGAGTTTTTAAAAATAACGATAATCGAATAGAGCCGTATTATATGGTCACATGAATTCAAAAGAACGCTGACAATTAGAATTTTAAAAATATCTATTTGTACGCTGGAAAAAACTGCTTAGAGTTTGAAGTGGAAAATGTATCTGGGCGACAAATTTAAAAAAAAGACAGAACATTAGCACCCAAAAACTAATACATAATTACATAAACCAAAACAGTAAAAACTAAAGAATAATGTGAACAGGCCTTCCAAGAAATTAGGAAAACATTTTTGATTCTCATAAACTCTTGTATTACATTCCCATGGACAGGAATATTCTTGTCCATGCATGTTCCTCGAATTAGGAATAAATCGCGACATTCCGTTCTCACAGACAGGTTCTGAAATAATAGCCGCGCATGTATGATAAATAAGCATTTCTCAAAGCACTTAGCAAGCATAGCATTCGAAGTCGAAATGCGGCGCCCCGTTTCCGATGAGAACGAAACGATGACGGCCACATGGCAAATAATCGAAAATAATAATAATAATAATAAATACCGAACGATTTACGATTGAGTAAGTGACGCCTGTCCGCGAGTAAATTAAGCGAGACGGACGAATCGGAATCGGACAAGAGAATTGTTTCTCTCCGACTCTTTTTGGTAGGGTAGTATTAAGTTTGGAGTTAATCAATAAAACATTCGATTTCCGAAGTAGAATCAGTGCGGATGTTTTAATTCCATGCACTTACAGGGACTCTTGGTGCTTATCACAAGTCACTGGCAAAGCTAAATCTTTGCAAATGTCAGCAAGTAACATGAAAATGGCCATTTCAGCCCGTATAAACCCCTTCACAATATATCTCTTTATTAATCATCTACAAACTGCAGTCTACTAATTGTGCCGACGGATCTTGCCCCAATCACATATGATACTATTCAAATAACAATATATGCATTCAGCGGTCGACTGCTTGTTCGCGGTAATAATTAGAATAATAAGACACCTTAGACGGTAGAAAAATTGTTGATGATATTGTTTAAAATTAGTTAACAATCACATATGGAAAAGTAAATCTATCTACCACCTCTAAACAATTTCATCTTTTCTATGAATTAATTCACAGGTTAAATTCATTATCATCCATCTAGTATTGATATCTGTACACTTCCGAAATATGACTCTCCGAGTGCCATTTTCTATTCTGAGCTCCACCATAGAATCCATCTAACAGTCAGAACTCTATCCGTTCGCAATTTGCGAAGCCACCCCCATTCAGAACAACTCACGTGAAACTTCGTGCGTCAGTGGTAGGAAAATGGAATTATAAATTATTCTAATCAACTGGAGTGCAATCAATTAATTTCATAATTTAATTAACAACACACTTGGACACGTTCTGTCGGCCTTGGCCGTTAACGCGTAGTGCGGGATTTCATCCGAAATGGACTTTCGTTTCACATTAGTTTCGGTTTTGTTCGGATAGAGCTCCTATCCATCCACCTGCGTTCGAACTCGGCATTTGTTGTTAAATTGTAATGAAATAGAGTCTAGGGTGAATAGACGCATTTTCGGACCATCAAACCGGAGCTCACTTGGGCTGCCTCGACGACATAGTTAATAGCTGTTCAAATATCACTTTTCAGGTTCACGTTACCACCATTTAGTAATTAGAAGCTTCCTGAGTTGCCTATTCCCGATGTATGGGTTGTGTGTTGTGTACTGTGTATGCATGAAACAATCATAAATTGGGTGGACGTGGCATAATGCTTGACTACTCCACAACGGCAAAGCGGTAGCGGTGTTTAACATCAGTTACCTTGTCTGAAAAGAGTCATGGATCGCTGCCCGACAGCACTATACACTTCTTGATGCGAGCAGCTTCATGCCGCCGAATTGAATGTCGGGAAACGGATGCAAACGTAACCTTTCAGTTGTGGCGAAATAGCTATGTCTGGTGCTGTCATGAATGCAAATGTAAATTAATAAACAGTACGAAAGTTAGCAAACTTACTCTGCCTATCGCGCAGCCGACTTGTTTACCGATCAGAGCAATACGAGTGGAATTACGGCAAAATGAACAAATCGCTAGAGGTGTGACTATAATAATAAAACTAACTTAGGAGAAAACCGTAAAACTTTGGCAGTTTTTTGGAAACTGGGCTAGAAGTTCACAGCAAGAGCATTTATATTTTTGGTACTGTGGTTTGGAGTATATTTATTAAAGGAATAGTTGTGTTTTATTTCGAAAAAAAAATCATATTTTGCATATTTAGGAGTAGTTTAAAAAATGATAAGTGATATCTTAGAAAAAAATCGCAGGAAGGTTGTATGCAAAGCCACAACCGCAAGGTTGAAGTAGAATACTTTTACAAGAAAGATAACCCGGCTGCTTGCGCGTCAGTAATTTTTTCTAGTAAATAAACGTTGACCGTTCATTGGCAGTATTGTAATTTTTGTTTGTTTGATATTTTGAATGAAGTTCATTGAATATTTTTAAATTTTGTGCAAATGAGAAGTTGAAGTGCTGCCGAATTGTAATATGTACATATAATACGACATCATTGAACGGGAACGGAACAAAGGCTACGGTTATGCAGAACGCGAATGCCGGTGCGATGCGATTCGCCTTACCGTGGTGAAATGTACAGCTCTTTTTTAGGCGAAGTAGAGCTATACATTTCAACACATTCCGTCTTGCCGAATCGCATCGCGCCATTATTTGCGTTCTGCATAACCGTAGCCAAACACTAAGCGACGCAAACACGTAATAATAGTCAGAGTATGCATGTAGATGAAGATAATTATAATTAATTTGGATTATAGCGCAAAACGAGAAAATATTAACTCTTCAAATATTAATTTGTGTTCTTCAAATTTCAGTTGTTCAATTTTATATCCGATGAAATGTCTGTTTATTATCTGATGAAGCTCTTATATAGGCCAAATGATGCATTCCCAATTTACTAGGTCCATAACTCTGTCGACCGTGCTTGGGAAAGCGCGGTATAACGACCAATCAGAGGTCGAATTTAGTGTTTTGACAAGGCTTAAGAATTTTCAATAGTACAATAGTCCGAATAATAAAATTGCAATTTCATGCATTTGGTAAGAATCTTAGAAGATTTTCTAATCGATTGCTGCAAAACGAAGGAAATCCATCGAAAACTAACCGATTTATTAGCATTTGAAATTGGACATATTTCTCACTTTTTTCAGTTTTAGATTTTCATTTCACATCCCTATGTAGCCGAACTTCCTGAGAGAAGTATTCTACTTCAAAAATGATCGTGATTTGATGGTTTCCTAAACCTGATGATTTCGACACTTACACTTACTGGTAATTTGATAACATTAACTCGGCTACAAAACATTCTTCAGCTTCACAAAATGACATGTATGAAATTTCTGCTTGCTGGGTAATCGCAAAAGCGTTATCTAATCGTTTTTGTTGACGTGTGTTCCTTCCCTTTTTCGTTGGTTTGTACTTCATGACTTTCCTTCTCTTCTGACAGCATGTAAATCGGTTTCATACAGTTTGCTCGACAATTCAATATCGCTTCCACTTGTCATTATTTCGTTCCAAGTCCCCAGTTACTTTTGAAATTGAATCATCAATAATAATCTGTTACGAGAAAAGATTTTCACACCCAGTCGAATATGCTCAAACGGATCATCCATAAAGTAATGCCTTTTTGAAACCTCAACACAGAGAAGAAAAACCCAAAAGCATAGTAGGAGAACCCTGAATAATATGCGGAAGTTACCTTTTTTCTATAACTACCCGATCAGAAAGACAAAACAAAAATGTAACAGAGGCTGTTAGTTTGTTATGTGAAAAACCTTTCAGGTTGTGTTATCATTTTGATCCCGTTAGGTGTTAAAATAACAGATATCATAACAAAAAATAATCTACTAATATCCAACCCATATCAACCTTTGTTACTAACGTATCAGCTTTCTAACAAAATGAGATAGCATATAGAACAGTACAATAACAACCATTGTTATAAACAACAGGTTTTGCTAGAGACGAAAAAATTGTTAGATTTGTTTCAGAACAACTCCATTTCATGATTTGTTATTATAACTCATTCAGATTCAACTTTGTTATCCAAAGCAAATGGGAAAATACTGAATCGTATCAAAATATGTTATTTGTATCTCCCGTTGATAGAATTTTGTAATTTTTTAGTTATGCTCTTCTGATCGGGTAGAGCTTATGCTTGAAAATCTTTTCCCAAGCTCTAGTATGTTGGTACAGGCATATATCACAAAGAAGCATGTAGGTTCTACTGTGATGACGGTGGAAGCACAGAGTCCTTTCCTGCATATTGACAATGGCAGCAGTTGAAGAGACATAGTTGATTTATTGGGACAATTTTTCATCACTGCAGCCTACGCACTTACATTCTTACATGTACAGGTATACAGGCATGCCCGGATATAATGTTAATTCGTAGAATTGCCATCAACCTGCTTCCGATCCGATCCGAGAACAGGAAAGCGTCGGGCGAAAAAGATGCATGAAGTGGAAACTCGATTCGGAAAAAGGCACCCTTCTATAAAGGGGGAAATCGATAAGAAGGAGAAAAGGCAAATCGAATAAAATTACTGTCATCATCAATATTTTGACTGGCTCTACGGCAGCCAAGTGGTGTCATTTTATTTCCCGATCGAATTACAACAGCATCATACGCAGGCTTCTTGAGGGTTTTGCCCGGTGCGTGGTGAGTTCGGCGGAAGAGTCGTAAATTTTGTCATCGATGTCATTATATCACGAAGAAGAAGAGGTTTCTTTAGGTGGACAGCAGCATGTTTCAAATTATGAGAAAGGAAAAAATCCAATTTTGTTTGAAGTGGATCGAAAGATATAAAAATTGTACTTGCGGAATCTAGGTGGATCCACTGATCGAAAGTAGATCAAATAAATGAAAGATTCCATCGTTTTGTTTTATTTAAGATGTTTTGAGGGGAAACCACATAACCAGCTACCTAATTTTATAGTGTACGAACCGTTACCTTTTTTCTGGGAAAAATACAGCAACTTAAAAAAATTTATACGTCCGATGATTAGGCAGAACAATAAGAAATCAAATTTATTTGCCTAAGCATTTCGATTGTCGAAGCAAAAAAAAATAAATGAAAAGAAATACTACCTCTTGCTCAAATTAGCGGAATCCTACAGAATTGTGCTATAAAAACATTTGTAGGGCATAGTTTGTAGTTACCTAAAACTGTTTTCATAAGATTTCTCGGTAATCATTCATCCGCAGTCAAACTCAACGGTATCTATACCCCTCCTAGCATAACGACTCCGAGCCTTATGGAGCAAAATTTAATGTTATTTGGAATTTTGACCGCAAACCGTCTCACACAGCCACCCACACAATGCATCCTTGCACACTGAGAAAGCTGAAACTTGGCAGCAGCAGCAGAGCAGAGTGGCAGTAGCTGATGTAGCCAGCACAGTATCCGCGTCGCCAGTCAGCTCCACAGACGAAACCTTTGCTGTGAAATGGTAAAAGATCCAGTTTCATGCAACGTTGCCTCACCCCGACTGACTGAAGTGGAAGTTGTTAATTGTTCAGACCAGGAATTTTGCGCCAGCTTCACTTTTCCGCGGGGCACTTTTGCAGTGATTCATGAATTTCCGCCTCAACGTTCGGTGTGCCGGTGATGGTTTCAAGTGGCATCGTTGTGCAATGAATCCTTGTTGCGGCAATATGCTTTGCAATCTGAAGTTAGGATAATATGAGTGATATAGTATATTTGCGTTCGTGATTTGTTAGCTGCTCTCACAGCAAGTTGCTGGACATGATCGATTTCATCAGTTATCGAGATAATTATTATTTGTTTCTTAGACTTAACATACCTAAAGGAAAACTGCAGTTTCAAAATGACAGTGCCTCGCATTAAAAGAAACAAAGTCTATTGATTTAATCAAGCGAATTAGAACGAATTTTTTCACAAATCTTCAATAAAGGAAATTACTCAAACTGTTTCAAAAATTGCTAGAGCAGTTCCCATTTTAAATCTGGTGACATTTGCGACCCAAGCAATCATCGTCCAATTTCAAGACTGCACAGTGTTTTATTTTACTGATTTCGTGCGCAAAATTAATAGCGTCTTCAAATTTGATTTTAGTGATATACTTCATTCGGAAAAGTTTTTATTTATTTTATTGTGCTCCTTTTAGAATGTACGATTTAGTGATTAATTCACCTAGAAGTGATATGAAAATTTTTTTTTCAGGGCAGTGAGATAGACAGCTAGTGTCTTCGAAAAAGTTGTGGCAAATGGTTTTACTATCAACTTTGTCGAAAGTGTCGGATTTCTAACTCTTATGTTAAAAAGATATAAAAAGTTTTACAGTACTGGACAAAAAAAGTACGCACCTGTGATATGTTCAAACTTTCTTGATTTAGGTAGAATCTAAGGCAGATGGGTAATCAAAGTGTTCTAACAAAAGACAGTACTGGAGGTGTACTTTCGAAAAATGTTAGATAAAGCGTCTTGAGAACGACATATAAACATAAAAAGAGCTTATATTTGGAAATTGTCATTTTTCTTGTGGACAAAATAAAGTACGCATTATAGTGATTCAACGTTCAAACTGATTTTTCTTTATTTTAGTATTTAGTTTGGCCACCTTTAGCTTCAATCACGGATTGCAGGCGTCGAGGCATACTTTCAACGAGGTTTTTAATATGTTGGGAGTCGATATTTGTCCAAGCTTTTTCCAAAGCTTCAAACAGTTTGTCGCGGCTGGTGACATCTCCCTTGTCGACATTTTGATCCAAAATCGACCACAAATTTTCTATCGGATTTAAGTCCGGGCTTTGTGATTGCCATTCCAATAGCTTGATACGTGAAGCACGGAAATACGCAGTGGTTTTGTGGGCGGTATGCTTAGGATCATTGTCTTGTTGAAAAGTGAACTTCTTCTCTAAGCCAACCTTTTGCGCCGACTCTGTAAGATTTCTCTTTAAAATGCTGATGTAATAGTCTGCCGTCATTATGCCATCAATTTTCTCAATATTACCAACACCCGAATAAGCAAAGCACCCCCACACCATGATACTGCCACCTCCGTGCTTGACCGTCTTCTGAATATTTTTATCGGCAAGTTTCTCACCAGGTTTCGTCCGAACTCGTGCTCGTTGTTACGAAGTAAACAAACCTGTTAACCTTTTGAATCAAAGGTCGTCGTTGGGCAAATCCACTCTAATAACCCATTTTCTGTAGTCTTCTGCGCACAGTTCATTCAGAGATATTTAAATCAGCATTTTCACGAATCACTCGGCTGGTAGCAAAATGATTTTTTGCCACTTCTCGAGAAATTCGGCGATCATCGCTAGTTGTAGTTTCCGCTTCCTTCCTCTACCGGTCCGATCGGCTACGCTTCCCAGTTCTCCATGCTTTTTGCATATTTTTCGTGCTCCTGCTTCACTTAAATCGTATTTTCGAGCAATTTCTCTATAAGAAAGACCTTCCTGACAGTTGTTACGGTTGTTACGAATATCTACGGAAATTTTCTTTTTCCCCATCTTATCCGATTGTACCGCGCACTAATAACGATAAACAAATAATCAAACACATTGTTTCGACGTTTCTCTGCAGCAATAGGAATCTTATTGGACTTACGAGGAGTAGGACACAATAAAAAAAATATATATTATATTTTTCATTATAAACCTTTCCCATGATTTTCTATATTTTTATGACCTTCTAAAAAATTACGCGATTTTATTGCATTTATATTTTTGCTGAAGACTGTAAAACGAATATTTAGAAATAACAAAGTTATTTGATTAAGTTAGAATTTCCATGCAAAAGATTTTTTTCATTGAAACAATCGAAAAGACTCCATTAGACAAATAATTTTATATTCTTTTGAAAGTAAAACAGACGTGCTTTCAGAACATCAATAAGTTATCTGCGTATTTCTGCGTACGGCTGAGTAATTTTAAATTAAACTAACCCTTGAAAAACCGTTAATGGTTGAATAACTTCTTTACTTTGAATCATAGCTAGATCGAATGTTCAGCAAAAATGTGTATTTCTATTTGGCAAATAATTTTCTAGAAGGTATAAAATATATAGAAAACCCAGGAAAAAAGTTACATTTAAAATTATAATTTGAGTGAACTTTGCATATAAAACTTTTTATATCTTTTTTAACGTAAGAGATAGGAATCCGACACCTTAGACAAAGTTGCTAGTAAAACCATTTTCCACAACTTTTTCCAAGACATTAGCTGTCTATCTCACTATCCTGAAAAAATATATTTTCCATATCACTTCTAGGTGAATTAATCACTAAATCGTACATTCTAAAAGAAGCACAATAAAGTACATAGAAACTTTTCTGAATAAAGTATATCACTAAAACCAAATTTGAAGACGCTATTAATTTTGCGCACAAATCAGCAAAATAAAACACTGTGCACTGTAAGTATTTAATAAAATTCTTGAAAAAATACTTCTCAATAGAATTCTACTATTTCTTGATAAACATAGTGTATTGTTTAACTTAGAGTATTGTTTTCGGGAACGAAGTTCAGGAATCATCAGCAATTACTGAATTGTTAGATGATGTTATCTTTGGATGTTTTGGCGTTTCTGATAAAAATAAAAACCAACCGCAATTTTTTTTTCCATCAGTTTTCAAAACTTTTCAATAGGTGTTTTTTCATCCAAATATTGGGCGCAACACCTGCATTTTGAAATCAATTAAACTTCTGTAAAAGGTTCTTTGCGGCAACGTAGCAGCTGCACACTATCGACATTGAAAAATTCAGCAGGGATGTAGTCCTTCTCAGCTGTTTTGTGGCTTTTGAATTTTTTAAAAGCTTTCTTGACATCATCCAAGCCTTACGGTCCACAATTTGTCCATCTTTCTCCTTTTCTCCCGTTTCTTTCGACAACTCTTTCTCCTTAACCGTTCAACTTCGAAATGTAGTTTTTAACGCATGGCCATTAATCTTTTCGGTTATTAGGTCGTCTACTAGAATAAGGTCAGTCTACTAGAATAAATAAGGTCGGTCTGAAAACAAACTGTGCAATTAGGGTGCTGTCATGTGTTTTTTCGGATATCTCTCATGATACAGACTGCCTGACTTCTGATTGCGGCGAAATTCATCAACCTCAGATCATTCTTATTACTGGTAGGACGTGGTGTTTGAAAGACGTCCCCGCGGTAGGATCTACTGATCGGAACCTACGCTTACCCGTCTTCGACGATCGCACTTTCTGGATTGCTGCGACTTTTACCTGTACTATTCAGATTTCTTTGGCTGCGCTGCCCAGCCCACGTATACCAATTCGAGTCTATCTTTGTTCGCGTCTTTCGAAACCAATAGGCGTATTGACTTTTGAATTGTTTACCGTAGGGTACCTGGTTTCGTGATAGGGTCGCCGTCTTGGATATAACTGGTAAGACACCGCATTCAATAGCTCAGCCGTCGACTCCGAATCAGACGCAGTTCTGCGTCGCTCAACAGGGCCGGCGTCACTGTAGTAAAGAGTAGGGGAGGCTGATGGGTGGCCTTCCGGCAATCAATCGGAACAATCACCATTGCAGACGAAAACATGCGCGTAGGCATGTTTTTGAATTCTTTTTTCGTTTTATTTATCGATTTTTGCGACAAAATTGTTGGAGTACATCTTACGCTTCAGTTTACCTTGAAACTCTCGATCGGGCGAGCTAGAGGACACCCTATCTCCTCCAGCGATTGCTTCGAGTAGTGGGCCGACGACAGATCCCGCCAGTACATCGTGTTTTTGTCTTTAATGGTATTTCTTGATGAACGACGCAACTTTTGGCAGGCACTTTTTCCTATAAATTTCCTCGTTCCCGGCCAGTCCGGAGCGAAAGAAGAGCGGCTTTGACATCCCCTTCTCGCTGATTGTTAGCTACAGTAGCATCTTCTTGGGGAACTTGGTGTGCCAAATGAACTTCCTTCATGGAGAAAGTAAAATACGAAGTGCCCTGCCAGTCGTTGCCATCCATGTCCGCCAAGTAATTTTCACAGTTTGGCCGGTGGCACCAACCTCTGGACCAAGCGCACGCAGCGATGTAGCCACTTTTTCCTCGGTCTTCCTCTTCAGCATCATTTGGACCTTTTATCGCTCAGGGTCGTTGGACGTTCGGAAATGGGCTTTCTTTCGATGCTTTGATTCTTGTCCAACAGTGCCAAGATATTGTAGATGCCGAAACGGGCTTATGCGGTTTCCACAAGATGTCGCACGATATCCGTTTTCGACACTGTGGTGTATCGTTTATGAACGCGCAAACTTTTGAATGAAGTAGTTCCACTGTTTTCGCCATCATGGTTAAAGTTCGAGTTAAAGTTATTGTGCTGACCCATGGGTTACTATGATAGATGCTGCATGGGTTGTTTCGTTAGTGCGTGTAAAGGTAAACCCATGAAAAATTTACAATTTTTGTGCATTCCTTTCATGCAAACGTTAAGGCTCAACAGTTTTGTATTCTCGAAAAGTCTTTATTTAAAATTGAAATTTATTCAGACTTCTGGTAAGGCTTTACTTACAGTAGTGAAAGTCTAACTTTTTTTACCCAATGAAAAAAATGCACAAGAGTAGCTCATGAAGTTTTCGAATTCGAAATATTGTTTGACAGCGATAAATAGCGAAAAAAAAAAGAATCGCTTAGAAATACATGAAATCTGTAGCTTCATAAACATAAACAGCGGTCGCTCGTACATGCGCGTGATAGTTTTAAGTTTCGAACATAGAAAATAATACTTTTTTTTGGTTTTGTCCGAAAATTCCGTATGGGTAAGTACCCACAGGGATATTTTCCGAGTGGGTACTACTACCCATACTACCCATATCAACCGCCGGCCCTGTCGCTAAATATGGAAGAAAAGACGATAACCGAAACCTTCAGTTAGCTGAGGTTTCAGTTGGAAAAAGATTTTTAATAAAATTACCTGTATCCTAGTTAGCACCCCGATAAGGTTGAGATAGGGACGTTCCTGCTAGAGCCGACAGATCGCAGCGGGACCTTGATTTGGAGTTATCGAATATTGCTAACCAACCTGTATTATTGCATCAATGTGCTCATCGGTTGAAAAATGCAGGTGTTCCGATAAATATTTTGACTTGAAAAAGTGCTTCGCCGAGCAAAAGATTTGGGAACACCCGTATTAAACCATTCCATTCTATTAAATAAACTCTAATGCTATCGAATTTGGGGTATTATAAACGAGCTATTTATCAGGTAAAAACAGTTCGTTTGAATTGATTTGTGTGAAGGTTATTTGATGCCTATTGAAATTTGCGTCCTGCAGGGAAGCACTGTGGGTTCATTTTTATTTCTGTTGAATGTCAATGATTCAGTGATTCAGTGCAGTATACTGGCTCAGATTAACAGGAATTCCATGTCTATTTGCAGAAGATATAGCTCGTTTCTGTTAGTGATTTGAAAATTCTTTCAGAATTCTGCAACACTTACATACTTGTACTTAACTCTGCAGAAACAGCATACGCAATGTTTTTTCATTCCACAAGAATGTCGGTAAACATCATGATAAAGTTATGCTAAATTCATGTGTAATCGAAGAAATTACATTATTAAAATACTAAGGGTTGATCTTGCACCTCCGCATACTCGCAATATCTTTCCTAACGAGTGACAACTAAAATTTTGAATTTTTTTCTACTGCTGTCAAAGAAAGGTATATGTACTCAAAGAAAAAACAACTTACTTCTCATGAAGATACATTTATTATCAAAGAAAAAAATTGATGAACATTTGGAAAGGTCCGTAGTCGGTTCTCCGACGAAGCTTCTTTATGATGCCGATAGAAAAGCATTGTACGACCTTTACCTCGACTTTTCCAACGCATTCATACAACCGTTAGCAGTTAACTTTAAATCCCAAAGTAATATTCGATTAGACGACACTCAGGCAGACTCATTGGTTTCCGTATATTGAGTACAAATAGGGTCGAATGGTTCAGTTAGAACTGTACAATACGATTGCACAAGGCTCCTTGTTTCGACGACATTTCAAACTGAACTGAGCATGCATAAACAAAACAAAAATGTATTGGCATAAAAAGGAGAAATAAAAATTTCATACATATACTTTATTTTTTTCTGAGCATGTTTCTTGTTAAGTAAGAGAGCCTCAAATTTCAAAATTTTAGTTGTCAATCGTCATCAATGGCCTTCGCAATTTGCAAAATGTTGTGTTTGTTCACGTTTTTTTTTTTCAAAACGAAAATTTCCACCACCAATTAAATTATTTTCTAGTCGTCAACCCTTTCTGTTAGACAATTCAGGGGTCGTGAGAGTAAACACAATATTCAGTCATCAAGACATTCGACAAATTTTCATATAATACATTAAGGTCGCTTTTTGCGCGTTTTTTTATGCGGGTTTTTTACGCGGATTCTGGAATTTACGCGGTATCTTTTTACGCGGATTCCGTAATTTACGCGGTTTTTTTACGCGGATTCCGGAATTTACGCGTTTTTTTACGCAGAACGTATCCCCTGCGTAAAAAGCGACTTTAGTGTATATGTAATTCAGTCTACCAAAAATGTTGATTATTTTTTCATTAGTGAGTCCCTTGTTTTCCTTGAAGGAGACTGAACCACTGCGACCATTATTTGATCTATTGTGGTATGCCCCAACTTACTCTAAGTGCGTACGAGCAGATTCATCACTATTTGGCTAGTTCATGCCCTTGCTACATTGCACATTTATCCCAGTTAGGCAACGCACTTCGTATGGAATTTATTACCTCCCAGGGACTTTCCCTCAAATATCGGCAGGTTCTACGCAATACGCAATATGCGTTGTTTTTATACTCGGCACATTCATCATCATGAAGTTTACCTAGCTTCTTGAGATGATACTTTCTGGGCAAGTGCCCTGTGATTGAACCTGTGAATGTCCTCAGGTATTTCTTATCGAACCTAAAAGAACGAAACTCTTCTCGCGATTTGGCTCTTTGAATTTCTTTGATTGTTGTAACCTGCTTGTGCTAACCCGGTTTGCTTTGATGGTTGCTTTCTCCGATTCACCGAGTTAAGCTTTTGAAGCGCTCGGTAAGACTCCACAAAAAGGTTCTGGGCCAACAAAGTTAGTGGATGACCTTTGTCTGGCTAATATGGTAGCCTTCTCAGTTCCTTCGATTCCACAGTGACCAGGAACCCAGTATAAATTAAGCTTTTCTTATCTATCTGTTGAAGCGATAGGATGCATTCCCACACTAATTTAGAGTGGCAAAAAGGAGAATTCAGGGCTTTAAGTGCTGTCTGATCTGTGAATCTCGCTCCCGCAGAATCGTTCGTTTTAGCACCGTCTGTGTAGGAGCAGAGTGAGCCGTCACAAAATTCTAGGCACACCTTGTTCCGGAATTCCCCGTGGTTGGCTTATCAGTATGCGCCCTTCAGACACTGGAAGGGCCTAGGCTTGTAAGGGGCCCGGCAGCAGCCAATTGTGCCAGTGTTGAAGTGATGCAGGCCATAAAGGGAAAAATTGCGGGGAGCTTCCCAAGTTCCTGGCATGTTCCGGAAAGCGGGATACAACTAAACCTGAACCACTGCAACGCGGCTTAGTAGCTGCTATACCAAGAAGCCTCTGAGTCGTTGTCGGACATCGCAATAGTATCGTACCGTGTTCCTCCCCGAAACGGAAACATGATTGCAGATAAGTCCAGTATGTCATATGGACGAAGAGCACTTTCCCGGTTCAGGAGGTTGTGTCAACTTCAAACGAAGGAATCGCAATTGCCAAGGTGAACAGAGTGCTCTACTGCAGTTGTATATCGAAAGATTCATTCAGATGGTCGACCACGTAATCATGGAGCTGACGAGCCTATAATAATGCTGGTCATTTAAATGCGTGGGTTGTTGAGGGAGATATTAACTGTACGAACCAGAGGGGTCAGATCTTTTTGGAAGCCTTGCAAAGCCCAACCTAGATATGGCCAATGGCGGGAATAAAAGTACATTCAGCAGAAATGGCGCAGAGTCGATCATCGACGTGACGTTCTCCAGCCCATGACTGATCACAAACTGGCGGGTAGACGATGGCTACACCAGTCGATTCGCTATAGTGTAGACAATGACGTGAGGTGGCATCAACACTTCGACCGTCCGCAGGTGGAAGACATCGCATGTTTATGCCAAGGTATTGGAGGAGATTTGGTGGTTACAGCTGGGAGATACTTAACTGATAGAATGATTATTTGTGCTGAATTCCAGACAAAGAAAAAAAACAAGCCTCAAAGTGCAGCTACAATCAATCGTGCAGTGCATCATTCCACAGCGGTAGTGATGAAAAACATGATTAATTGATTGATTTCTTTTTGAAGGGACTTGAACCCCAAAAAGAGAACATGATAGTGTCGCGGTAATGCTGTTGCGAACCTAAACTTTTTTCCCAGCCTGCTCACGCGATCTAAATAATTTTTTATAGCTGTTGATGTTACCAAGATCCAACTCTCTATAGACTTTAATATTGTAAATTGCATGATTCGCTCTATACAAATTGGTTCTGGTTGAAATTTGGTTATTTTTCCAATTAGGAATATATTTCATTTAATAGTACTTACTGGCAGCCAAAGTTAATCGTTTTTTGTTGTGTTTTGTAGATTTTTGCCAAAAAATCCCGACCGGATATGACTTTGTGACTAAATGTTATTGGTCTCGGTATCGGTAGAAACAGTGGCGTAGCGTGACCGGGTGACACCTGGGGCGGAAAATTTAGGTGTCACTCCTTCTCCCCCTGGGTGTCACCCCCACCAGGTTGCAGTGAAATTATTTTCGTTCGTTTTCAATTGCACTTAATCTACCCATTTTCAAAAAAATTGTTGGGATTATACACACTCTTTCTTACGCGGGTTTTTTTTTTGATATGTATTTTCAAACGAATTTTTTTTGCAATAGCGCGGATTATTTTTACGCGTTTTGAAAGATAAGTAAATCTACTCTAATCTTTTTTTTTTTAAGGCGATACGTATGAAAATTTTCCTCACGGGTGTCACCCCCTAGCGTTTGGCTACATATTGGATTATCCACCGGATGTAAGTTATAGCTCACGAAAGGAAGAATTATCTCCGATATGTGATGATCTGAACTAATATCTAGTCCCTCTGCACGTATGGAGAAAATGGAAAAATGACTACATATTGGGACGGAAATAATTAGTACTGTTGACATCCTGTAAAGCTAATATATAGCATATTATTCGTTCTGTGCTACCGGAAACCTAATTCAAGTGAAATATTTCGTTCCGAACTGATGAATATGCTTTATTCACTGCCGGGATCTTAAATTAACCACCAACAACTTGAAACTGCATGTAACTGTTAGCGCACTGTCGCTAAAATCGTTTCTTGAAGTGCCCCGAACATTGTTTTATATTTTCGAATATTGTTAATACCAAATTATATCTGATTTCAACTGCATTGCATTGTAAGTTGAAAATCTGTATTGTCTTTTTTGATCTTTTATTATCATTTACTACTACTCATTTACAAAACCTGTGATGACCAGTCTTATTTTTAATTCTGATTGCACTTTGATAATTGGTAAACAATAAACAATTAAATATTTTCCCTAGCATATTTATTGTTAACAATAAATTGATAAAAATCCGTCAAAGTATCATCCAACATAGACTAGAGGTAATAGATATTACCTCTTTACTTTTATGGCAACAGTCCTCCTAGTCGTCGAATGCCGAACGAACGAAAGTTTATTTTGTGTTGAGGAAAACAGTGTTATTATTTCATTGCAAACTGTTTTTATTTCTTCTTGATTTATTATGATCCTTTATTTTTTCAAATCGTGTTGAGTGCAGTTCGACTGTTGGTGTTCATTAGGTTTAATTAGGATTGGTTTCAGTGTAACTACATTCCACAAATTACGGTGTAGTAAAAATATTTTATTTTCTCATTATCGTTCCGGATGTTAAATCAACGTAGTGAGTTTGTCCCCTTAGTGCGGTAATAATAATTTTAGTTTCTTTTCAGTGCACAACAAGCAACGTTGGGTTCCTCGTCTGATGGCTACACACCAACGATTCATTTCATGCATATGCTCTGACCACCATTACCTATACCGTTCCAGCCGTCGTTGTGCAACTTATCCATAACAATTAAACTACAGTTAACTGACCATAAAAATTACTTCCGCCATCGAAGGGTTTACTCTACACAATCTCTAATTAATCTTAGTGGGGCGTTCGTAAATCAGGCGCCAACTTCCTACGGTCGCGCTTGTGTTAGGACTCCGCCAGTGATCCACATTAACCACTGGTGCTGAAATTTGCATTATTATTCACAACTGCCCACCGCTCCCGCAATTCCCGTCCCGTGGTTTGTTTTCGTTCCAAGTCACGAGAGAAGACGCACCCTCTGACGGTTGGCTTCGTTACGTAAGCCGTAGTTATAACCGGGTTCTTGTGAGAGGTTGCCCTGGTTTAAGACAAATTTTGCACCTATCTTCGCTAAACTACCAGGCGAAGACATCAACAACGACGTCGTGAATATCGCTGTCGGCCATTTCGTTCCGCCTCAAAGTCAGACACCGTGAAATTGCATGATTACACGCTCTTTTGCCAGGTGGGCAAGTCTGTTGCTTACTCGAGAGGAATGGGGACGGACGGTGTATTGTCCTGCTATGACCGAACGGACTGAAACTCGAGCGGATTCATATTTTGGATGTTCTCTCAAGCGAAGCTAAGTCGAGTGGGCATCCACTACCGGACTTGGTAAAACAATCCTTTTTCCTCGTAGATGCTTCTATTTTGTTGCAAACAATGAAACCAGTACGATACCTTTCTAATCTGAGTTGTCTTCATATCAGTCAGTTTAACTTTCTTCTAACCCAGATTTGTGCAGAATAATCTTTCCGGTAATCTTTTGAGTATTCTGAGATTGATTTTACGAACCTATGTAAAGTCGAATTGAACAACAGAAATGTTATTGACAAACCGATATTCAAGCATTATAGATGAAAAGTAATCCGATGCTTTTGGCTCACATTCGTATCAACAACAACTGACTGTCTGACGTTTCCTACTTGTCAAAAAGGTATAACCCTTTCGAATCCTCGCGCGTTTGACCGTCATCAACTTCCACCAGCAGTGGGTTCCAATCCTGGCTGGCACATACTTGATGGATGGCTTGTTGTGGAAAGAAGTGACTGCTAGTCTGGCCACATGTTGATTACATCTCCCTCTACTTACCCTCGAAGGTTCGGAATACCATGGCACGTCACTCAATGTAGTTGGCATGACGTTGAAGGACCTGCCTTTCTCGGTAGCAGGCTTTAAATGTTCGCATGACGAAGGAACATGTCCACTGCCTCGCCAGCGTAGGGTTGATAGCACGGCGTTATGCCTACTCCCAACGGGTCGACTCTCTGTCTCTGCCAGCGACAGAAAACGTATGTGTGCTTCCTGGTTTTGCTGTTTTGCTTAATTGGCCTTGAAAGGGGAAATGGCAACTATGAACTGTGGTCGGGAAATCCATAAACTGGTTGCGTGACAGAGACGAGTGATTTTCGCTTCGATTTCACCATAAAAAATCAGTTCATCAGTTGAATTATTGAGTTATTGCGAATTATTTCTTAAATCATAACAAAAATACATCTCTTCACAGAAACAGATTTTAATCATTCCTACCCGCCAGTTTTCAATGGTATCCGTTACAGTTGAGAGCACAAAGCGGTGAGTGGTGAAACAATATACAAACTGTGTGTAGTCTGTGCAGTCCAGAGCTGACGGTAACTCGAAGGGAGTAAAATTCTTGTGGCGTGCATTATTAACTTCCCCGCAAGAAAGGAAGATGGATAACAACTCATTAGTCACGACATCTGTAGCTGGTTCGAGTTGCGCTCTAATTTACTCTCGTCTGTTAGAACCTGCAAACAAAGAGTAAAGATTATAATGGAACGAGTACGCAGAATTGGTTTCTTTCCGGTATGTTTAGCCTTTATAAATACAAACCACTTTCAGCAGTTTTACTAAAAGCATAACTTTTTTTGACCCGATTGTGCATCATTACACCACAAATCGAGAAGAACCACAGCCGTTTGGAAAAGATTTTTTAGTTTAAATTGAATTAAATAATTTAAATATGTAATACAGTCAAACCTGTTTTTGTGCGAGGGATAGGACCGCACAAAATAAATCGCATAAAAAAATTATTTCAAACTTCACGTGCAGCTACAAAACAATATTTCCACAGCATTATTGAAAAAAAAAAACAAAAAAAATTCTCAGTTAAAAATAACTCGAAAGTTGTTGATTCTAATTTAGAATACTTATGAGAACAATTTTGAAACATCGGATCAATAACCGAAACATTTTTGAACATACTAATCTTTTCTACCGCTTTCCTTTGTAGGCAAGCAATTCGTGAATTTTCCTACGTAAAACTGGCTCAAATAGTAATTTTTAGACGCAACACCTTTGTAATGCGTTGGAATTCATTCCAAGAATCGGAAAAATTGAATGGCTGAAAATGTTGTCGGAAGTGGTTATTTTTCATATACCGCACAGAAAAAATTCGCACAAAAACAGTCGCGCAAAAAAAATAATCGCATAAAACAAGTCGCATAAAAAAATAAATTTCGCACAAAAAAGAGTCGCACAAAAACAGGTTTGACTGTATTACATATTTAAATTATTTAATTCAATTTAAACTAAAAAATCTTTTCCAAACGGCTGTGGTTCTTCTCGATCGTTGGAAAATATTATTCTTCCAGATAAATTTCTTTCGGTATGACACCAGATCTCGAAGTTTCATGCATTTTTAAGACATTTGACATAAAGAAAATCGATATCGACAATTTCATGAACTGTGCTGTACTTTTCTTCATCGATACATTTCATGAAACATGGAGGCTTCGTCGAGAAGACGACGGATTTTTTGAAAATTTTTCAGAACGAATTATGTTATTTTCACATTTATTTTGAACAGCATAGGCGATTCTAACCGCTGGTGGTCATAGCTCAAACTCAACTCGACGAAAATGCGGATGGGACTGATATGCGTTTTACAGCAGTATACCTACTCTTTCCGTATCTTATATATTCCCATTTCCAATTGCCCATTTTTTTCTTTTCTTTATTCAAAAGATTTCAAACATTTAAAATTAATTCTAAATACGTCCAAAAATTGACCTTGCAATTCGTTCATATTCTGCAAAAGTATAACGAATCGGACATTTGGTACGTTCAAACTCAAAAGACAAATGGTTTGAAACGGTTGGGTTTATCGGAATGAGAGAATCCTTACCTTTTATTTTTTGTGCATCACTCATATTGGATGTTATTCTGTTATTTTTTGGATGTTAGTTGATCATTTTCAGCTGATTTCCAAAAACAGGAAGTCGTTCACTTGGATTTCAAAATGGCTTGTGGAGTCAATATCTGTCCTCGGATACCGGAAATATCCATTTCAGTCATTTTTTGGCTGTTTTCCTGACCCCGGAAGTCATAGTCCTAGAATTCAAAATGGTGTCTGAGGTGAATTTTTGGTGTTTGTGCATCATCACGATTACAAAAATACCCATATTGGGTGGTATTTGGTCACTATCGGTTGTTTTCCAAACATTTCAAAATGACATGTGAAATCAATTTATGGCCATTCTGGTTCCGGATATACCCATATTGGATGGTATGTGGTCAATTTTGTCTATTTTCTAAACCCCGGAAGAAGTTTCCATCTTAGAAATCAAAAAGGTGTCTGTGGTCGATTTTTGCCTTCTGTGCATCAATATGATTACGGAAATACCCATATTGAGTGGTAATTGGTCACTTTCGGCTTTTGTTTAGCCCCCCTCCCACCACCTTATGATGTAAGGAGGTGTGTCAAACCATCATAGAAACATTTCTTGGCACAAATACGTCACATACCAAATCTGACTCCATTCGCTTGATTAGTTCCCGAGTTATGCAGATATTTGTGTTCCGTTTGTATGGAAACCCCCCCTTCTAGGAAAGGGAAGATGTCGAATCATCATTAAAATATTTCCTGCTC
Source organism: Wyeomyia smithii (assembly GCF_029784165.1). Lineage (NCBI taxonomy): Eukaryota > Metazoa > Arthropoda > Insecta > Diptera > Culicidae > Wyeomyia > Wyeomyia smithii. Next base: position 114,581,683 of record NC_073696.1, read on the forward strand.
CATAAAACCTTCATATGCCAAATTTGGCTTCAATTGCTTGATTAGTTCTCGAGTCGTGCATAAATTTGTGTTTCACTTGTATGAGACCCCTACCCTTCCAGAAGATAAATACCATGGTAGTATTTTTTGCCTCCAAAAACCTTTCGATGCCAAACTTGGTTTCATTCTCTTGGTTAGTTTTCGAGTTGTGCAGAAATGTGAGTTTCATGTGTCTTATACCCATCCCTTCAGAAAAGGGGGGGAGGGGGTTCCGAACTACCCTTGACACCTTTTCTCAAAACTCCTACATCTCAGTCTCTCAAAACTCCTACATACAAATTTTCACGCCGATCGGTCCAGTAGTTCCCAAGTCTATATGGATCAGACAGACAGAACCGCATTTTTATATATTTAGGTGTTCAAACTATTGTGTGCGTACTGTTCGAACTTTTTTTTAACGGAAATTATACCATTCTATACATGTTTTCGAATTATCTTGCGTGTTGTAAATCAAAATAGGATAGATCTAAATTTTTTGTGCCTTTCGTAAATTGTACTCCAGCTTTGCTTCTTTTAATCCAATCTAATCTTAAATTATCAGCTGTGGGCGCCGACGTTGGCCAGCATCCCCTCGTTTGAAATAAAAATACCACGGTTTCAGAGCACCGCGGCGCACAGTGGGACGAAATCAAAGATAGTAGAACATTGGTGTTTGTGACGAAACGCATGGGTTTAGTGTTACAAGGTCTTCTAAAAAGTTTCTCAGTTTTATGAGTACTTTATTTTTATGGTAAAATTTTTTGTTTTAGGGGGGTGTACGCCGAAATAAAAAAAGTAACTTTTTTATTTCAAGATTAACTAGGTAACTTTCTTCCGAGACATTGTAGAACTAGCTATTTCGAACAAGTTTGTAGAGCATTGGAAAATTCTATCTCTTAACCTAACAAATTTATAAGGTATAAAAGTAAAGCACCCCCTTAAAATATGTTTTTTCGTGATAACGCTCTTTCCTTAACTTTGCCGTTATTCAAGTGTTCTATAAACTTCAAACTTAGATTAATTATCACATTTTTTTAGAAGAAAGTGTATCGCTATCTCTTAATTTGGAGGAGTTATGTGTGTTTTTGCAATTTTTTTACACAATTTTCAAGAGAACATATCTTGCGGAAAGGCAGTTATTGGCAGCTACTTTCAGTTTCATTTTATTCGAATACTTATTCCCTTCAGTTGGTTTATATATCGTTTTGGAATCGAAGGGGATTGATAGTAGTTTTTCGGAAATTAAGTTGCTACTTTTTTGGAATTTGATTGTTTTAAATCAACTTTTTTTTAAATCGGACAATCGGTGCCCGCAAATCAGTAAGCCATGGACGTTTGGTGATTTGACAGGTGCTTGGAAATTTAAGCGTAGTGTTGAATTGTGTAACTTTAGGAAATCCGAGTTGTTTGACGTCTGGTTTAAGTCAGATTCGCGAGTGCGAAGTGAAAATGTTGTGGAATATGTTCAGAGCAAAATAGGTAGAGAAAAATTAGATTCAAAGCGGAAGCAGGTTATCGTGAAGTTATGTTACAATCTACAACAAAAATGGCTGTTTTCCAAGTGGACTTATGCTGTGTTCGTAGATCGCAATGAAGCTTGGCTTGCTTCCGCTTTGAATCTAATTTTTCTCCACCTATTTTGCTCTGAACATATTTCATAACATTTTCACTTCGCACTCGTGAATCTGACTTAAACCAAACGTCAAACAACTCGGATTTCCTAACGATTTCCTAATGCTCCACAAACTTGCTCGAAATAGCTAGTTCTACAATGTGTTGGAAGAAAGTTACATAGTTTATCAAGAAATAAAAAAGTTATTTTTTTTATTTCGACGTACACCCCCCTTAAACAAAAAATTTACCATCCAAATAAAGTACTCATAAAAGTGAGAAACTTTCTAGAAGACATCGAAACGCTAAAACCATGCATTTCGTCACAAACACCAATGTCCTACTATTTTTGATTTCGGCCCACTGTGCGGCGTAGGAACCTCTGGTATTTATCGAAAAAAGCGAGAAAATCAATGCCGCGTACTTTAAGGCTGATGTTCTGGAGAAGTTTGTGGCTCCGGTACTTGGAGACCACTACGGGAAGCATTATTACGTCTTTCAACAGGACGGTGCACGGGTCCACACCTCTATCGTCCAAGCGTGGTGTCGGGAGATTTTGACTGATTTTCTCGAGAATATTTTGTGACCTCCCAGCTCCGCGGTCCTTAGTCTCCTGGCTTTTTATGTATAGTCGTACATGCTGGCCAAGCACAGCGAACATATAGTGAGCACTACGCACCAAGTTTTAAAGCTTAATTCCAAGATCTGTTTTGAGATACCGATAGACCAGGTGCGTGCCGCGTGCGATTTTTTTTAAAACGTCTCAAGCTCGTAATACAGCACAAAGGAGACGTGCTCTCGCTAATATGTCGTAAAAGTTCTCAGTAAACACTGCTTCACTAAAAATTTATTTTGGAAAAACCCTGGAAATAAACATTAAATTTTAATTTACAAAAGGCAAAGAATAGAATTTTTCCTTAACTGTTTTTCAAAGTGCTATGTAGTCATATTACAGTATTGTATTAGTATTACAGTTGTAACAGAATCCATCTCCTAGATGTCAGTGAACTGACAGCCAATTGTACCAACTATTAAAGGCTAGTAGTCTTGCGGTTCTCATTGTGATAAACAGATAGTAATTAATAAAGTTTCTAGGCGGATAAACAAATGCCGAGCGACTGAAAAGGGCCATCGACTGGATTGTAGTAACTATCGAGGCATTACGTTGCTCAACTCCGCATACGAAGTGCTCTCCCGTATCCTGTTCTCCAGGTTGAGACCGTTAACGGAATCCTTTGTCGGCGAATACCAGGATGTTTTGGAGTAGAATACTTCTCTCAGGAAGTTTGGCTACCTAGGGATGTGAAATGAAAATCTAAAACCGAAAAAAGTGAAAAATATGTCCAATTTCAAATGCTAATAAATCGGTTAGTATTCGATGGATTACCTTCGTTCGTACAGCAATAGCTTGGAAAATCTTCTATGATTCTTCCCAAATGCAGATAATTGTAATTTTATTTTTCAAACTATTGTACTATTGAAAATAGTCAAGCCTTGTCAAAACGAAAACTTCGGCCTCTGATTGGTCGTTATAAAATTGCTTCCCAAGCACGGTCGACAGAATCTTAGACCTTGCCATTTTAAATTTGCTATTTGTCTGTATAAGAGTAAGGATGGGAATTATCGACTGAAATGGCTATCGATAGTTATTGATGATTTCCTACTACTATCGATAGGTTTTTTATCCCTATGTAAGAGCCTGTTTCAGTCGAAGCCGCTCATAATAGTTCTAGACAGCGACAACAGTAGTCGTCCCTTAGCAGTGGCAGTGCAGTGGATACCAGCGGATAGCGGCCACAGCTGCGGCATAGCAATGGATAGTGCACTAGTTGCAGCGGATCTCAGCATCGATAGCACCAGGGCCAGCTGATGCAGGGACAGCGGATACCAATAGCAGCGTATAGCGGCCAAAACATTGGCATGGCTACGGATAGCGTAGCAGTTGCAGCGGGTTTAGCATCGATAGCAGCTGATGCAGTGAGGCACTATAGTGAAATGCAGTCTCTGTGCGATAGCGGGCACTAGTAAATGCATTCAATGAAGAGTTGACTCATTTTGACAACACATGAGCCATCTAGTTTTGAGTGTTAAATCAGCTTTTCACTATTTATTCTATCACAAGGAATACTTTATTCGCACTGTCAGTGATAACGCTAAGATGTGAACGGTATCTTATCCGATATTGAATTGAACAACGAATTAAAAAATGACTGACACGCAAGCAGCCGTGTTTTCTTTCTTGTAAAAGTATTCTACGCCAACCTTGCGGTCGTGGCTTTGTACACAACCCTCCTGTGATTTTCGACAGGGGCGTTCCACGACGGATCAAATTTTCACCTTGCAACAGATCCTCGATAAATTCTGGGAGTATAATTCGCAGACTCACCATCTGTTTGTGGATTTCAAGGCGGCATACGACTTAGTAAAAAGAAACGAGCTGTGGCAGATCATGCTGGAACACGGTTTCCCGACGAAATGACGCTGGAGGAATCAAAATCATGCGTGCGGATAGCTGGCGAGGTGCAGTACGAAGAGCAAACGTGCAGACGAACGATACGATCATCACAAAATCTCACATACGTCTTGGTTTCGCGGACGACATTGATATCATCGGTATCGACCGTAGGCCAGTGGAGGAGGCTTTCAGTTCTTTCAAGATGGAAGGGGCAGGCTGGGGCTCAACATTAACTCTGCCGAAATAAAGCACATGGCAGCTGGCAGGAAGCGTGGGAGTTCCCGTAGTGTTGGTGCTGAGGTGGAGATAGATGGGGAACGATTTGAAGTGGTTGATGAATTTGTTTATCTTGGTACGCTTGTGATATGTGACAATGATATGAGCCGTGAAGTAAAACGACGAGTTGCAGCTGCAAACAGTGCCTTATACGGACTACGTAACCAGCTAAAGTCCTGTAGTTTGCAAACTCGCACAAAACTAGCGCTGTATAGGACGCTGATACTCCCGGTGGCCCTTTACGAACAAGAAGCATGGACGCTGCAGGAAACTGAATGACGAGTGCTCAGATTTTTTGAGCGTAAAGTCCTGCGCTCGATACTTGGTAGTAAAATAGAAGATGGAGTTGTACCATGTATACAAACATGCTGATATAGTGAAGGTAATAAAGCGTGGTAGGCTCCAGTGGGCTGGACATATAGCCAAAATGCCAAACGAAAGAGCCGCCACAACTCGCACTCGGTGGATGTGACTGGATTGTTAGGCCAGCATCGTACCTCGAGACCATCTGGGAGATAAAGCTGCTAAGGGAGCACTTGGCACCATCAGTAAACGTAGTTGCTGAGCGTTACAAGTTCCGAAAGGTTGAGCAGTCGAGTCGAGTCAAATGATTTCGGAATTCATCATTCAGCTCAAGGCTCAGTCGCATTCCTGCAATTTCAAAACATTCCTGCCAGAAGCATTGCGGGATCAGCTCGTGGCCGGAGTACAAAATTCAAACCTCCGGACGCAACTCCTCGGTGAAGCAGGTTTGACTTTCGAAAAGGCCTGTACCATTGCACGAAATTCGGAGGCACCGGAGCAGGAATCAAGAGCTATGCAGGGTTCATCGAAACTCACGGCTCTTCATCGGAAGTCGTCCAATCCGCAGGAAAACCAGTTCAAGTCAGTTTCCGTATAGCAAAACAACTCAAGTAAATCGTTTTGAAAGTCGGAGTCAAGCAATGCTTTCGATGTGGGTGGAATCATAACCCAGAATCGTGACTTGCTTTGCCTGTGGAAAGGCCAGTCACGTGTCTACCTTGTGTCGTTCGTTGAACGAAAAGAGCAGCGGCAAGCAAGGTCGAGTTGCCGAGATGTCCGAAACCGTGGAGAGCTGGCGATTAAACCGCGGCCCTGGCATCTGTAGGAGAGATATTGCCTAGAAAAATCGGACAAATCGACGTCCTAGCCAAAATGCAACTGGTGATCGAAGGAGGTTCTACATCAAGCGTCAAGATAGCCGGTGAGATATCGGACTCGTTCGTGACGTTAGATGGTTTGAAAGAGGGTGACGGGCTTTTGAACTTATTGTTCAACATCGCATTGGAAGGTGCTATACGGAGGGCTGGTGTGCAGAGAAGCGGCACCATCATTACGAAGTCGCACATGCTTCTCGGTTTTGCGGACGATATCGACATCATTGGTATCAACCGTAGAGCTGTGGAGGAGGCCTTCGGACCTCTCAGGAGGGAAGCTGCGAAATTAGGGCTTGTCATAAACTCTGCCAAAACGAAATACATGGTGGCTGGCAGAGTGCGTGGTAGTCCGTCGGAGATTGGTGCTGCGGTGGTGCTAGATGGGGAAACATTTGAAGTAGTCGACGAATTTATTTACATGGGAACATTAGTGACATGTGACAACGAGGTTAGCCGTGGGATAAAGAGGCGGATAGCAGCCGCAAACAGGGCCTTTTACGGACTACGTAACCAGCTAAGGTCCCGCAGTCTGCAAATCCGTACTAAGCTTGCACTCTATAAAACACTGATTCTTCCTGTGGCTCTCTACGGCCATAAATCATGGACGCTGAAAGAGGCTGATCGGCGAGCTCTTGGTGTTTTTGAGCGTAGGATTTTGCGTTAAATCCTTGGCGGCAAACTAGAAAATGGTATTTGGCGCAGACGCATGAACCATAAAGTGTACCAGGCATACAAATCGGCGGATATAGTCAAGCGGATAAAACACGGCAGGCTTCAGTAGGCTGGGCATGTAGCGAGAATGCCGGATGAGCGTCAAGCGAAGGCTATATTTAGCAGGAATCCCGATAGAGGTTTTCGACTTCGGGGTAGACCCCGCACTCGTTGGATGTGTGCTGTCGACGAGGATGCACGCGAAATAGGTGTTAGGGGCGATTGGAGGATAGCAGCTCAAGACCGAGGGACATGGCGACGTATTGTGGATTCGGCACTGGATCGATAATCGGTCTGTCGCCTTAAAAGTAAGTAAGTAAGATCGAAGGAGTGCCTGTTACGTTCGAAATCAATACAGGTGCATGCAATTCAGTTATATCGTCAGTTGAGTATCATGAAAATCTCACCCATGTTAAGCTGAACTCACAAAAGTTTTCGATCGGTTTCATGTCGAAGCATCCGTCCGCAGGGTGAGATCAAGGTCACGACGAAAGGAGGTGGAAAAGTTTCGCTTTCGCTCTTCGTCATAAGGTGTAACAGGGGGTCACCCTGTACACACTTAAATTTGCCTGGCGAAACCCTTACAGGGCGGCCAGATACCTCTACCGGACTTTCAGACTTTTGCTAGAACACAGAAGAAAAAAACAACAAATTAATAGAATAAAAACTTATCGGTTTATTCTCTCTTTCCTCCAGCTGTCGTTAGTGGTGATTTCGAGGGGTGGTACTCAGGGGTGGCTTTCCTGCTCCTGCAGTTCGCAGTCTCACAGCGGCTGCGGCAATCCTCGGCGGGCGGTGTTCTCCTGCTCCTTGTTATTAAGCCGGGGGTGGCCAATCACACTGCTAACCCTATCCGGCGAGCGAACATAAACAGCAGCACTCAACTCACGGGCCAACGGAACAACCTTCGTTGGTCTTATCGAAGCGGAACAATCTTCGCTCCTGCGGGACACAAACTGTAAAAATCAAACAGTTAAAACGCGCACTTTTAAAACGAGAACAAACGACGCGTGTCACTCGTACCGTAATCGAGGCTAGACTAACTACCCCGCGATGGCTGCCGACCACAACAAACCCGCCGAGACTTAATTCAGCACTACTTTTTCACAGCTAGTGGAAAATACCGGCCTATCTATCCCTAACAATTATTCTACAAACATGACATAAAAATTATCGAACCTATCTAACGCGACAATATCGTTTACAAACGGAAAAACGAAAGAATTTAAACGAAAATTAACAAACTTATGTGAACGATATTCAGCGCAAGTGGTGACAGTTGTCATGTTGGGTACACGCTGCTGCGGGGGTGTTTAAATGAGGGTAATTTTTACTCATACACTCTCCCGCGGTAGTACCAAAATTAGGTAAATTTCCACTCGATGCTGAAATTGCAACCGCTCCGGTTACAATCTCGCCCACACCGAGTGGAAAAAAAAATTGACAACAATTTTTATTTTACTAACCTAACACCGATAACTATAACAAACGGGGAATGAATAAGGTAATGAACAAATAAATAAATAAATTAATAAATAAATAAATAAACAAAAAAATAAATATATATGTACAAAATCTGCTATCCCTATCATTCCTTCCGTAATTTACAAATAAACAATTCCAAAAACTAATCGACCGGAGTTCCGAATCGTTGAAATTGTTTGGTCTTGGTGTGAAGTGCTAATTCTGAAAGCATTCGCAAAGCGAGAAGCAGTCAGCCATCATCTGACCCAATCAAGGCCTGAACTTGAAATCCAATTCTAATCCATTCTTCAAGACAACTCATCTTTCCAAAATACTGCAGTACTAATTTTGTACGGTTCTGACTTGCAGGGTAACGGTTGTCGGTTTTTTATCGACTGTCCAACTTTCGTGTTCTTACGGTGCCAACACTCGATACCTGAGCTAGAGTTAATTTCCGATCCACTCCTTCTATTCTCTCTCTCATACATACCCTTTCATTCCAATCGCCATTTGCAATTCGATTCACCTTTTTAACTCTAGAACATTGCTTCTCATTCAACCACACCAACTTTTATTCGTTCACTCATGCATATCCCATCATACATTCACGCACTCCGTCTGGCACCCAGCCCACGTCATCGTCAACATTCTGGACCATGTCTTTCTGTCCCTGTTCATCTCAAAAGCATCTCCCATACTGAGACGTTTGAGAGGGACCAAAGAATGTCTCTCGCATAATGCGGTAAATAATAAAAATATTCTCTAAGGAATTCAATTTTATCACCCTGGAGGTTAAAATCTGAAACGTTAACGAAGGTAATGAAGAACCTTCTAACAGCAGTGTAAGTCTCCCTTTTTACTATTCACTAGAAGAAGGTAGAGCAACGCATAAATGGACCGACAGTCCAAATGCAATCCGGCGGTCGCCTTTGAAAAGTTCCCTAATGAACAATCCGTTTAAAGGCAGGCCGCCGGTAACAAATTGTGTTTATGCTGGTTTGAGAAGATTTGCTGGCCAAACACCAAGATTTTTCCCGGTAGGATCAACCAGCTCGTAAGACGAAGACCCCTTTTTGGCGAGAGCTTTCGCCGGTAAGTATTGTGGTCCAATTTTAGCGTTATAAGGTTCGAGAGCGTTCGACAGTTTCATGTTTCGTCGGTAAACAATTTGACCGACTGCGAATGGGTTCGCAAATTTGCGATGTCGCCCGTTGTATTGCTGTCGAGCACCCTCTGAGGCCTTACTAAGATTTTTAACCACAATACCCCGAATTGTCTCTAATTGGTCCTGTCTTGATTTAAGATCTCCCTCCCCGGAAATCCTGGAGTAGTCATCCCCTGATGCCATTTCGCAACCATGGACGACGAAATGAGGACTAAACCCGGTAGAAGAATGAACCGTGGTATTTAGAATGCGTTCCACATCAGAAATGCGGGTATCCCAGTTACGCTGATCCGTGCGGGCGTACGCGCGAATTGCCGTATTTATAGAACGATTCGTTCGTTCTACCGGTTTAGCCTGCGAATGATATCTCGAATTCAGCCAATGTGTAACATTCGTTTCTTTTAGGAATCGGCTGAATTCTCTGGAGATGAACGTCGAACCATTATCGCTCAACAAGATTTCCGGACTTCCATGGCGGTTGAACCATTGTTCGCGAAGGATCGCACAAAGTGAGGCGCTGCAAATTTTGCGAACGGGGGTCAACATTACGTACTTGCTGAAGACGTCGAGGACGACTAGCAAGTGTTGATTGCCCCGTTTGCTTCGAGGAAGTGGGCCTATGTAGTCCACCGAAATCATCTGCCACGGTGCACCGGTTGTGCGTGACTGACCCATTTCAGGTTGGACTGAGGTAAATGGTGCTTTTATCTCTTTGCAGGTCCCACATTGGCGTATATATTCGCGAACTTCTGGTCCCATACGAGGCCAAAAATAGCGTTTTTGAACCTCGTGAATCGTTTTATGGTAACCCACATGAATTCATCGTGGGTACGTTGCACGATTTCTTCTCGACACTCGGGAGTTGGGACCAATTTCCAACTAAACCGAGAATCGAATGGTACACTTTTCGAGGCCATGTATTTGAAAAGTTTACCATCTTCGACTTTAAAGTCAGGATAATCATCAGGATTATCTGAAACTTTAGACTTCATGGAACAATACCAGTCTGAAGTGGACAATGCCGAAATGGCTGCTACAGCCCGGGATAAGGCATCCGGAACGACATTGTCCTTACCTTTCCGGTGCTCAATCGACATGTCGTAGAGTTGTAGTTCCAAACTCCACCGACTCAGGCGCGAACTGGTCTTCCATTTGGTCTTCAGTATCCAGGTAATGGTTGATGAATCAGTGACAAGTCGAAAATGATAACCTCCCAAGTAACCTCTAAAGTGTTCAATCGCCATAATCACCGCCAGACCTTCCTTTTCGGTAGCGTGGTAATTCCGTTATGTGAAAAATAAGCTACCACTTTTTCCCCCTCTGGATGTTCTTGCACCAAAACAGCCGCGGCAGCAGTGTCGCTGGCATCTGTCTGCAAAATGAAATCCTTTGAAAAATCTGGCGGGACAAGCACTGAAGGAGTGACTAAAAGTTCCTTTACCTTCAGGAACGCGAGTTCTGCTTCGGAGTTCCAGCCAATATTCTTGGCCTTTGTTTTCAAGAGGTCGGTCAAAGGTGCGATTACCTCACTAAACCGATCAATGAAACGCCGGTAGTAACCGCACATTCCAAGGAATCGGCGCAGTTTAGTAACCGTCACCGGCCGCTCGTAATCGAGTATCGGCTGAATTTTGTCAGGATTTTAACTCTGGTACCCCAAAACGGGATTTAGCCAGGTTTATCGTCAGATTGGCTTTGGCTAGACATTTGGCCACCTCTTTGAGTAATTGTAGGTGATGCTCGAACGTTCCGCTTACCACGATGATATCATCGAGGTAAACGAAGACGTACGGTTCCAGTTTTCCTCGTCCTAACACCTGGTCCATCAGACGTGCCAAAGTGGCAGGGCTGTTAACGAGACCGAAGGGTAGACGAGTAAATTGGAACATACCCCTGCCGGGCACACTGAAAGCAGTAAACTTACGACTGCCCTTAGCCAAAGGAACCTGGAGAAAAGCCTCCTTTAAGTCTATTGTAGACAGGTACTTGGCTTTGGGCAGGCTTCCTAAAATGCGCCCGGGATGAGGCAAAGGGTATGCATCACGTACTGTACGCTCATTGAGGGGCCGGGCATCTAGACAAAGCCGAATAGAGTCGTCTGGTTCGGTCACCGCGACAATATTCAAAGACCAATCGGAATCTGATTCTTCAATAATACCCATAGAACGCCAACGGTCGACTTCTTCCCAGATATTAGGCAGTTTTCTTGGGCTCATTTTATAAGGATATCGGCAAACAGGCGCGGCACTTTGGAATTCTTCCTTAATTACGATCCTGTGCTCTGTTAGCGAGGTCGTATTCAATTTTCCGGGCACTACAGCCTGAAAACAGGTCGTAACCTGTTCGATACAGGCCATCTGTTCCGGAGTAAGTATAGACTCACTCGGAGCATCAATCTCTACTTCTTCGTCCCGATTCGAACCTGAGTTCAACAGAGCACAAGTTTGCAACTCGGGTGTTATTCCAAAGGCGCGCCAGAAGTCCATACCGAGTATTGAAGAAACTGTTAATGGCTCCACTACAAGGGTGCAAATAACCTTTGTCTTGTTTTGGAAAGTGTACGGAAGATATATTTGTCCAAGGATCGGTAAGGTCTGTCCATTTGCTGAACGAAGTTCAACTGACCTTTCCAAACCTTTCAATGGACTTATGAAAAACTTTCGGTACAACTTTTCGGTGATAATGGTGGCATTACTATCACTGTCGAGCCAAGCCTTGACGGAATGGCTATATACTGCGACAAAAACGAAAGGACGATTATCGGACGGATCATCGACGATGATGGTTTCAACAAACAACGGATCACGATAATCCTCATCATGAGCTGGTCGAAAACTGTTGTAAATTTGGAGACCTAATTTGAGGCTTTCTATGGGGCGCACATCCTTACACAACTGCGACTTTAGTTGGTACGAATGCCGTTTTTAAGCAGTAGGGACAGCGAGGGACATCGAAACCCTTGAATCCACACAAAATACAGAAGACTCGTCTTGGATTTCTGCATGCCTCATGCTCGTGTCCAGTACCACCGCAGTTGTAACAGACTCCGAGACTAGGAGGTCGATGCTGTTCTACCAGATAGTCGAGACAAATCACCGGCTTTTGTTTGGATTCCGGTTTCGAATTTCTCTCGACAAGATTCTTTTCCGTCTGAACACCTGGCTTTTTCTTCGTGTTTTGAGACGGCGTTTTGGAAGCAAAACTATCCTTTCGGGAGTTTTTGCTCCAAAATGTTTTGGTTTCAACATGGCTGTTATTCGAACCACCTCCCTTTCTGTTTGGTTGGTCCTTTTTCGAGGTGTTAATTGGTGGATTTACCGAATAAGCAGCGACTTCCTTTTGAGAACCGAACACTTTTCGGTAAATCGGTGTTTTGTACGCATCAATCGATTAACCTAAAGTCATCAATTCTGCAAGCGTACTCACTGGCTTTGAAATTAGTATTTGCTCATAGTCCGGCCTAAGGTTTCGCTTGAGCACGTCGAGTTTTTCGCTCGGTGTCATGGAACCGTCATAGCACGAAATATTTTTTCCATTTCCTGGAAATAGTCCAGGAAACACTCGTTTCGCAGCTGCAGGCCCTGGGAAACCTTTGATTTGAGAGCGGCGTCAAGTTCCGGATGAACGAAATTTGCCTTAAGCTCACAAACCAAATGGTTCCAGTTGTAAAGCCTGTTCTGCGATCTCAAAGCCCGATACCAAGTAAGAGCATTGTCAGTGAGTAGGTGCATTGCAGATTTGAACAGCTCCTCCTCTGAAATTTGCTCGCACTGAGCATAATTTTCAACGGAGTCCAGAAATTCATTCAGTCCTAGCCCATCATCTGTCCCAGCGTATTTCTCGATTTTCCAATCGGAAACACGCTGTGGTCGACGATTTTAATGGTAGCCCGAGCAGGATGGTAGTTCATTACCCGTACGATTGGGCAAAGGAAAACGTCCACCTGTCTGACTTGACTTTCCATTCCCATGGTGTTTTGGGGCCTGGGACTGAATGGCTGGTAAAGCTGGTTTTGTGTTCTCAATCGGAAGTGACGGACATCGATCTTTCAGCAAGTCCAGGAGTAACTTTTCCACCACGGTTTGGTTCAATGTGGGCGCCAGTGGTGGATCATGTACTTCCGGTTCTACTGGCTCGTCGATTTCGTCCGTCTCACGTCTTTCGTCCAGATCGGTCTGCAGATCAATCGAACCGTCTTTCGCAAAACTGTTCAGTGAAGCAATCCCGCCCATTAGCGTCTGAGTAGCTTCCAAAAGGCTATCAGACCTCTCAGCCGCTAGAGCTCTATCTCGTTGGGATTGCTGACGTAAAAGTCGAATCTCGTCCCATAACTCGCTCAAGACAGACCCAACATCTGCTCCTACGAGCGGACCAGAACCTACACTTCGCAGGGAAATGGGTGCCATTTGTGATGGTGGCACGTTCGTGTCCAGCAAATCTCCCAAACCTGCTCCACCTTCCCCAGTATTTTCAATTGGAGGAAGCGCTGCCGACAAATCAAAATGTTTTTGATATGTAGCAGCAACTTCCGCCAACAAACCCAAAATTTCCTGGTTAACCTCCCCTGCTGTGTATTTGTGGATTATCTGGAGTCTATACCCCAGATGGAGTAACCTTGTTCGGTAAACCTCCTTGTTTGGGCATCTATACCGGAGATCTTCCTTAATGGAGCTCAACTTCCCAAGGCAGATCTCCGTTTCTTCACCAGCATCCCCATGAAACACGCGCAAGCGTTCCACCGGAGAAGACCGTTCTTCGGCCAACAATCCCCGTAAACGACGCTGCCGCTGAACCCCAGATGGATCCGAATCAGCCGAGATGACAACATTCCGCGAGCTCAACTCAAAATCGTGTCCTCGGAGGGGTGTTTAGGATCATACTTAATATTTTATTCTGAACAATCTGAAGTTTAAGATGGTGGGTTTTAGTGCAGCCTTCCCAGACAGGCAAAGCGTACTCTATGACCGGTAAAATTATTTGCTTGTGAACGGCAAGCTTGTTGGTGAGGGAAAGGGTGGATTTCCTATTAATGAGAGGATAGAGGGATTTGGTCAGTATGTTGCACTTGGTTACAGTTTTCTCTACGTGTGAACGAAATAGAAGCTTTTGGTTCAGGGAGAGACCAAGATAGACAATTTCACTCGACCATTCGATGGGAGTGTTATTAAGATGGATTCTCACATTGGCAGGTGGAACAAGTCGAGTTGATTTTGAATGCGGGAATAAAATAGCCTGGGTTTTAGCTGCATTGATGCAGATCTTCCAGCTGTTCGAATAGTCGGACAAAACATCCAGACCCTCTTGTAGTCTACGCGTCGAAGCTCTAATCACTCGACCTTTGTAGATAATGGCAGTGTCGTCTGCAAACATAGACAGGATGCCACCACCCGGAAAGGGAGGAGCATCTGAGGTAAATATGTTGAACAGGATGGGACCAAGAAGGCTACCCTGTGGGACCCCAGCATCTACGTTAAACGAATCAGAGGGAATGCTGTTGAGGAAGACCTGGAATGATCTATTCGACAGATAATTCTTGATGATCTTCACGAGGAAGATCGGGACTTTGAATCGCCGCAGCTTAAACACCAGGCCATCATGCCAGACATTCTCGAACGCCTTTTTGATGGTGTTTGTGGATGGGGATCACTTTCGCTAACTTCCAGCGAGACGGAAAGTAGCTGAGCTCCAGACACTTATGAAAGATCGCTGCCAGTTGTTCGAAAAATTCTCGACTCAAGTTTTTCAACTCAAGGTTGAGGACCTCATCGACGCCGGCGGCCTTCATGTTCTTGGTTCGCTTGATGGCAACTAACACCTCATTAGCAGATGTTTTAGATTCATCGGGAATGACTTAGGGAAGATCGGCGACTCAAGTTATTACTTCCTGGACGGCATGCTCGTGCGGGCTAACCATGGCATGACCCAAATTGTGAGAGTTGACAAAATGCTGACCAAGTGCATTGGCTTTCTCAGATGCTGTTAGAAGGAAATGACCGGGGATTGGTGTTGGGGGTGGTAGAGGGGGAATAAGTCTCGGTTTGGTTTTCAAAATTTTGGTAAGTCTCCAGAACGGCTTTCCACGGGCTGGGAGGGAGCGGAGATGTTGAGAAAAATGTTTGTTTCTTAGATACACCAACCTGGTTTTGATGATTTTGTTGAGACGATTGATATTGGTCTTCAGGTGATGCAGGCCAGAGCGCTGGTACTGTCGCCTAATAGTATAACGGAATTGGATATACCGTTTGGTTGTGTTGTCCAGGTTCAGAGAGTTACTCACCAGACTGGAAGCTGGCACATGCAGATCCCAAGCCTGGGATAACACCTCATCGATGGACTGAAGACACTGGTCGATGTTTTCTGAGGACTCAAGCTGGACGCTGTAGTCTATTGCGTTGTCCACACATCGCTGGAACCGCGCCCAATCGTCTCGATGGTAGTTACGCCGAGAGACTTGGATTCGGTTAGCAAAGGATCCAACTTCGACTACCACTGGGAAGTAGTCCGAGCTGAGTTCTTGGTGAACAACCGGGTCGGTGATGTTGCCCATATTGGAGATGAACAGGTCGATGGTTGCGTGTACTTCGAATCTGCTCAATCGGGTGGGAGTGGCCGGACCTAGGTTGTTGTAGTGGTCTACTTGTAGGTCGTTGAAGAGGATCAGGCCGTTTTGGTTGCGTCGACTGTTGCCCCAGGCGTGGTGTTTGCATTGAAGTCACTCGCAATGATGAACTGCCCCTGCCTCCGAGTCAATTTGATGATGTCGCTTCTTAGGTTCGTTGCCGACCCGTTCCTTACGTTGACTTGCTTGAGACAGTAGGCTGCGATGATGGCAATGGGACCGACTCCAGTGTTCACTTCCAATCCCACGGCCTCGATGACCTTAAGTTGAAAACTCGGTAGCAGATGACAGCTTATTTCACGCCGAAGATAGCCGAATAGCCACACCTCCTCCAGAAGAATATGCTCGATCCAGCCGTACAAATCTGAAATCGGGAAGGAAGGTTTGAGATGCGTCTTCGTGATGATAGCAACGTCTATTTTATGTACGTTGAGGAAGTCAACAAGCTCGTAATTCTTGTTCCTGATGGAGCAAGCGTTCCAGTTAGCAATCTTGATGATTTCACGGTCCAAATTTGGAAGCGATCATCACCGCAGACTGCAGTTGTTCAGCTCTACTTTTGCAAGTGCGAAAAGTGTTGACGCATTCCACGACCAGTGAAACGTATTGCTCCATGGTGAGCATGGGTTGTAATTGTGCCAGTTGCAGCTTGGGAGAAACTCATTGCGGACGAGTTTCTTTGGAGACCTGGTGGGAGTGAACGGCTACGGGATCTCGTTGCTTCAGCATACGTAGAAGCTGTGACTGGTTTGGTGGCTGGATTCAACGGTAGCTGGTGAGCAAAGGTGAGGTGCCGGGAGCCAATGGCAGGTAACTCCTTTGTGTTGTTTGAAGGGCACCTTTCGGCGACCTGGTTGATTGTTGGTGAAGGCCCGCTTATGAATCTCGATGAACTCTGCGTGTTTCGGGCACGTCCGACTGGTTGCTTTGTAGGCAGCCTCACAGTTGGCGCACACCGGATCAGCGGTCTCCATCAGCTGACAGGCATCGGGGGCGTGCGTTTGGCTACACTTGATGCAACGGTACGCCATATGGCAATTTTTAGTCCCGTGTCCAAACAGCAGGCAGTTAGAGCATTGGGTGACGTCACGATGCACTGGTTTGTAGCGCTCCCAGGCTACGATGATGTGAAAAAGTGCTCGGATGGACTGCAGGTCCGCCAGGCACCTTGAATTTTTTTCCTCCTTTAGTTCCTCCAACAAGGTGTCAACTTCCATGTCAGGAAGACCGCGGAGAACAACCTAGAGGGGTTTTTCCGCCTCGATATCGTGGGAGAAATATTCCACCTCATGTTTCTGCAGTATCACTTGCACCGCCTTGTGATGATTCAACGACGGAACCATCAGTTTGTATCCCTCAGTGCACATGCGGATGGTGCATTTTAGTCCTTTGTCAATATAAAACACGATTGCTTCATGTACACCTTCCGGGAAGCCTTTCACATAGAAAGGCGAGATTTTCTCCTTCTTCACTATGTCGGGATCCGTGGCGTTCTCCAGGACAGCGAATCTGTTGTTGGCCAAAAGCTTTTTAGCTGCAGGATCAAGGAATTGTCAGGCCGTGGCCGTTTCAAATGTACAAATGTTCAAATGTACTTTTATATCAAGGTTTCATCATTTAGTTGGAAACAGAGAGGAGTCAAGGAGAGAAGAGAATGGCAAGGGAAGTGAAAAAGCATCGGAAACAGAAAGTGAGAACAACGACAACAACAAATCGTTTACAAAGTCAGATCGGTTGTATCCCAAGCAGCAAAATTTGTTTCGTTAATGAACTTTGTGCATCACAGCAACAAATTCTTATGCGAAATTAAGTTGCAGTTACATCTCAGTTTCATATACAATGACAAAAAAGCGCAGGAGGTGGAGCCAATTGCAACATTTTCGTTGTTTCAACACAAGTTTCAAGAATAAAACCGCAATGTGTATGAACTTATGCATGGAATTTTATAACAACATGGTAAATGCTGCGTTGCAAGTTCATGGCTCAGTTTTAAATATTGCTTCCCTTATCATGCCAATGCAATCGTCATTACCAGTTTTTAATTTTGCTTCTTCAATTCATCAGTACCTTAGCGTGATAATGAAATTCAAAGCAATTTATCATATCGTTTAGAGACCTATACTTTTTGGACGACTTCTAGTCCAAGCACCAAAGAGTTACAACGCAGTAAATAACCTCATCTCAAAAACAAATATAAGGCGAACGATCGAGCAAAAGTTGCTGTTACATGGCTTCAGAAAATGACAGCAACTTTTAGAAGTATTTTTGTGTGTTTGTTTTTTGTATCTCGCAAGCATCACGTTGGCAACCTATATGCTCCACCCACTAGATTTATTCAGTGAAGGTTAGGTTTTCAAATGCCGTTTATACGTTTCAACAACAAATCTAACCTCGCGAATTACGTTGTTGGTGTGAAGATTTTTGAAGCAGCGATGCAACTTTAGTTGTTGCTTGTTTCTTTACAATTTCATCGTAGTAACATAAAATGTTTCTTAAGACCTCGGAATTTCATTAGTGCAACAAATGATCACAATTTATTTTTTTATTATGTTT
The DNA here is from genome assembly GCF_029784165.1 of Wyeomyia smithii. Taxonomy (NCBI): domain Eukaryota; kingdom Metazoa; phylum Arthropoda; class Insecta; order Diptera; family Culicidae; genus Wyeomyia; species Wyeomyia smithii. The sequence goes on from NC_073696.1 coordinate 114,599,733, forward strand.
CAATTGTTGCTTGGGATCCGTTAGTGTCGGCTGTGCTTGGGAAGAGAGGTAGTGATTGGCTGCTCGGTATGATTTAGACAATCGATGTTATTTACCGATTTTTCAATAGTGTGTCTCAAACAACAGGTTGTTTTTGTTATATAAATTTAACCGTAAAAGAATTTCTGATCGATTGATGCCAAAACCTCAATTACCTGATAATAATTGACTGAAATATAAGCACTCAAAACCTGACCCTGGTTTCCTTGGTTGAATTACTAGATTTTCAAATTCAGGTGCCTACCTAACTTCCAGATAGACGTAGTCCTACGTCAAAAGACGGGTCAGCCCGAATTTGTTTGGATGGAATAGCTACATTGAATAGCTTTATTTCTACCGAACACTATCCTTTACCGTCAATTGACGATATTTTGGCCAGTATGGCAAAGATTGATCTCACTGGAGCGTATCTGCAGGTGAAGTTGGCATGCTCTTCGGCATAAGCTGTGCGCCATCTTTATTTCAGTCCATAGTCGACCAAATTTTGTTTGGCACAACCGCAGTTCCATATATGGACGATATTGTTCTCAGGGGTAGAACTCGCCAAGAGTAAGAAGAAAATCTTTTTGTCGTCCTTGAGAGGTTAAGCCAGGACGCGAAGAAATTTCAAGTCATAACAAAACTTTTGGTGGATACAGAAATGAAAAACATACTTTGACTGAAGTTTTAGTTTTAAAGCATTTTATTTCAACATTTTAACAATAATTGTTTTTCAATGATACCGAACGTCTTTTGCAAATATTTTAAATCCAATGTTAATGATGTTTTATTTCGTGAAAGTATCCGTTTTCAAATTATTTTTATGACGGAATAAGCAAATAAACACTTAACTATAATAAAATTAATTATGTATTGAAATTTGGCATAATTTCATAACTTTCGGTAAAAATTACTAGATGGAGGAAGGTAAGGCAAATTTTCACCCCGAAGTGGTGAGAAATTTTTGAAATTTCAATTATTTTAAGAATAACCAAATCCTTGTTTGTGTTTTAAGGCTACATTTTATGTTTTTGTAAAGCAGGCGATTTTTCGAGAATCGTGAATTAGGTTTTGAAGAAATATACCTCATCCAGGCGGGACTTAAATCGTAATCTCCTGTATTTCCGGTATACTGTTTTATCCAATTAAACTTCTAAAAATATGTATTCTTCTGAGCCCAGCATCGTAAAACTGTACTGTTGCGCCCCGTTCCTAACACACCTCGAGTAACTACTCACACTGTCTTGTGACAGTTTTATTTGTGACTGAGCAAAAGCGTCTCCTCACATGCAGAAAAAAGCTATGACGTACTGTTAAATTTACCTATGTAACTACGTGATCGAGACTTTCAGTCAGTGTTCTTCCATCGAACACGTGTGTTGGTAGACCACGGGTATGCTGTAATTTCAATTCATGATCAATGTCATCCCATTACATGATACCTAAAGTTCAAGAAAAAATAGCTAAGATATAGAAGAAGATAATTTACGAAAATAATTGTGTATTAAAGCTTATGGCGAAAGCTTATAGCTACTATACTTGCCTATTTCTTTCAATTTTTCTTTTTAAAACAGTTCAATCGTCTACAATTTTGCTTCAGATTTCATACATTCTTATCGAGGTGCTTGATTGCTCATACTTGATTGGAACAATATATAAAAATTCTCGATTGCAACAACCTTGATAATTTCTGTAGACACGAACACAAGAGGTAGTCGCATCTGACCGATTTTTCATTTAGCGTTGATATTCCTACGATCTTTTGCAATCAAACAACAACACTAACGATATTGTTACTCCCGACTTACCTGCTCTGAAAGCTTGTTATCTCATTGGAGATGAATATTAAAACATACTTTCCAAAAATTAGACGAAAACATCAACTAACTACTTGACTTAGCTTCTACCCAACCAATACCGAAGCTTAAAGTTCGGACGCGATGTCCAAAGCAACAACATCACGGTACCTTCAAGATAACCCTGCCAATCAGCTGACAGTGGTGGTGCAGAGTAGCAACTTTGTATCCGCTCTAAAATATGTATATATTTGAAACTGATGCTTTTGGCTGTGGATAAACTTTACGACACTCATGAATAAATTAGCTGGATTTTACCCCGACGATAACGGTGAAAAGCGATAAAATCATTCTCATTCTATGCTATCGTCACCAGCGCTGCTGAGACTCCACCGACCGCTGCCGGTGGTGCCCGATGCACGGAAAGCTCCTGCAGCTACCTCCGTACCTAGGGCCCCGGCAGACAGAGCCCAGCGTCACAGCGAAAGATTAATGAGCTCTAAAAGCTCAACGCTTACGTGATTAATGTCTGCTAGATGATGTTTGAGGTGGAGCCGCTTCAGTGCACACTCTTCTCTCGCTGTGCATGATTTAGAACGATGATCGAAGAAAATTTGCTGCTAAATGAATGCGATTAGTTTCATTTACGAGACGATTTAACGGAGTAGGTACGATGAAATACGGAATATCAAGTATGCATGAGGTTAGCTTTTGTTTCGGGTAGGATTGTTGGCGAATTGGTGCAGTAAACCAATAACGACGTCTATACTTAATTTTCAACCTTGTGGTTGAGATAATCTTGATTGTGCCTGATATTTCGGTTTTCCAGTCTTTTAGCCTTTCAATCTTGCGGTTGTGATAATCTTTATTGTGCCAGTTATTTGAGTTGTCAATATATATACAGAAAAAACAGGTGCAGTGTATTATTGAATCAAACAAGGTCCATTATTTGTGCATTGCAAATTTGAACCAATATAGCGTATCGGAAATTTACAGTACGATAAAGACAATGAAATCCAATAACCCAGGAACTAATCTTGACTTTTCACCAGTACACGAGAGGTGGAATCTTATACGGAATCTCAGTTTCACTAACGTTACGAAAATAAGATAAACTCTCCGTTACTCCTCTCGAGCAGCTGCTAAATTATTCAGTGCATTTCGTTATATACTTGAAGCTCTTCAAAATTTTTTCGCTCCAAATTTCTCCAGACTTGATTTCAACCTACGGCAATCTGTGGGGAAAATTACTCCATCAGCTAAATCTTATCTTTCAATCGTCTGCAGCGGGAAATCGGCGATCTTGGCTAGAAAGAAATAAAACAGTATAAATAAAAGTAAAAAACTTCTGCATTACCAGCCAGGCTGGCACGGAAAGAGGTACCATAGTGAAACTAAAGTGCCTCAAAGCAAAGTTCTGGCGTCTGGCACAAGGCGAGACCGTAAATTCCGCTAAAATGTAAGATCGGAGCAGCACGTAAACAAAAAAGTGAAACAAAAGAAAAATTTAATTATTTACCAACATCTTTTCTCCAGTCCCGAAGGTATAGCAAAGCGGTTGTTTTCCGCTAGTACACTTCCGTTTTACTGCCTCCTTCTTGATGGGAGCATGGATTCTCACTTTCACCACCAACTTCCGACTATTTGCACTCGGCGCTAGTGCTAGGATTTCCGTTCACAGCATTTTTTTTTTGTACAAAACTAGCAACTTGCTTGTCGATGGTGTGCTGTTGTTCCGCGCGGAAGAACGCTAGCTTGGAGCTTGGAATGAAGAAACAATTTTGTTCGTTTGTTTTTCTATTAAAGTCGTAAAGTAATGCATCAGAGAACTTGAAACAAACGATTGGAATGAATGGGGTCGGACAAGTCACTGCTGCTGAGAAAAAATGTTTGTTTGCAAGTAGCGGGGATGGAAGTGCACACACTTAGACTGGTTTTTATTTCGGATATAGACGGGATTTAAGAAAATATTTGTGTAGAATTGATTTGATGTTATATTACAGTCTATTATTCGAAATGACTAATTACAACATATACACAGTAAATAATATCTCGTGAAACTTCATCAATAAATCCTCTTTTAGTTCCATGACCTTTCCCATATTATGAATTATTAAACTGTGTTTATTGAATTTCTGCAAAACACTGCGTGTCTCGTCGTTTTCCAAATATTTGTTCGTTCAACCTTTAATCTGCCACAGTAATCTTATTCTTCGTTACCTGTAGGTAGGAGAAAAACTTTCTCGTCCGCAAAATTCTCTGCTTATCCCAAATCAAGCGATGAGTTTTCTCCCCAAGAAATTTTCCCAGCCAGCGTTAGCGGTAGAGCTGTAGAGACTGTCCAGTCCAATTTGGTTCTCATACCTCATCGTCTATGCTCCTGTCGGCAAATTTATCTGATATGGTCGGTAAGTTTTCAGCTGTGGCGAACATAAATTCTTGTTAAAATCCTCCCATATCCACGGTCAATCCGGCGTATTAATAATCAAATAACATGAAATTGTTTGGCACCGGAAACTATGCCGAACACTGTTTCTGTTAGGTTTCGAAAGAGATAAGAAGAGCTTGAATTGTAATCAATGCGGGAATTTTAGTAAAACACCAGTTCCCGTTTCTTGATTTTTAATTTTTAATTGTTACCTTTTTAGCTTTAAAATTCCGATCCTCCGAGCCTACTAGCTCTTCAACCTTTTGGTTTTCCATCTGTTAGCCTTTAAGCAGCTCTTGACCTTCTAGTTACAACCTTTTAGCTGTTTATCCTTTTAACCTCTAAACATTTTAGTCTTCTACACTGGCGTTGCGTGGCGAGGGCGGTCCGCCCCGGGTGTCACCCTAAGGGGGGTGACACCCATGAGAATATTTTCATGCGTCTCACCTTTAGAAAGGAGATATCCTAGAAAATAAATATTTATTATCATGCGTGTCACCTTTAAGAGGTGACTTTCGCGAAGGTTATATACATTTTCATACATTGGTTGCAAATTGGTGGCAAAATAATTTACCTGCGACTTAGGAGGTGACACCCAGGGATCTGAGGTCGGCATCCAAAATTTTTCGCCCTGGGTGTCACCCAGTCACGCTACGCCACTGATCTTCTAGCTTTTGAACGATGAGCCTTTAAACTGAATAGCGCTTTAGTCTTCTGGCTGTGTATCTATTAGTATCGAAGCCTTCTAGTCTTTAAGCATTTTAACCTTTTAGCCTTATAGCCTTTCAGTGGTTTCTCCTTTTAGCCCTTAACCTTCTCAGCTCTTTAGCGTTTATACCTTTAGCTTTTCAGCCTTTTAGCCGTTTCACCGTTAGCTGTTTAGCTTTTTAACCCTTTAGCCCTTAAATCTTATGAATTTTTAGTGTTTTAACACTTACAGTACTGACCCCTCTAGAGCCGAAAAAAATAAAATTCTTATTCCTTCCGCAAGATGCCACCCGATTGTGATCCAACTTTTCTTTTAAAGATCACAAATTTATTACAGAAAACTGTGAGGTAAGTACCCTTCTAGGGACACAAGTCAGATCGTAAACGGTGCTGAACCTTGCTTGACATATCAAATTTTAAGTTTTTGCAAAACAACACTATTGGCAACCGGTATTTGGCCACTTGCACGTCTAATTTCAGGCCCCGGTAAATTAGGCCGTATTCACATTGGTTCTGAAACCTGGCTTGCGACATATCAAACTTTGAGTTTTGGTAAAACGAGACCATTAATGCTAACATCATGTGTATTTAGCCACTCGGACCTTAGTTTGCCGCTCTTGATCGAGCTGAGGGAATCGAGTGCCCCACTGAATCTAGCCATACTAACAAGGGTTCCGAAGCCTAGCCTGTGACATATCAAACTTAAGGGGTTATATACCTTTTTGGTCGAGAAAAATGAGGGAAGTTAAAATCTATTTTTAAGTGCATAGCACCATTTTCATTGCATCAAAGGGGTATTTTTCCAAAAGTACAGTTTATCAACAACAAAAAAATATGTTTGGTTTTGGGGTATACCAATTATTACTGGAGTAATGGCCGTTTCCCCGAAAAGCTATTTTTTTGCAGAGGCTTGCGGTGATCCTGATAGAGACTCAGCGGGTCAACCGAATTCAAAAAATTCATATTATTTCATTAGTTTAGAAGTGTGCCGGGTCCTTGAACGATCGCTTTTATGAGTATTTTGTTTTCAGTGCAAATGGGAACGTTTTTCCCAAGAAATGCACGTTTTGAGCGCTAAAAATTGCATTAAATTTTTTTTTGCGGCAAAATGAAACTGTATGTTTCAAAAAGCGATCGTTCAAGGACCGGCGAATTTAATAACGAAAATTAAAAAATGAAGGAAATCGGTTCAGTAGTTTTCCCGCAATCAGGATCACGGCAAAGTCATTTTCCGGAAAAAACTATTCCGAGGTAATTGCGTGTAAAGTTTCAAGTTAAGCTTATGCGGCCGTGGCGAGGCGCGCTGCAAATCGCTCTAACTTTCTTTCTATTGCTCAGATCTTTATGAAAATTTGTGAAAATGTTCTCAAGATGTTGTATTTGAAGATAATCCAATAAAAAAATTTTCGGTTTTTTGAAAACTGAAAAGGTATATAACCCCTTAAAGTTTCGTTGAACGAGACGATTGATGCTCACTACCAGTGTATTTGGCCACATCGACCATTCGAGCAATCAAGGAAAGATCCGATAAGCTCCGTAACATAAGCTGACACATCTTGGAACCCGGAAGAATTTACACCGCATTCTTACTGTGCGAAAAGAACAGCTTTCAGCTGCCTATAGAACAGGTCAAAATTTGCTTACACTTGAAGCTAGGCCTTCCGCTTGGCTTAAGTGACGTAGACTGTAAAAAGTCACCCGTAAGTTCCATTTTTTTTTACAAATATTTTAGTTTATTTTGATTTGATTTTGTCTAAAACTAGTTACAAAGCAATCAATTAAGCGTCAGTTTGCAGGTTAAAACTCAATTCTTCCACGTCTACTACACTGTCACAATTCATGACAAAGATGACATAATCAATGAAGAGTCTCATGATTTTTATTTGTTGTCGTCTCGGTGTGTTGTTCAATACCGGATGTATCAGGTTCTCGTGAGATAACCTTTTTCTACCGTTTAGAGTCGTCATCAGAAGATTCTGCAGGTGCGACCATGCTGCAGTCACTCGTTGACACTCGCTTAATTTGTGCTTCAGCGTTTCTGATGCTGAATTACAATGAAGGCACTGATCACTATCAGCGCGCTGAATTGTGTGCCATAGCAGTCTATGCTCAAGCTTTTTGAATAAAAGAAACCAAGCACTACGTTGAACCGATGTCAGCATTTTGCTTCCAATGTTGCGCCAAACCCTTTTCCAATTGACTGTTGGATGACGTAATTCTACTCTCGGTTGGTTGGTTTGATCAATATAAAAGCGATGGATTTGATCGGAGGATGGATTTTGTTGGATGTGGTGAGGCTAACGGTGGTGTATTTGCAGGATCAATTTTAGGCAGGGAAGATCAGTTGGGCAAGGATTAGGATTTGCGTGGGAGAGGAAAGAGTTATAATGGGGCATGGATTCGATCTCCTTGAGATAACGGCTGATCAGTAGCGCCTTTGCTTTCAGCGCTGGCAAGTGTAGCTTCAGTCTTCCTCGGTCGCGTGGCCTGGCCAGTTGTTGTATTGGCACACGTGCTGATGTCTCCTCCACAAAAACGTCCCCATAGTTGCTGTGATTTTAGCAGTGTAGACGCAGTATAGCGGCAGGATGGATGACAGGTACCAAATCTTGGCCGTAATAAAAGTGTTGAGAAGAATCACCTTTTGATGAAGAGTAAGAGTCCGCAGCGAATGCAGCCAAACCTGTTGCGCGAATTTGCGAATCTATTCGTCCCAATTGAGAGTTACCATGAGCCGAATTGAGTTGGCGTAGATCACACCAAGGATTACCACAAAAGATGAAAATAATGGTGGCAGTGGTCCAAATCTTACAATAAAAAAATCACACCAAGGATTCTAATCTTGTTTTCTGTTTGTACCCAATCTACATGAATCGGGTTTCCATTGACGAATCCTACATCAATGGATGTAGTCTTGTGCAAATTAAGAATTGCTCCAGATACACGTCCGAACCTATGAAAAAGATTACGCATTGTTTCCAGCTTGCGTGCCCATGTGGAGATTACGCTGATATCATCAGCATGTGCCACGACCAGGTCTGTACCACACACTCGTTCGAGGGCCTCTACTAAGGGATGTAGGTACAACACAAATAAATGCATTGATATGGGATCGCCTTGCCGCACCGAGCGCTGTACAGGGTGTCGTGTCCAACGGAACACATCCTTTTTCTTTCAGCCATCTTGACTTCTTGACTTTTCTCTTTTTTTTTCTTTGTGCAACTCTTCCATCCACTTCCTACAACAGCTCTCCAAAAACTGATTCGACTTTTACTGTTACGCAAACAAAGTTCTGTTGCTAGCCGTTAGGTTGCTGTTATCTATTGTTCAAAGTACTCGTTTTTATTTCTAAATATATATATTAAATGAACATTTATTTATTTTTTGTTATTTTTTTTATTATTTCTTATAGATATGTTTTTTATAACATATTTGTTTTATTCAGCGGGCTCATACTCTACAATTCCCTTCTCCTCTACTCTGTCACTCGACTATTACTATTAAATTATTCGAATATATGATACAAAATCATGTCCTTGAACTTGTTTGGTTTAATAAGTGCTCTCTTCGGTTTTTCGTATGGCTTTTTAATCTTTTGAAATTCATCTCTAATCGTAGTTACTAGTGATCCATGTGAGTTATTTGACTCTGTTGCCGAAGATGAATTGCTCATGTCCTCAGTATTTACCATAATAGTTGCACTCGAGTCTGAAATTCGCTTAGCATCTTGAATGTTACGTGCATACTGAACACCATCCTCGTTTCGCACAACTATCTTAGCACCCTGCCGTGTAAGTACTGTATACGCTTTCTTAGAAAAGGTCGGATCTAGCTTATTTGTTTTTGGTATAGCTATTATTACTTTATCTCCGGGAACAATATCACTTTCCGTTGCACCTCTACGCTTATCAGCGTATTTCTTGCTGATCAATTTAGCTAGATCATCATTTTCTTTTACATTAACTCTATCCAATTCATCAATGCTTTTCGAATCCCACAAACTTGGAAATATTCCACGGTATTTGCAACCTACAAGAAGCTCGAAAGGAGTTACTCCCAGGCGTGAGTGTGGCTTCATCGTATTGTGGATGTGTACGTATTCCTGAAGTGCCTTTTTCCAGTTTTTCCCACTTTGTTTAGCAGCAGCAAGAGCTTCAATAATCCCTTGATTTTGTCTCTCAACGTTCCCTGAAATGGAGGTCCGTTGTCGCTCTGAATCGAAAGTGGTAGGCCCCAAGTATGAAAAATTTTACAAAGAGCCATGTTTGTGTTGTTGGCATTTATCGTTTTAACTTCTATCACCGACAAATATCTAGAGTATGTGTCTATACAAACTAGTAGTTCGCCGGAGCTTCAACTAGGAATTGACAAAAAATCAACCTGCAGCATTTGCCAAGGACCATCAGGTAGTTGCCGACTTGTCAGAGGGATTGGCGGGTTTTTCTTCTAACCAGACAAATCTTACAACTCTTGACGTAAGACTCAATACATTTGCTCATTCCCGGCCACCAAAAATATTCTCTCATGATTCGTTTCATGGCCGCACAACCAATATGTCCCTGGTGCACCGTTTCCAAAGCCCTTGTACGTAGTCGTATGGGTAACACTATTCTATCGTCTTTGAATACAATTGAACCTAGAGTTTTCAAATATTTGGCTTGGGATTCGAACTGACGGAGGTTCTCAGGCCAGATACCGGATTCTTTAGCCGCTCTGATTTGCGCAAGTTCTACATCGGATTCGGAAGCAAGCTCGATATCATTCCAGGTTATATTCATGAGGCCTCCATCGATAGCATAGAGCAAATGTTTATCATCTTCTTCGTCAAATGGTTCATCAGTTTCATTCACTATTAAACGAGATAACGCATCCGCAACATTCAAATGGCTTGGAATTCGTTTAACAGTAAAGTCATAAGACTGGAGCCTCAAAGCCCACGATTCTGCGCGGGAAACAGCACGTTTACTCGCTTTGTGTCCTTTACCGAAAATAAATTCGTTTGCTTCTGAATCTGTTCTAATCGAAAACGATCTACTCGTCAAATAGAAAGCAAATCTTTCCACTGCCCAAACAATGGCAAGTGCTTCTCTTTGTGTTTGAGGGTACTTTTTTCCACATTGGTTAAAGCCTTTGATGCGCAGGATATTATTCTTGGGACTCTATCTTTATTAAATTGTATGAGCACTGCTCCCAAGCCAATGGCTGAGGCATCCACATACAATTCTGTTTCATCCGTCACACTGAAATATCCTAATCTCGAAATTGATGCCAGAGCCTCGTGCTTCAAAAATTGGAATTCTGCTTCTTCAGCCTCCGTCCAGTAAAAAAAAAAACTCGATTTAGCTAAAACTCGCAACTTTTCTGTTTTATCCGCTCTTTTAAAAATGAACTTTTCGATGAAGTTTATGAGGCCTAGAAAGCTCTTGACCTCAAGCTGAGTTTCGGGTCTACGAAATTCCTTTATTGCCCTCAATTTGTCCTCTTCGACTCGTATACCGTCATGTGCCAGTGAAAACCCAAGAAATTTAACTGCTTGTTGTCTAATCACGCATTTCTCCTCGTTTATGCTCACGTGGTGCTCTCGTAATCGGGAGAGTACATGTTGTAAATTTTCATCATGCTCTATTTTTGTTTTTCCATGGACAATAATGTCGTCTAAATAGTTTCGAACGCCCCGACAGCCACCAATAATTTTCGTCTGGAGTATCTCCTGAAAAATGTCGGGTGCATTGCAAAGACCAAAGGGTAATCTTTTAAAACGAAATGTTGCGTTGCCCGCAAAAAAATTCGTAAGATGTCTTGACTCTTCTGCAAGTTCGACGTGAAAGAATGCACTTTTCAAATCTAAAGTCGAAAACCAGGTTGAACCATGTAAATCGGTTAATATCTCCTCGAGGGTTGGCATCCGGAATGGAGTTCGTATAATTGATTTGTTGGGTCCTCTCAGATCAACTAGCAATCTAATGTCATTTTTTCCTTTAGGGACAACCAAAAGAGAAGAGCAAAACGACTTATCCATTGATTCGGTCACCCGCTCAATAATGCCAGAACATAACAGTTCATTTAGCCTGCGTTCGGTTTCCGTTCTGAATGTAACAGGAATATTGGTATAAACATTTCTGGACGGTGGTTTTTCTTTGTCGTAGCTCAATACAACAGCGGGTACATTGAATTTTGGAAATTCTTTGGAAGTCAAGGCGAGAATTTCTCCCGGAAATAACTTCGTCACACAACTTTGTGGTGTTGAATAATTGATCGGTACGTTAAGTCCCATCTGAAGCACACTGTACCGAATTGCAGTGTTTTTGCTCAACAAAGGTCGTGCATTCTTAATGACATAAAACTTTTCTAAGTATTTTGGACGATCGTTGGAAATATGCAGCTCGGCGACAAAAGTCGCAACCACGTTTATTTCGCCAGGACTTGCGCACGCCCTTAGTGGTTTTTCTGTACCTTTAGTCACCGAGAACAATTGTTCTTCCGATTGCACATTACTCATGAGATACTTGAAAACATCTCCACTAATCGTGTTAACTTCAGCCCCGGAGTCAATGAGAAAAGCAACTCGTACGCCAGCAATTTGGCCGATGACAACGCCATCCTTTGAATCGTCGTTCCAACAATGATTTAAAATGATAGTTTCTTGTGATTCACTCTGAAAAAATTTGTAGTTTTAGCATAAAAACTTAGTATAATTTCTCATACGAGCCAATAGGTATTTCTGCGATGAATATGTTTCTTTTAAATGAGACAAAATCTCTTTAGTGTTCGTTTTGAAATCGTTTTTTGTATAACACAAAATTTATTCAAAAGAAGAAATATCGTACAGATTCATGAACTAGTAACACAATTCAAGTCGCAGAACTCGCTTTGGCATCGTAGTGGATTAAGGATTTTATTCACTCACAAGCTTATTATTCTTTTCGATTTCCTCGTCCTCTTTAATTACTGCAGCAATCTTTTTTTGTTTAATAATGCCATCCACTTCTTTATTTCGTTGAATAGTTGGAACTGAAACAGGTAGATCATGGCAAGCCCGTTCAATATGTCCCACTCTCTGACAATTGCGGCAAACTTTAATGATAGCGTGACAAGTCGATGGTAAATGGAACCTGCTGGTGCATCTCCAACACGACGGGTTGACCAATGATTCAACTTTTTTATTCGCACCACGACCACGAAAGGTGCCTTTGCCTCTTGTATTTGGCCAATTGTTGTACTTTCCCTGGTTGAGCTCTCGAGCATCTTGTGTCCTGGGATATGGAACATAACGATGTGAGTTACCTGACCCTGTCGAACCGTAAGACAAAGCGGCAACTTCGGCATACGTTGGTACTTGTGGGTGGTTAAGTGCAAAAATTTCTTCATTTGCTTTGTCCAGTTCGTATGCGCGCACCTTATCGATCAAATTCATAAGCGTTCCTCCTTTACGCAACAATTTTCGTCCCGCCTCTCTGACTTTTAGGTTTACGGCATGTAACTGAATCACGTCGGCTACAGTTTCCATCAGCTGTTGGTCTTCGAAGTCACATAACTTCGCAGTGGTAATCACTCGTTTGACATAGTTCATATCTGACTCACCCGTTTTTTGTAACATAGAACGCAGCTTTTGGCGTTGCATTAAATTATATTCGCGAGATCCAAAATAGTTTTTCAACCGGCTCTCTGTATTGGAAAATGGAGCTGTAGCTGCATCTGGCGTGTCTGCTGTAGATGAGGTACCTTCCAAAACTTCCAGTAATTTATAACCAGCTTTAACTTTGAATATGTTCATCTTGGTGATTTCGTCCGTTATACCAACTAGCTGTAGTGAAGCGTCTAGTAACTCTTTCCAGCATTCGTAAGTCCTTCTATCGATCTCGTCTTCGTTGTGTCTGGGAATACACTCGGGTATGTTTAATGACGCCACAGACAAATTGTTTGCGGTTGCCATGAGTGACGACTCAGCGACACCGATTTGTTCATCAACGCACATTGTAGAGTTTCTTTGTCTGAAACTTGGTCCTGCTTCGCCGAGGGAAATGGATTCCTCGAGCTCGCGTTTATGTTTTTGCATTTTTTTTTTAATTTAGAAGCAAGGAAAATACTTCGCTTTTTTTCGGAATCGAGAGCTTTCTTCAGAAATTTCGCAGCCTTTTTAGCGGATTTTTTTCTACAAGAGAAGTAAAATGGCAGTCAATTAGTTCTAATTTCGCAATAACGAAAAAATTTACAAACTTTTTTTTCTCAACGCACTGTAAATTTCTCATAGGGAAGAACCAATGTTCTCTCAGCCTCACAGAGCTATCGATCCTACCCAGAGGAGCTATCGATCCTTCCCAGAGGAGTCGAAAAAAAAAATTTTTTTTTTGTCCCTCCCAGGGGAGCATAAAGTATTGCTGCAGCCTCACAGAGCCGTTGCTCCTTCACAGGGGAACAAACATCGGTATGCCACCACCTTTTGGCAAGCATACCATTTTTTTTGTCCCTCCCAGGGGAGCATCAAATATCGTGGCAGCCTCACAGAGCTGTCGTTCCCTCACAAGGGAGCAAACACCGGTATCCTAACACAAACCAATTCTTACACCGGTTTAACTTACCTCTTGGGAGCGTTATCGACTGTGCCAATGTCGTGTCCAACGGAACACATCCTTTTTCTTTCAGCCATCTTGACTTCTTGACTTTTCTCTTTTTTTTTCTTTGTGCAACTCTTCCATCCACTTCCTACAACAGCTCTCCAAAAACTGATTCGACTTTTACTGTTACGCAAACAAAGTTCTGTTGCTAGCCGTGAGGTTGCTGTTATCTATTGTTCAAAGTACTCGTTTTTATTTCTAAATATATATATTAAATGAACATTTATTTATTTCTTGTTATTTTTTTTATTATTTCTTATAGATATGTTTTTTATAACATATTTGTTTTATTCAGCGGGCTCATACTCTACACAGGGATCGACTGTGTAAGGTGCCCGTTTATCAGCAAGCGGGAGGAAGATAGAGCAGCGACTCGTTGAAGCAAGTTCACTAGTTGCGTGTTGATACCAAGAGAGCGCATATTAGCAAAGAGGAATGTGTGTCTCACCCTGTCGAAGGCATGGTCTAGGTCGAAAGACACGAGTTTTCCAGCCTGTTTACGTGTTTTTAGTTGAGACTAGCTGACCCGGCAAACCTCGTCTCGCCTATTTAAGTGTTTGATTCAATAATTTTGAACATTTCAAATTCATTGATTCCTTGCGATTGGATTATATCGTTTTAAAATGATTGGTTTTATCGGAATGACAACATCCTTGACTTTTGGCTTTTGTACATGACCTCTGTTCCGGATATTTATTGGGTGCATTTCAGTTATTTTCGTTGTTTTCCAGAAACTGAAAGTGGTCATCTTCTAATTCAAAATGGTGTCCAGGGTCAATGCTTCTCTACATAGCTTTATAGCTCCTTGCATCATTCTGGATCCGGTGATACTCATATTGGGCGGTATTTGGTCCTTTGGGCTATTTTTCAAGAACAGTAAGTCGCCATCTTGGATTTAAAAATGGCATTTGGAGACAATTTCTGGCCCCTGAGCGTCATTCTGGTTTAGTTATTTTCGGCTGTTTTCCAGAAACCGGATGTCACCATCCTCGAATTCAAAATGGTGTCTGTGGTCGATTCTAGCTACTGTGTATCATTCTGGTTCCGAATATACTCATATTGAATAGAAATCGGCCATTTTTAGCTGTTTTTTAGAAACCGGAAGTTGCTATCTTACAATTCATAATAGTGTCTGAGGTCAATTTTTAGCTTCATTCTCGTTCCAGAGATACTCGTATTGGATGGTATTCGGTCACTTTAGGCTGTTTTCCGGACACCGGAAGTCGTCATCTTACAATTCGAAATGTTGTCTGGGGTCGATGTGTGGCTTCAGTGGATCATCACAATCCCGGAAATACCCATATTGGGTAGTATTTGGTCATTTGACACTGTTTTCCAGAAACCGGAAGTCGCCATCTTGGATTTCAAAATGGCATTAGGAGACAACTTTCGGCCTCTGAGCGTCAATCTGGTTAAAGAAACACTTATATTGGGTGGTATTTGGTCATTTTCGGCTGTTTTCCAGACACAGGAAGTCGCCATCTCACAATTCGAAATGTTGTCTGAGGTCGATGTGTGGCTTCAGTGCATCATAACAATTCCGGAAATACCCATGTTGGGTGGTATTTGGTCATTTGCCGCTATTCTTCAGAAACGGGAAGTCGCCATCTTGGATTTCGAAATGGTATTTGGAGACATGCCAGAAGAAGGAAGAGTGTCGGAACATTATTGACATGTTTGTTACACCTAAAAACATTCACCTGCCAAATTTGGTTTAATTCGCTTGATTGGTTCTCGAGCTGTGCGAAATTTGAGTTTCATTTGTATGGGACCCCTCCCTTATAGAAGAGAGAGGGGTGTCGAACCATTATGGATATATTTGTTACCCCTAAAAACAATCACCTGCCAAATTTGGTTCCATTTAATTGGTTGGTTCTCGAGATAAGCAGAAATTTGTGTTTTATTTGTTATAAACCCCTACCTCACAGAAGAGGGAGGGGAGTCGAACCACTATGGACATACTTGTTACCTCTAAAACCATTCACATACCAAATTTGGGTGTATTCGGTTGATTGGTTCTCGAGCTGTGCAAAATTCGTGTTTCATTTGTTTGGGACCCCTCCCTTGTAGAAGAGGTAGGGGTGTCAAACCATTATGGATATGTTTGCTACCCCTAAAACCTAACAAATTTGGTTCTATTTACTTGGTTAGTTCTCGAGATGTGCAGAAATTTGTGTTTCATTTGTATGGGACCCCTCCCTTCCAGAAAAGGGAAGGGTGTCGAATCAACATGTACGTATTTGCTACTCCTAAAAACATCCACGTGCCAAATTTGGTTCCATTTGCTTGGTTAGTTTTCGAGATGTGCATGAATTTGTGTTTCATTTGTATGAGACCCCTCCCTTCCAGAAGAGGGAGGGGTCTCAAACTATCTTAGTCACCTTTCTCGGCCCCTAAAACCTCTATATACAAAATTTCACGCCGATCGGTTCAGTAGTTTTCAAGCCTATATGGAACAGACAGACAGACAGACAGACAGACAGACAGACAGACAGACAGACAGACAGACAGACAGACAGACAGACAGACAGACAGACAGACAGACAGACAGACAGACAGACAGACAGACAGACAGACAGACAGACAGACAGACAGACAGACAGACAGACAGACAGACAGACAGACAGACAGACAGACAGACAGACAGACAGACAGACAGACAGACAGACAGACAGACAGACAGACAGACAGACAGACAGACAGACAGACAGACAGACAGACAGACAGACAGACAGACAGACAGACAGACAGACAGACAGACAGACAGACAGACAGACAGACAGACAGACAGACAGACAGACAGACAGACAGACAGACAGACAGACAGACAGACAGACAGACAGACAGACAGACAGACAGACAGACAGACAGACAGACAGACAGACAGACAGACAGACAGACAGACAGACAGACAGACAGACAGACAGACAGACAGACAGACAGACAGACAGACAGACAGACAGACAGACAGACAGACAGACAGACAGACAGACAGACAGACAGACAGACAGACAGACAGACAGACAGACAGACAGACAGACAGACAGACAGACAGACAGACAGACAGACAGACAGACAGACAGACAGACAGACAGACAGACAGACAGACAGACAGACAGACAGACAGACAGACAGACAGACAGACAGACAGACAGACAGACAGACAGACAGACAGACAGACAGACAGACAGACAGACAGACAGACAGACAGACAGACAGACAGACAGACAGACAGACAGACAGACAGACAGACAGACAGACAGACAGACAGACAGACAGACAGACAGACAGACAGACAGACAGACAGACAGACAGACAGACAGACAGACAGACAGACAGACAGACAGACAGACAGACAGACAGACAGACAGACAGACAGACAGACAGACAGACAGACAGACAGACAGACAGACAGACAGACAGACAGACAGACAGACAGACAGACAGACAGACAGACAGACAGACAGACAGACAGACAGACAGACAGACAGACAGACAGACAGACAGACAGACAGACAGACAGACAGACAGACAGACAGACAGACAGACAGACAGACAGACAGACAGACAGACAGACAGACAGACAGACAGACAGACAGACAGACAGACAGACAGACAGACAGACAGACAGACAGACAGACAGACAGACAGACAGACAGACAGACAGACAGACAGACAGACAGACAGACAGACAGACAGACAGACAGACAGACAGACAGACAGACAGACAGACAGACAGACAGACAGACAGACAGACAGACAGACAGACAGACAGACAGACAGACAGACAGACAGACAGACAGACAGACAGACAGACAGACAGACAGACAGACAGACAGACAGACAGACAGACAGACAGACAGACAGACAGACAGACAGACAGACAGACAGACAGACAGACAGACAGACAGACAGACAGACAGACAGACAGACAGACAGACAGACAGACAGACAGACAGACAGACAGACAGACAGACAGACAGACAGACAGACAGACAGACAGACAGACAGACAGACAGACAGACAGACAGACAGACAGACAGACAGACAGACAGACAGACAGACAGACAGACAGACAGACAGACAGACAGACAGACAGACAGACAGACAGACAGACAGACAGACAGACAGACAGACAGACAGACAGACAGACAGACAGACAGACAGACAGACAGACAGACAGACAGACAGACAGACAGACAGACAGAACTGCATTTTTATATGTATAGATATCCGATCCTTTAATGCAAGCGTGGCCCAGAAGATGTTTCTGTGTGCGTTGGAACACTTTTGAGCTTTAGAGAGTATATGGTGTGATGTCATGATGTGTTCCAAACGCGTCTTCAAAATGCGGGAGAGCAACCTGTAGTCATAGTTGAGGAGCGAAATGGGTCGGTATGCACCAATAGTGCTACCAGTACCCTTCTTCTTCACTAAAACGATGACACCAGCCACAAACTCTGTTGGAAAATTAAATTCCAATGCCTCGTTCAGTATGAGATTGAGCTCTCGGTGAATGATGTTAGTGTTCGGAGATAAAATTCTTTCGGAATTCCATCCGGTACTGGAGATTTTATTGACGCACTTCATTTAATCGCCGCCCATATATTAGCCGTTGTAATCGCTTTCATACATTGCTTCTAAAACTCAAATGATAATTTTTCCTCATAATCCTAGGGCTTCTTTCCTCAAGCCAAACAATAATCATGTTGTCAAGATGAATGGGGTTATTTTAAGTTGGTCTGACAAGGTTAAGTACTTGGGACTAATTTACGATAAAAAACTTATTTAGAGCACATTGAGAGTATACAAGCCAAGTGCATCAAATATACGAGATGTTTATATCCTCTCATTAACAGGAATTCTAAACTTTGTTCAAAGAACAAACTTTCGATTTACAAACAAATTTTTAGACCAGCAATGCTTTATGCTGTACCGATCTGGTCAAGTTGCTGTTCAACAAGGAAGAAAACGCTCCAAAGGATTCAGAATAAAATTCTGAAAATGATTTGAAGCGTCCTCCTTGGTTTGGTACACTCGAATTACATAGACTTACTGGTGTTGAACCATTAGAAGCTATTTCAAATAAAATTATTAACAAATTTCGACAAAAATCGTTGCAATCCTCAATTGCTACGATAAGCTCTCTCTATAGCCAATAAGTTAGCATTTAAGTTAGTTGTAAGTTTACTTTCCTTTCTTGACAAGTAGGTTCAAATCCCTACGAATGATAAGTCCTAATTGCGAAAGCAAACAAATCCTAACAATTAAAATTACAAATTACTAACAGTGTTGACAGTATTTGTGATTGGACACACATACTCATTATTTACTAATATTTATCATAAATACTTAAGCTACTAACAAATCCCCCTATTAAAAAAAAATCGCTTTCATACATGCTTCATTCGATGTATCGCCATCTGGGATGATCTGGTCCCACTGGAACTCTCCTGGTTGTGCATTTTCTCCGTGTTGTTCTGAATATAGCTCAGAGAAGTATCGATTTGCATGCTCTTGAACCGCTTGCGAGTTGTTGTAGATCTCACCATTATCGCCGTCCAGTCGTGTTATAGTTGTTCTTTTCCGTTTTCTTTCGCCAAGCTGGAACACCGACAAAGGTTCTCCCGCAACGATTTGCTCGTGGATTCTAAGGAAAGCTTGCGTGGACCGTCTCTTCAGACCAAGCATCTTTCCTTCCAATCGGTTGATAGTAGGAAGTATAGCAGGATTTTGGTAGTATGCATCGTACGCTCGTCTCAACTGCCCGTACAGGGATTGTTATGCATAGTGAAATTCATCGTATGCTTGTTTTGATTTCCAGCGGAAGAAACTAGCAATTTTTGGTTTACCGACTGCAAGCCAACAGACCACCCATCCATAATCTTTTTTGTCGAGTCCAATATTGCCAACGTGTCTGTAGTTCTGCCAGGTTTTCTTCTGTGAGGAGATGGGGGCGGAGGGACCAAAACCCGCGTCCTTGGGGTTGGCCGAGATCAAGTAAACATATTCGCACCGTTACTACCATGTGATCGGAAAATGAACATACGTGGGTGTTCACTGCTCGAAGTTGTTAATCAGTTAGAATAAACACCATACTTGATGAGTCGTGTAACTCGTCGCCGCGTGCGCTACCGGTGTTATTTCAAACAAAACAGTACGGCGGAGCGAACACCGGAGACACTCTTGAGAGCATAATTAGGTGGGATTAGCTCACATGCAGTGTACTGATCTCCCAGATGGTCTCTAAGTACGATGCTGGCCTAACAAGCCAGTGGCGTAGGTTCGAGTCTCGGCTCGGGAGAAACTGTTAATGTCAGTAGAATCACAGTGCTAGCCCCGCAACTGTACTGTACACTAAACAGTCGGCTGCGAAGTCTGTGTATAAATAAACAGAAGGTCAAGTTCCGAATCGGAATATAGCACCAAAGCTTTGCTTTGCTTTTTTGTAGTGTACTAAAACAAGGCAAGCAGAGTAACAGAAATAGGTAGTGGTTCCCCGAGGGGAAATCATCTCTCGCGGAATACAATCCAGAGTTAGAGTGTAAGTTATCTAGTACTGAAGAATCAATCTTAAGGTAATCGCGATTCCGTGTGGTCCTTCTGACCGCACGTACAGGATTCGTGATTCGTATTTCTTTTGTCCGTTATCACATATCTTGGTGGAGAGTCGAAGTGACCCCTTACAAGCTGACAGGGAAGGGAATCTGTTCTCCTAGAGGGTAGCTTGTCAAAGCGTCTGATTCCCATGTCAGAGGCGGCTTAAACAGCGACTGATCCAGAGCGGACGGCTGAACTAAGAAAAGTGGGTCTCGCCAACTACACCCCAAGACGGCTGCTCCTTCATGAGATTAGCCATCGCGGCTCTGGTAAGAAACAAATTTACTACCAACAAGTCAGAGAATGTTAGGGGTCTACTCAAAAAGACACGCGCGTGCGTCTATGTACTGCAGTAGGCAAATGTGGAGGTTGCAGCTATACAAAAGTGTGTGTTGGGTGAAATCCGGAGAACATAGATTCCGCGTAGTAGGCCCGAATTCCGTAATCAGCAGAGGTTCCACAACCTGCAAACCCGTACAAACTAGCACTCTATAAAACACTGATTCTCCCGGTGATCCTTTATGCCCATGAAGCATGGACATTGAAAGAGGTTTACCGGCGAACTCTTGGTGTTTTTGGATGCAGAATAAATAGTAAATCAACTTCTTGTCTCCTGGTAGTAAGCCAAATCTAAAAAGAGGGTGCATCAAGTTCAAAATCCGGTTACCTTAAGCAATACCTAACGGTAGTTCCAGTGAGCTGCAGACTGGAAGTTTTAGTAGGTCGGGTCTAACCAACCCAAATCCACTCCCTGAATTATTTTCTCAGATGTATGTTATCAGATTTGTCACCACTTTGAAAAAAAATAAGCACGGTAGGCTTCAGTGGGCTAGGCATGTAGCTAAAATGCTTGAGGAATGATCAGAAAAAGCTTTATTGGGCAAAAGTCCCGATAGAGACCGTCGACCTTGTGGCACACTCGATGGATGTGAGCTATCGATGTGGATGCCGCATAATAAGTGACAGAGGCGACTAAAGGATAACAGTCCGAGACCGAGTTACATGGTGACGTATTTTGGATTTGGTACTTTGACAGTCGGTTTGTTGCCTCAAAAGTAAATTTGTTGTTGTTGTTTTTTATTTAAGACCGTTTAACCATATGGTCATTCAGGTCGTTCAAAAGTAAAGTAAGTAAGTAAAACCCCACCGCGGGAACTTCTTCCAAGTATCACATCAACAACAGTGATAGCGGCAAAGCGAAAAGAGGCGTCAACAAATCGTGTTATTTTGTAGACGCCCATTAATGACCATCTGTGCATATTGAAGATCGAGGGTAAGTTCTTTAAACACAGCCTTATATAACATTTACGTGCTAATGATGAAAATGACAACGTTATGAAGGAATTCTATGAGCTCTTCGGGAAAAAGTATATGAAAAAATGAGAAGAGTGACCTCAACACGACATAGGGATTGTCATCGCTCAAGTCAGACGGGAAGAAAAGCCTTAACTCTACCCCCAACCAAAAAAATGGCCATCTGTAATACCTATTTTGCGCATCGGAACATTCGAAAGCACACCAATGGAAAGGCCTACTCCCAGATCAATCAAGTGCTGATCGACGGCTGGCACTTTTCGACAGGAAGAAGAACTTGGATACCGACAAGTCGCAAATGGCCAGGCGTTCAATACAACCCTTCGAAGTGGTGTTAAACGGTGAAGAAAGTAGGAGAGCCGTAGAAGGGAACAGAGAAAAAAATCGGGGAAGAAGAACAAGTTGTAAATCCGCCAACCTTAAACGAGGTAAAATATGGGAAATGTTTATCGTTCGATCTTACTAAAATCGGGATCGAGAAGCTTTTAGGTGCAATTCAGTAATTTATTTTGTGGGTTTGGTTTTTTACGAAAAGTGACGAGTATATCTGCTAACAAACACCTGAGAAGAGAACTCATGGTACAGGGATGAAACTAGGAGAGTCATGCTCGTGTAGTTACACTTCCCCAGACATTTCCTCAGTTTGTTTCTGACCCACTAAAACCACTCCAGTCACTAGCCCTAATCTTCCCGAGACAACGGTTAAGTATTACGTCGGGGAGTAATTTTTGAGCTTAATGCACCTTCTTAATTCTTATAACCTCCTAGCTAACTACCTGGAGACCGGCAACTAGCTTCCACTGGCGTGTAGGTGATTAACCCGCTACACACGTTGTGGCTCCGGAACAATTTGAGAGGCCCCTGCACAAACCGTGCCGGGTTGCCGTCCGTCCTCCGGACTAGGTTGTCCGGAGTAGTGCTTGTGGTTATCGAGGATGACCTTCTGGTTCCTCGTATGCCCCTTGTGTCACGGTGGTGCAGTCTTCGACTCAGACCACCGTCTGTTGCTCCGATTTCCATTTGTTTACATCCATGACCTTCGTCTTATGATGCGCTAGCTGTAGTTTCCTGGAGAGCATTCAGTCTTCGACCTTGCGTACACAGTGCGCAGCCATCAACTCGACGTCCTGGATCAACTCGCTGTAGACCTCTAGCCGACGATTACAACTCCTACAGCGAACTTGAGTTTCAATACACTTTCATACATGATAACCATAACACCGAGCCCAGCATAGAACCTTGCGGATTTCCTGCGGTGTTTGGGACACACTTCTGACCCTCCTCCGTGTTGTAAACAAGTACTCGATTCTTGAAGTAATTTTCCAAAATCTTGTACAGCGACACCGATACATAGATGCTCCTGAGCGCAAGCGCTATGGAGCCCCCGCCTGTTGCTATTGAGGGTAGGGTCTGTGGAAAACTACTTACGGACTGTTTGGAAGGACTTAAATGCCCTATCTATAAGAAGGGACATAGGCTCGACTAGAGCAACTATCGCGGTGTAGCCCTTCTTAATTCTGCATGCACAATTCTCTTACGCATTTTGTTCCATAGACTGAGGCCGTTGCAGGAAGCCAAGGCATAGCAGTGCGATTTTTGAGCAGGACGATCTGCAATGATAAAGATGTTCACCTGAGACAGATCCTCGACAAGTTCAAAGTACACAACGTGATGATATTATCTATTTTTTTGTTCACTAAGCTATTTATTTACTCCAAGTTGGTGTACGATTAAGTTAAACGCGACGAACTGTGGCATATTATGCAGATTAGCAAATACGTGCAACTCTAGACGGTTTTATATCAAGCGTCAGAACCCAGGTCGAATTTTCGGACACGTTTCTGACTTAGGATAGTATTAGGCAAGGGGACGGGCTCACAAAGTTGCTGCTCAATATAGGCTTGGAAGATGTTGTACGAAGGGTAGGGGTACAGAGGAGTGGCACCGTCATCATACAGTTTTCAATGCTTCTAGCCTTCGGGACGACATCGATATCAGTAGTGTTAATCGTAGAGCTGTAGAAGAGGCCTTCACGGCTCTCAGTGTATGTTGCTGTGAAAGTTGGACTTACCATAAAAACTGCCAAACCATAATTAAATGAATAATGGAAAATTATAATTTCATGCATATTTTCAGTTATTGCATTTATTTCCAAAGGTCTCAGGTCGGACAATCGTTAATCGTGGTGGGTGGTCTCTCGCATGAGAGTGGCGCTTAAACCACCCACTTAGCACCGGAGTGCAGGCAGGCGGACCAGTTACCAGGTCCCGTAGTTTGCAAATTCGCACGAAACTAGCGCAGTATAGGACACTGATCCCCTTGGTGGCCCTTTACGGACATGAAGCTAATCGATGAATCACGAGTTGTACCAAGTATACAAACATGCTGATATAGTGAAGGTAATACAGCGTGGAGGCTCCAGTGGGCTGGACATGTAGACAGAATGCCAGACGAAAGAGCCGCCAAAACTTTTCTTAGCAGAGAACCAGGAAGAGTTCGTCGACTTCGTGGTACGCCTCGCTTACGGATCAAGGATCATTGCTAATGCGAAAAAACTTTTGATGAACAAAGATGATGCACTTGTTATATCGCATCTATTTGGCCTAGCTAGAAAGAGAGTTCAATGTCTCGCTTCTCTCTGAGTCGGTTTAACAACTTAATTTTAATATTAAGTAAGGGCAATAAGTGTAGAGCGGGGGCCTAGCGTGGTTGGTAACGTCTCCGCCAACCACGCTCGACGCCTGGGTTCGAATCCCACCGCCGACATAGGTGTCGATGGTTGTGAGGTTGCGTGATCCACTCACAACCAACCCAACTGGTCTAGATTCAATCCTAGCCGACACCGGGAGATTTTCTGAGGCGACAAATCTCTGGGATCACGCCTTCCATCGCATGAGGAAGTAAAGCCGTTGACGCCGATCCGTTAATAAACGGGTCGTGAGTTAGGGTCCTGGGTGGAGTCGCCTCACCGGGTGTCGGTGATTGGCACAACAACAGTGGCGGAACTAGACCGAGGGAAAATAAGCGAGAATAAAAAAAAGGGCAATAAGTGTTGTTGTCTGGTCCCGTTTACATGTCCGTTCTGTCAGTGTTGTAGTGTTTCTTTTTGTTTTATCTTCAGGTCTTGTATTATGTCCCTTGTTTTCATTTTTGATTTATTTTTGTGTAGTTTCCAATCCCTGCGTTTTTTAGGTTTTGTTCTTTCCACTAAAAAAATACATTGGATTTTTGGTATATAAACTGTTTTGCACATTATTTGCATTCTATTTCTTGTTGCCTTTCCAGGCTCTACGTTTTATCGTTCCCACTTCCATTTTTTCATTTCTACTTCTCAATTTTTTTTGGACTTTTGAGCTTTCGTTCGTTAGAATTTTTTCTTGATTTTTCTTTTTCTTTTATACCCCTTTGGTTTTGTCGTTTAAATTTTTTGGTTGAAAATTTATTATTTACATTTACATATGTTATACTTTCCTTGTTTTTACGCTTATGCTGTTACTGCCTTTCCACCATTATACTAAAATCCAACCTCCTCCGAATTAAACAAGTTGAAGAATGCCAATACCAAGTTGCTACGTAACATGAATTTATTACTTTGATTGTGCTTTTAGTCTCACACCACGAAAGCCATCAGCAGCTACCTGTCATTGATTATCCAGGGCCCAGAAACCTGTGCGCTTTCACCCTCCACACCAAAGCAATAAAACCAAGCGAAAAAAGATTGATAAACTCGTGACAAGAATTCATTTCTGATCTACGGAAAGGTTTCCCGTTCGTTGGCGGCTTATAGGGGTATTCTTATTTACATTTGTGTATGTGTGCTCCAGTCAATATCGCTGGTCCCAGTTTATGCCAAGACTTACGCACTTTTCTTCCCGGTTCCGAAATTAATCTTCTTCGATGCGCTCCTGCAATCATTTCTGACAATAAATCTGCCCCATAATCGTGTGCCGATACAGAAAAAAAAATAGACATTCGAGGCGGATCATCAGTGAAGACCTGCTAGCACGCGCAGAAGGAAGAAAGAAAAGTTTTGTAAAATCTTGTTAACCGTCATGCACCAGATGATGGTAAGGATACAGACGTAAATTTAATATTCTGCTAGTGTTGAGACTATTAAAAAAGTCTGTCTATATATAAAAATGGGAAAGGGCAATCCACGAGACGAGCGGAAATCACCCTCGCGCCCTGCTATAATCTATTTAATGCGGTCCAACAGTTGATCCAGCTAAACGTCTCTAGATACTCACAGCTTTCTTTTTCACACAATCGTTACCGTAAATTTTGCAGGCAGGTGTGGCGCTGTTAGTCTCTGAAGTCATTTGGATTTACTCACAAGATTAATTTAAATCAACAACTTTTTATTTTTTTGCAAGTATTTGTATATTTGAAAATATTTTTATTGTTCAGTTAGACAATCAGTAAAAAGTGATAATTGTGCTTTGTCGCAATATGTTAATAATTCTTTCCTCAGGTTATCGTATTCTTATGCTAAGACGGCAAGCTCGCAAACAATCAATAGAAAATAAATTTACCCTGGAAAAGGGATTAGCAGCAAAAAGAGAATATTGAGAGCGTTATCTTAAGTTATCAATGTCAACACCTGCTCTGAACGACTCAGTGCTCGTAGGCTATCAGCACCAACCAATCCAATAATCCTCTCACCAACTACATCAACAAGGTAACAATCGACTTCCGAAGCCATTATTCGTACTGCATTTGGTTAAGGTACTGCACAGTAGCTACCAACATGCTCGCAGCGTAGCACTCGCAGCTAGTCTATGTAAATTTAGCCTCGTAAAAAATAGTATTTTATTAATTTCTTCCTCTGAATGCTAATAGGTAGTCAGAAAAAAATCCTTCTGGTGACTTCTCATGAAAAAAGCCGGAAATTGTTCTGATTTATACGTACAGTCACTGACCACGTAGAAGTGCGCATCTAAAGTACTCGTTTAGAGATTCAAGTTATTATAAAACTTTGTGACAAAGAGCAATAAATTTATTAACACATTTCTTGTATAATTTTAGAATCGATGACTGTTTAGAAATTATCCAAAGCAAACACTTTATTTTGCTACTAACTGTAACACTAGATTTCTACATTCTGACGTTGCGTCGCAAGAATCCCGTTTCTTTTTTCTACACCTTCCAAATTTACCTCGCCACAGCTTTGCATCCCCAATTGTGTGCTATATTTTATTGCTGTGATTAATAACGTTTGAAGTCCGATTCATATGATAGGTGGCAAACGGAATGAGAAACGGTTACGTTATGCCATGCCTCTCCGTCACCAACCAGGGCGTATAAAAAATGAATCGTTATCGCTAGGAATTCGAACGGATTATGGCAGAATATTAAGCCGGATAGGTATGATTAATGGCGCTATTTGGAATTTCTTTGGAACAATATGGAGTCATTCTTAGTTATTTTTTTTTTTTTGGAAAAAACTGAAGTGTATATCCGACGGCTGTTGACAAGTTACTGTCAATTGTGACAAACTGAGCGTACTTGGCAGGTTAAGTTCTACAAATACACGTAACTGTGTAATGGATTTGGACAGAAGGGATTTCGCTTTCATAAGGGATGGTGATTCCTATCAGATAGCTTAATAATGTTTACATAAAATTTTACTTGTGAAATCTGAATTCTGGAATTCTCACTCTGAAAAAAGCATCCCTGAGACTGAAACCACCTGAGCTGATTATCCCCTCCCAAGCATTGCGGCATCGTGCATTTTCATGCGTCTTTCTTCCAATCAACCCCACGTCAATCTGGCCTCATTTGTCAAACGGTGTCTACCGCATGACCATATCCGTCCTGAGTGCAAATTTTATGGGAAATGCAAATATTTGTCACCGGAGCATGTCACAGCTGATGCACGAACACGCAACCGGCAGAGTTTGCAATTCATCACAAAACTGGAATATCATTCCAACAACGTGAAGCATAAACAGTGATCGGGTTTTGCTAAACTTTGCTCGCTGTGCCGTGGATGGAGCTTCGTTAGTCTGCACAGTGAATTTGAAAATCGATCTCATAATAGACGAATTTGGTGCATTTCGTATTTGATGGACAGGTGAACTGGTGAGGCTTGCAACCTGAAGCAGGGATTATGAACGTTGTTATATTCAGCTCACTTCTCGCTATCCAACAGTCTGATTGCGATCAATTTATTCATGCCAGTGATTTTGGTGCGGTGCAGATAAATTTGAACGATATATTTTTTTTAATTGAGGCGTTAACAGACATAGAAAGTGATTTCACGCATTTGTGGTGGATGTGTGGAAATCCCGGAAATGCGAAACAACCCACAACTCCTACTTTAGTTTTCTGCCGTATCTGATAGTGTTCCAAGTTTCGAGCTGTTTGAAATGGAAATGGAAATGTGGGACTCGAACCCACAACATAGGAGTACGAAGAACAAAAATCTGGCCAAATTATTTGTAATGGGTTTTCAGATAGCAAATGTGGTTTTATCTCTATTAAGCTTTATATTTAGACATAAACATATGTTATTGATAAGCTTTCATTGATTCAGGTCACCTAGTAGTGATATAAGATCTTCCTCGGTTGTTACCCTGAAATTGAACAAAGTTTCAACAGATTTGGCATAAACTTGTTCTGGTAAATATTGTTTCTGCTGATAACAGGTTCTGCAGTTTTGTTTTTTGAATCATTCGCTTTATAAGGATTGTCAAATATGCTCTTAGTGTTGGTAACCGCAGTGCACCCAGAAAATATTTGAGTCATTTGTACTGCATAACTCATCTAATCCAATAGTAAATTTTCTCTTAACATTTACGTTTTTCGGCTCTTGCTTCGATCACTGCAATCAGCAAATCTTTTGCTTGGACCACCTGAATGCGAAGCTTCCGACCAAATTGAAAGTTTTATCGTTCAGCTCAACCAATTTTTTTGTTTTTTGAAGCTGTCCATCTTTGTTCAAACTGATTTTTGTAGCGACTCAGTTGACATCTCATCACTGAGATCGAGTGTTTTAGGACATTTAAGAGTTGCTTTAAGTTTTACCTCCAGTAACTGAAACTTTTTATCAATCAAATGGTCAACTAACCCGGATAGGATAGAAAAAGTTATTATACAATCAGGAAGAATAAATTAAATGTTCACCATGAATCTATGGAACTCAGACTCATTCAATAAAAAAAATATAGAGCAAATCTCAACGTCCGTTGATCGCAATGGGGTAGAATTTCTATATGGTATTTATTCAGGTAAACATAACCTTTCGAATGGTAGGTGATTTTTTGCTGGGACTGGCTGGAAACCCGAACAAAAATTGAAAACTTGGTAAATCAAAAAAAACTTAATAACACGTGTCTGGTAAGGCCTAGTTTGGATGCAGTTGTTTCAAGCTATGCAACACATTACAGTGTGAGGTTGTCGACTGTGAAGCGTTAGCGAAATGATAAAAATTAGGTTTTTTTATGCAGGATTCATTAAAAATTTATAGAATTTTGAGTAACATGATGCACTTTCGTAGTACAATGGAACAGCACCAACTTTGAAAACCCATATCTTTTGAACAAAAAATAACACCAACCCAAAATTTTCAGGAGAGTTTAAAAATTTCATCAAAAATACTTGTGATATTTTTCAGATTTTTCAATGCTCCAAAACATAATTTTTTAACATATTATTTTAAATAGTTACTATTTAAAAAATATTTCTTCAATTTTTTTTCCATAAACTTCAACATACGATGCATCTCCTGTGAAAATTTTATTAAATTCGATGCAATATTTTCAAAGATATGCCTTTTTAAAAACAATATTGACCCAAGTTTCAAATGACAATATGACAACCTGGAAACTTACTCAAATTCAATAAAAATCGGAAAATCATCTTCCCGAGTAAAATTCTTGAAGTTTTCAATACTCATTTGAAAAAATCAGACTTTGCGATTTTTAGTGTTCCGTTTGACGAATTCTGACCCACATGCAAGGATACAAGCCACAAGTGAAAATGATGTTTCAAATACACTTTCTACAACTGGAAGTATGTTTTACTTGATTAGGAATTTTTTGAAAGCGTGGTAAAAAATAAAAAAATTGTGAGAAAATGGAGCGTCAATTTGGTGAGTAGTGATAAAAACGACTGCTGATAAAATCGATAAAGCACTGTACCAGCATAAATTTACTAAATATACCTTCATTGCTACCGTGTATATTATTGGATTTTTCTTCCGTGTGAATGAGATCACGGAACATTTTGTCACACTGATGGTCATAAGATTTTTGTAACACCAGTCGCTGAAAAGCTACGTTGACTGTCAAACATAATTTAAGATCATTGACCCGCATCTTACCGAAAAAAACAAGACAGTCATCATAGCAAAATAACCAGAAAAGCAATGGACAAAGGTTACTTCCTTGAGGAACACTAAACCAATTTACAAAACTGTTGGACTTAGCATCTCACACCTTCACCGATAAAGATCGATCTGTCTCTCAAATGCTGCCGTCAAATGTATATCAGGGTGTCAATGGGATTTATGAAAAAATGTCAACATCGAATTTAAAGTGTTTTGACCCTCGAGAATTAACATCCCCAATAAAAAAATTGTGTCTAGCTCAAGATGCCTAATAAACATTAAGATGATTTACAAGTGGTTTGGTGAATCCTTTTAACGTTTATCAGGCATCTTGAACTAGATTTGTCATTAGAGATGCCCATTTTGTAACTTTTTCCATTTTTGAACTTTGAACTCTTTAAGGCACCCTAAATCATGTCCGATTGAGCTGAAATTTTTCATAGATAGATTTGCATAGATTTTGTTAGGTCAATAAACAAAATGTACATGGTCGGTTTTAGAAATTTGACATGACCATTTTTGCCGCCATCATAATGTTTATTGTATACATTCGTAATCCATGCTCCATGCGTGTGAAGTAAACTGCAACTGGTGATCAATCATCCGGGATGGAAGCCATGCAGATCCTCAGAAATGTACGGTTTGGTTGGTAGAATGTGATAAAACCTTTCCGAATAAGATTTCAAGCAATTTGGAACCTGCACATACCGAGGTTATACCACGATAGGTTTAGAATGTTTTGCTTGTCGCCGTACTTAAAAGACAGGAAACAGAAATTTTCTTTTCTTCCACAATAATGGAAACTCTGACTGTGCTAACGATTTATTGAATAAATTCTAAGAAGTACGCAGTGTTACACATTCTTTGGTACAATGGATTCCATCTAATTCAAGAAATAATGAGGATTTCAAGTTCCCTCGAGCTGTCCAAACATCGTTGTCCAAAAACAGCATAGAACAAACTAATAAAAAGTTAGTTGGAACGCCTTGAATTGCTTCTTAGCCTTACTCTGTGGTGGCTGAAGTTGTCTTGAAAATACTCGCGAAATGTTTGGCAGATAAATCACAGATTCCATCGAGTGTGCTGCAAGATTCGTTTCCAAGAAACCAGGTAGATGGGAGCCCGGTTTGAAGCGGTATTATCAACGAAAGAGTAGCTTGGCGAAGAGCAAAATCGCGAAGCGACAGCTGTGAGTTCTTTAACAAACTGAACAGCTCGCGCATAGGCTAAGTACCACAAGTCGATATATGCTGCGACCTGAAAAAAATCTCCTGACTAGGGAGTGAGAGGTGATCGAACGGTGGAAACAGTACTACGACGACCATCTCAACGGCGATATTACAGTAGACGGAGTACGTGCAGATGACGACAGGTTCACAGCCCTTAGCCTCTAGGAGATTAAGAAGGAAATCGGTAGGCTGAAAAACAACAAAGCTTCTGATAGTGACCAACTACCAAGCGAGCTTCTAAAACACGGTGGTACAGCACGGACTAAAGTCTTGCACTGGATGATTGCCTGGTTTTGAAGGATGAGACGTTACCGGAGGAATGTATCGGAGGAATCGTGTGTCTAGGAATAAGGCGATAAACTGGTTTGTAGATACTATCGTGCATTCACGCTGCTAGGCGCTGCCTGCAAGGTACACTCCCAACTTTTATACCGTCGCCTATCAACTATTGTAAAAGAAATTCGTGTAGTACCAGGCGGGATTCACGGGGACCAGCACGGACCAGATATTTGTGCTGCGATAAGTACTCACGGAATGCTACGAGTACAACGTAACCACGCACCAACTCCGCCTGTGACAGTTGTCTTCAGCTAAGTTTAGCCTGACGAATGAAACCATATTCAACCCTTGCTACTGTCAAACGGCTCTTCCAATCGCAACGGCGTTGCCTAAAGAGACTCACGCGATCAGACTGACCACTCAGGTTTGGTCGCAACCAAGCGATAACTGGAATGAGACAGCGTCATTAAACATGAGCGCTAAGGGCCCGATCAGCAAAAAGATCCGAGACTTAATGTGCATGGAGTCCCCCAGCTTCGCGACAAACGAAAGTATAACTTATAGGGAGATGCTGGAGGCTACAGGCATGTCAATCACATCGATCAACTATCCAGCTTCCCTACTTACCCCTGAACAGATAAAAACTGTTCGCGACGCTATGCTGGACTGCATTGCGGACTTGAAAACACCTGCTATCAGGCCCAAATTTAGGAGCTGCCTCAAAAAAACGGTATCCCAAAACTTGACTGTGCTGACAACGACACTGTTAGATGGCTGGAGCCGAATGTTTGAACTTCGTAGAAACACCTCGGTCACTGCCATACTGCCGTGAGATGACAAAGTGACGTAAGTGCCACTTTCTCGAATATGAGTTTTTCATGCCAATTTGTTCATTATTCGAAGATCTATCTTTTGGTATCTTCCTTTTCGTTGTTACTTATTCGTACGTTGCATAAAATCAAAAAAACAAAGTGACGTTGGCACACATTTCCATACAAAAGTGACGAAAAATTCTTTCGTTTTTGGGCCGTACTGAAAAATTGATCACTTGGATCTACGTCACAATGTCATCTTACGGCAGCATATGGCTCTGCTAGGCCTAATGTGAAGGAAATCGTTCCCAAATATACTCACATTGTTGAGCATATATCAAGATGGCTTGACAAAATATTTTTTTTTATTTCTTTTATCACCAATATTTAGTGGTTAATTCGTGAGTTCGGAATCCAATTTGTGGTAATTTGTGGTTAAGTGGTTTCCGAGAAATTTTTAAAAAACTGAGTTAAGCCATCTTGAAACATGATTTTGCTTCAAATGAATCGGACAATGATGATGTATACATCAATCGAAAGCTCTTAATTTGTGGTTCACGAAAATGTAATTTTAGGGTCATAATTACTAGTGTTTGTACAGAAATTTGTGTTTTATTATTCACGGAGTTCTACGTTTTGTTTATTTGTTGTTGACGCTGCTGGCCGCTAGTGGCGTTAGCTATTTGCGGTGTTTATCAATGCCATACTGAGCGTCCGTGTGGGGAATATGGTAAATATCGAGATTCGGGGAACTAAGCTATGCACTTGCTATTTTAGATGGCCAACCAGGCGCAAAATGAATGTGTGTAAATTTGTTAGTAAAAAGGATACCGCTAACGAAAATGTACTTTCTCCAATGCAATCCAAATTCGACGGATTATTTTTCAGAACCAGTATCAGAGCCGGATTTACGATTGTGGGAATCCAGGGCCCAGTCTCGTGTAGGGGCCAAGAATAAACTTTATTCATCTTTGAAAACTTTTTTTTATAAGGTGTCTTCGCTGAAAAATTATCAATTATTTAATCAACACTCAACTCGAAAATTCACAATGCCAAAGATGACAGCCTTGTTTTTCCTACGCAACCTATTTTTAATTAGTTTCATTTTCGAAAAAGACGGCTCCTCCAGTTGCGTTCGAAACCATTCGACTCAAATAAATACGCAATGCAATTTCAGTTTAGCATGCATTTCGCAAGTTTGCTATTCAAATTCAAATTCTTCAAATGTAATTCAAAGGAAATATTCACGAAACTACTTATAGAAAGCGAGTTTGATTATTGGGGGGTCACGCGGGTCAGACTTTCAAAATCCATTATTAATTGAGACAAGTTTATTTTTTCTTGATTTGTGGTGGCCTCAAAATGTGGGACCTTCCTTGAATTCGGCCCTGCTTTAGCAGGTCTGTAAAATCTGCACACGGACTCAGAAAATCTGCATTTTGAAAAGCACATCTGGTATCCCTGATTAGGACAATTAAGCAACAGCAATGCGTAAAAAAACTTGTAAGTTATTTTCTTTCTCTGCTTTACCTCCCATGTGCGCTGGTTCGATTCAAATGGTGTGTTAGTATGAGTCATTCCAAGAGAATCCGAGGTGAACTCTTATGGAGGTAGTTTTAATATTGGCGCAAATAAATAACATTGAAGGAAAATTTCGGAAGTGAAATGGTCTGTTAAAATTTTCTTGCTGAAAATCGAAATTTGAATCTCATTTTTGACAGAGAAATACTACAAGGTATACAGCCCTAGGGGTTGTATGAAATGACGACGTAGGACTAAATGTATATATTATATGCTGCGATAAACTGTTCATAGGCAACACTACCGTTTATATTCGATGGTCGTTATTGTAAAACTAATGATGCATGAATACATGAAAATTTTACCCTAGTAGTAGTTGTGAAAATTCTCATAACTCTTATCTTCAAGCATCTATAGTTCTGAAAAGAACCGATTCCATCATCTTCAGTATGAAATTCGTGTTACAGAACGCTGATGATCGCACCACCACCGGTAGTATTGAATGTTTTGTTGGCCGCGCATAAAATTTGCTCTCCGCTGTGCCCTCCAGTAGCTGTGCCAGCAAAACATCCTGAAGCGTACGATGGTAACTGTTGCTGCCGTATGCAAATAAAGATAACATACTCCGCACTGCCTGGAAGTTGACCCGTATGCAGCTCTCGATCCTCAATGTCGCGTACCTCTAACAGCTGCACTGCACTCGCTATTGTGTAACAAACTAAACTGAAGCAGAATTTTCTACACGCAGTCTTTTGTATCTAGTTTAGAGTAGATCTTTGCCATTAGGGCGTGGCCACACAGCTTAGAGAAAAACAAACAAACCAAAACACTTTGTTGAGTCAAAATATGTAGGCAGTGGAATTTATTTCGTCCATGTTATTGTTATCCGTGCTCGAGAAGCAAGCCAATAACGAGGGAAATGTATGGGAAAGCTTGACCTTGGAACTTTTCACCTTTTTTCACCATTAAGCAGTAAAGCAACAGTGTTGAACATTATATCCAAAAATTGTTACATATTTTATCCATCCACCGACATATAAATGACTAAGATGCATGAAGTCGTTCGCTTGCTATAATCGTTTGAAATCTGACGCAACATTTGCCAGATTCATTTTCAATTTCACAAAGTGTAATCTAGCATAGTAAACAAAAACGTAGTCCTACGTCAAAAAACTTTTTCTCGATTTGTGGGGGCCTGGGGCCGGGCCACCCAGCCCTCCCCTTAATCCCGGCTTTGAGTATAGCAGTAACAAACACCGCAAACAGCCAACTAGCGACCAGCAGCGTCAACAACAAATAAACAAAACGTAGAACTACGTGAACAATAAAACACAAATTTACGTGAAAAACACTAGTAATTATGACCTTAAAATTTTATTTTCTTGAACCACAAATTAAGAGCTTTTGATTAATGTATATACCATCGTTGTTTGATTCATTTGAAGCAAAATCATGTTTCAAGATGGCTTGACTCAGTTGTTTGAAAATTTCTCGGAAACCACTTAACCACAAATTACCACAAATTGGATTTCGAGCTCACAAATTAACCACTAAATATTGGTGATAAAAGAATTGAAAAAAAAATATTTTGTCAAGCCATCTTGATATATGCCATTGTTGACATTATTCTTTACGTGAGGCCAGTGTTTTCCGGAGCTAGATTCACTGACACCGGTGTCGATAATATAACACTGACACTGGCTTCGGTGTTTCAAGTTTCGCCTTTCGTGCCGTCTGTCTAACACTAACACTTAGTGGCGGTAGCAAGACATGTCGTATCGTGTTGTTATGCAAAAACCGCATCCGTGCAGCACGGTTCAGTATTTATACCATGGCTGCTGGAAAGACTCTCGAATAGATGGTGGAGCTGGACCAACACTAACCTCATAGAGGCACAGAGCTTCCTGCTGAAGGAAGTGTACCGCTACCACCTGCACGATGCATTCTCTCGATTGCGAAGAAGGTTTTGCCGGAATATCGAAGGAGGATTAAGTATAAGCATCCGACTAGTCACGACCCTCAGAGCCGCGTGCTGTCGCCTAAACGTGAGACGCAGACAACTCAACCCAACATCATCGCTGATGACAACCGTACCCCAATCGGAACTCAACTAGATCCGATGAAGAACACGTAGTCAACAACGTGAGCAGTATACGCTACGTTCAGATGAATCTCCATCAAAGGGCGCTTCTAGTGTTCTTTGCAGAAGATTCCCAAGGATAAGCTATCCGTAGCGCTGATCCAGGAACCATGGGTCCACGACACCAGGATCCTTGGCTTAAGCAGCGCAAACGGTAAGTTGATCTATTGTCACTAACAGTCAAATCCTAGTACTGCAAATCTGTTGAACAGAAACATTAAATTTGTTTCCATTATGAACATCTAGTTAACTCAAGATCATCCTGTCACAAAAACAACTCGACAATAGTTGAGCTGTACATCGCAACAAGTGACCTACAGTACAGGATCACGGAGGCTTTTACTTTAAACTGTATGTTAATGAAACGGACAGTCTGTCGTGATGTGCCCTGGTGGAGTGAAACTTTCAGCATTCTTCTTCAGTCGGGTAGCTAGAGGCTTGTTCAACAGGGGTAAAATCACATCCAACTGGGAAGCATCCCTTACAAAATATAACGCTGAGCTACGCAAAGCCGAAAGGAGGTCCAGAGTTCGATTCTGTGAGGACATTCAAGCTCTGCCTAAGGTATCGCGACTGCAAAAAGCGCTGTCCGAAGAACATATGAGTGGCCTTCGGCAATTGAAAAAGGAAGATGGAAGTATGACTGACACAACCAAAGAAATATAGGATGTTCTTATGAACATTGAATTTCCTGGCTCGACAGTGACCTCGGAGGCGAACGGTGAAGAGCAACAGAGGCTCGGATCCTTTTATTGATTGGGCACTAAGCTTGTTTGAGTCTGCGTTGAGTGAGCCTTTTTCGAGCCAGCATTACTCTGGGACATATCCCGGTCAGCTGGCAGAACATTAAGGTGGTATTTATATCAAAGCCGGGCAAAAAATATAAAACTTCCCCCAAAGCGTTCAGACTTATAAAACTGACTTCAACTTTTCTCAGGTTGATGGAAAACAGTAACGGAAAACTATATCCGCAGCGAGTTTCTGAAGGAATTACCTTTGCATGAGTATCAATATGCTTATCAGCAAGGTAAATCTACTGAAACCGCTTGCATCGCCTATTGACGAAGATCGCAACAATGAGCTGGATCCAAGCAGTGCTGTCGAGCAGGAAGATCACAGCTGCGTGTTTCACAGTAGAGGCAGTGGAAGGATGTCCTCAGGGAGTAGCTCTATCTCTACTGTTATGGTCACTGGTGGTAGTCGTTCTCCCAACCAAGCTATTGCAGCTAGGCTACGAAGTCATTGGTTATGCTGATGACATAGTCCTTATTGTTCGGGAAAAATGTGATGCAACTCTGTCTAGTCGTATGCAAACGGTTTCAATTATAACCTCTTCTCAGTGGGTCTTAGAAAAAGGGCTGAATATTAACCCGGCTTTCTACCCTATACCAAGCGAAGGATGCATTCAAAATTCGAAAGATGCGCCGCTATCAAATAGGGTAAGACGGAGCTTTAGCAATGACACCAAATATCTTGGGATCAACGACTGATCTGAGTTTGGTTGACATGTGGTTTCAACAAGTCGGCATCACATGTCAAATATAACGTGAAACAATTGACGTTTTAATGAAGGAATTTGGTGTGCAGTCTATTCCTTGTTTCGGCTCTGTAAGTCGGCCACCAAGGTCTTGCGACACCACTGGACTATTTTTGTGGGATTACGTGAAATCGTTGGTGTATGTGGACAAGCCCAACACTGTTGAGGCCTTACAAGATAACATCGCACATTTTATTGGTAAAACTCGGGCCAAAATGCTGGAAACGTGGCGCAAAATTGAATTATTATGGGCTATCTGAAACGTTGTTGTGGTCAATATTTGCATGAAGTTGTCTTTAAAAAGTGAATGGTAACAAACGATTTAATTCCAACAAAGACTTTATATACATAGTGCATTTTTAGATGTTTTATTAGACTTAAAAAAAGCTCTTATAATATCCCCCTTTATAAGTATATAATTTAAGAGTTTTTCTTCAAGAATGAAGCGAATGAAGGAAGTGGGTTTCTACATTTCTAGTGCGCAACAGTTTCTTAATACGCTATCATTTAAAATGAGCACCAAACATTGAACATGTGAAATTGCAGTCACATTATTACATTTCAGTGTAATACAAATATAATAAGTGATAACAACCACCACAGCACTATTTCACTTAAAAATATTTTGACATCCCACCAAGGGGAGAGAGAATTATTAGAACACAAGCGAAGTCTAAAACGTTGCGTGACTCCGTTACCCCACATCCTGTTTCAAGCAACATAGCCCGTAGAAAGGCATATAAATTTTCAATTATATGGAAGTTTTTTCGCTTGCTTCCGAAAACCGAAACTAACACGAAAAAACCCAGACTGCTTACACACGCTATTCATCGTATTATTATTGCACTCGAAATCAGTATATATGCAGTTATATTTCGAAGCACGCTCAACTGCTAAACACAAATAATAAAACCAACATATTCATTAAAACATGGCATATTCCATGTTTCATGGATGTTTGTGGTTAGGTTTTTACATATGAATTTCAACCGATGAAGATGTAAATCTTATATCGTTAATTTTTTTATCGACTCTTCCGAAAAATAAACATTCACCCAATATTGCGACATTTATTTCATGTTTAACAAGTATCAAATATCAAGAAATCTGTAGGAATCCGAATTGATTCCTTTTTTTATTTGCATTATACATGCAAGTCCAAATTTTCAGCACATATTCATGAACTTCGTATTTATAGATCTAACTTTCTTTCGACCAATTAGTTACGTGATTTTATACCTTGGCTTAGTTCTTATATTTGCCAATTTTGATGCAGACGTTTCTGTAAAGTTTTGCATTCATGTAAACCTGTCCATTCACACACACACCTCTCTCTCTCGATCTTATGTGAAACCGCACAAACCAGAAAACACATTTCCCTCGCCTGCAGTATGTATATTTCTTACCCCCTGTGCTCCTTTTTTCAATTGCTGGCCCAGGTTTTGGAGGGTCTCAAATTTCGCATACCACTACTTAATATGACTATTTGTTGATGACTGAATAAAACAGCTCCTCGAGGTACTGTCGTGCGAAATAATGAAACAAGAAAAACCGACAAATATTCCACGTATGTAGAACAATAAGAAATCAAGGACATCATTGCTGAGCTTCCCGAGATTCACATACGTGACCGGCTGGATTTACACATATGGCTTTTTACGCTCGGTTTGCACCTAGAGACTACCACCAGGTAGCGCACTTCGCTTGGGCAACCATTCCAGGCGCTCTCACCAGCCAGCCAGCTAGCAGCGAGTGCAGCAATGATGGCAAGGATTATACGGAGCAGAACGCTTTTCCCGGTGTGCACTATTATTTATTATAATTTTCTGGCCTTTCTTCACACACATATTCATTCGCACACTTTCATGCTGGTACTTCAGAGAGTCCCACCGGGACCCCTCCGGAGAAACGATGAGCATTACTTTCATTGAATTTCCATTTTCCTCACGCCTCACGAGCGTACGTTGGGTTTTCCACCACTTCTCCGTTGGAGTTTCGTACGAAGCTTGAAAATGCTATTTCATGTAAAGCTATACACATTTTTTTTCGACTCGCTGCAAATGTACTCGGTTGAAAAACTGTTCTTCTTTTTATTAAAGCTTGATGTGCAAATCTTATCGCTGGCCCGCTCTCACATAATGAAAAATCGTGAATACAAAGAGGAATGCAACTGAAATTTCTACCGAAAATGCATTATGACGCCTTTTCTTGCATAACTTACTACATTGCAGTGTGTTGAAGCTTTCCTGATACAATCGTGATCAATGGCGGAAATAAGCGTCCCATTGAAACACAAATTGAGTGAGATTTACCTGTCTAAATATTATATTTTTGGTTGTACAAATAGGTGTGAATTTCCGAAAGGAAAACCTGTCTTGATGCATTAAAACTTTTTTTTTATTTTTTTTGAAGTAGAATACTTCTCTCAGGAAGTTCGGCTACATAGGGATGTGAAATGAAAAACTAAAACCGAAAAAAGTGAAAAATATGTCCAATTTCAAATGCTAATAAATCGGTTAGTATTCGATGGATTTTCTTCGTTCTTGCAGCAATAGATTGGAAAATCTTTTAAGATTCTTCCCAAAAGAAGATAATTGTAATTTTATCAATCACACTATTGTACTATTGAAAATAGTCAAGCCTTGTCAAAACAAAAAATTCGACCTCTGATTGGTCGTTATATGATTGCTTCCCAAGCACGGTCGACAGAATCATATAGCTTGCAATTTTAAACATGCTATTTGGCCTATAAAAGAGCCTGTTTCAGTCGAAGCCGCTCATAATAGTTCTAGACAGCGACAACAGCAGTCATTCCTTAGCAGCAGCAGTAGCAGGGCAGTGGATACCAGCGATGGCGGAAAGCGGACACAGCTGTGGCGTAGCCAGACTTCCTGAAATCTCGCTCGCACAAAGAAGAGACAGTGTGCTTTGCGCTACAAGTCTCGTTTCTCATTCAGTCGCTACGTGCTGTGTGCAGCGTGCGAGCGAGAAAACTTGGGAATTTTTTGCGACGTACACGAAGATACCTCGTCTCTCAACTTAACAAGTGCGGTGCATGGGCGACTTGAGACAGCTTGCGTGCAAAATCTCGTGAGCTCGTCTCGCGAGCTTGCCTCGCATGTTGCTTCGCGCAAATGGTGCGAGAAGGAAATTAATTTTGCGCAGAAGGATACAGGCAGGGGATTTATGTTTTTTTATTTACGGTGTTATAGCAGCATGCATCAAAACACTGTTAGAATTATCAATGATATAACCTAGTTCATTTATTTATCAATTCAAAATTCTATGATTAATTCATTCGACTTTTGTTAACATGAATTAAGAACGTTTTGTTACTATACTTATTATGCTAACGGTACGAAAATGAGTAATATTTTTCTTTTCACCGGATGCAGAGTGTGTTACGTTGGTTAACAGAAGTGTTTCTTCCGTCGGTTTAGATGTCATTGACTATCTTATGATAGAACTCTGTTTTGTAGTTCTAAGAATAAAAAATGTGGTTTGAAATGATAACATAAGTTTTCCGGAGTTAGAAATAGTAAAACCATTAGAATTGTTTATATTTTCTAGTACATGTTGATGTTTTATGCGGGAAATACATGCCGCGTAAAAAACCGCGTAAATTCCGGAATCCGCGTAAAAAAAAACCGCGTAAATTCTGCAATCCGAGTGAAGAGGAACCGAAATCCGCACAAAAAAAATACCGCTTAAATTCCGGAATCCGCGTAAAAAACACCGAATAAATTCCTGAATCCGCGTAAAAAAGCCGCGTAAAAAGTGACCTTAGTGTATAGATATTGCAAATCAGGTTCTGAAGGTTCGTGATAATCTGATCGTAGTTATATAGTTTTGTGAATTCTTCTGATTAATACACCTACAGAAAGGTCTGACGGCATATATCTTATGTAGGTACGTTAGGCAGCCTATACACCAGAGAGACGCAGAGACACTCTCCGTTAAGGCAACTGTCAACATCAAAACGGATAACGGCAATGCAAAATTATACAGCTCCCCCGTTTTGATGTTGACAGTTTCCTTAACGGTGAATGCTTCGTCATTTCTCTAATATACAAGTTCACTAAGGTACAGTACGGGCGTCTCGCTC
This sequence comes from Wyeomyia smithii, assembly GCF_029784165.1. NCBI lineage: Eukaryota > Metazoa > Arthropoda > Insecta > Diptera > Culicidae > Wyeomyia > Wyeomyia smithii. Next base: position 114,641,164 of record NC_073696.1, read on the forward strand.
AGTTCGTAAAGCTATGAGACATCGTCTGGTGCGCCGCAGTCTCTTACCGAAAAAAAAGAAAAGAAAACTCTCGTCGCTTGAGTAAAAAGCGCGTGTACAGGAAGTCTGTGTACACGAGAAAGTCTCACGAGTCACGAGCTGTAGCGCACAAGCTGTATCAAGTATGTACAGTACGGGCGTCTCGCTCAGTTCGTAGTGCGAAAGAGATGCAAAAGAGCAGCCTGCAAATTGCATGTGACGTGTCTCGTCTCGTCGCACATACATGGAAATTCTACGAGCGAGAGAAAGATTTCTCTCGTCGCTTGAAAAAAAAAGCACGTGCACTGGAAGTCTGGGCGTAGCAGTGGATAGCGCACTAGTTGCAGCAGATTCCAGCAATGATAGCGGCTGATGCAGTGAGGCACTTTAGTGAAATGCAGTCTATGAGCGAGAGTGGGCACTAGTAAATGCATTCAATGAAAAGTTGACTCATTTTGACAACACGTGAGCCGTCTAGTTTTGAGTGTTAAATCAGCTTTTCACTGTTTGTTTTATCACAAGGAACACTTCATTCGCACTGTCAATGATAACGCAAAGATGTGATCGGTATCTCATCCGATACTAAAATGAACAACAAACTGTCCTTTTCAGGATGAGATAAAAACATGATTGAAGAGTTAATATTTTATTATGAGTTAATTCGGATTTTCAAATTTGTAAAAGTTATAAATTTTACCTTCTCTCCGTGTGTCAGACCGTACTGAATTATCTTTTCGTTCAGTCATGAACACGAGAGCCGAAACTTTTACTATCTGCATAAAAATCAATTCTTCGCATAATCAAAATTGAAAAACAAGCCCCAATAATGACAAGCAACTTACTATATTATTGAAAATGGTCATTCCTTGTTGAAGCGCAAAATTTGATTGATTGATTAGTCGTTAACATGATTGCTTCCCAAGCACAGTCGACAAAAACATAGACTTTGGAATTTGAAATGTGCTCTTTGTTAGTATAAGAGTAACGATGGGAAATACCGACTGATGCGGCTATCGATAGTTATCGATGATTTCTTACTCCTATCGATAACTATCGATAAGCTTTTCGTCTCTCTATAAGAGCCTGTTTCAGTCGAGGCCGCTCATATTAGGGACGAATGACCGTTTGGTGTTGAAGTCCCTTCAAAAGAAATCAATCAATCAATCGAAGCCGCTCATAATAGTTCTAGACAGCGACAACAGCAGTCGTCCTCCCTTAGCAGCAGCACCAGCGATAGCGGATAGCGGCCACAGCTGTGCCGTAGGAATGGATAGCGCACTATTTTCAGCGGATCCCAGCAACGATAGCAGCTGGGCCAGCTGATGCATGGACAGCGGATACCAAATGGCAGCGTATAGCGGCCACAACTGTGGCATGGATATGGATAACGCACTAGTTGCAGCGGATCTCAGCATCGATAGCGGCTGATGCAGTGAGGCACTTTAGTGAAATGCAGTCTCTGTGCGGTAGTGGGCACTAGTAAATGCATTCAATGAAAAGTTGACTCATTTTGACAACACGTGATCCGTCTAGTTTTGAGTGTTATATCAGCATTTCACTGTTTACTTTATCACAACGAATGCTTTGTTCGCACTATCAGTGATAACGCAAAGATGTAATCGGCATCTTATCCGATACTAAATTGAACAACAAATTGTCCTTTTCAGGATAAAAAAAAACTTGATTGAAGAGCTAATATTTTATAATGAGTTAATTTACATTTTTAAATTTGTAAAAGTTATAAATTTTACTTTATTTCCGTGTCTCAGAACGTACTGAATAATCTTTTTCTTCAGTCATGAGCACGACATCCGAAAAAATTTCATCTCAAAACTTAAAAATTGTCAAGCCCCAACCATGACAAGCAACTTACTATACTATTGAAGCGCAAAATTTGATTGATCTGATTAGTCAACGTTTATTTACTAGAAAAAATGACTGACACGCAAGGTTATCTTTCTTGTAAAAGTATTCTACTTCAACCTTGCGGTCGTGGCTTTGCACACAACCCTCTTGTTTTTTATTGAAAGTACTTTTCATCGTGAACATCTACTGTAGAATCTAGTGTAGATGCATTGAAATAGCTCCTCCCTTAGTTAGCCCCATAAGTTTTTCAAACGCTTCTCGAAGCTGTCGCAGGACGGCAAGGGAATTTCACTCCAGATTTTCTGAATAATAGCTTTAAACTGTTTCAAGTTGAAGATCTTCAAATCAGCTTGCTTAGACATAATGTAGGACCAAACAAAAATGTCCTATTTCATTTTTATCCAGAAAAGCCGCCAAATTGTTCCTACACCAGCTTTGGAGCCAAGTTCGCAGTATGCGCTGGTGCACCGTCTCGCTGGAATATATCTATGAAGAACAGCATTGACTTTGTCTCCTTTGTCGACAAATACTAGTGGAAGCTTACCTCGCTTGCAAACTGCCTCCCAAACCATTACTAAAGCTGCACTCTGGAATCGCAGAATCTATTATGGAATAGTCCACACGGGTGATGAGTTTATCCAGATCTGGAACAGACTAGAAAAAGAAGATTGACTCAAAGAACCTGCGGAAGAGGTGATAATTATTTTCGGAAATACCAACATAAAATTTACGTGTGTAAGAAAAGAGACGTTTAGTCAAGGTCCATCAAAGAATTTGAGTCTCTCAAGGACATGAAGAATTCATTTGGTAAGAAACAAGGTTCGAGCCATCTGACTCATCTCATTTGGATCGAGAATCATGAAGTTGGATACTCGCAGATTAATAAAAAAGCCTTGGCCATCTATTCCCATTCGATAAAAAAGGTCAATAATTATTTTAATACGTATGGCCGACATTTTGAATACATGAATACAAGTCTGTTCAGCTCTAAGGGTGTACCAGAGACACGGCATCTGGACCTTTGTAGCGATGAGCGGTTTCCCTGTGGAATTGTGACTACAGAATCCATCCACGGTCCAGCGGACTTCTTGTTACGATATCATATTCTAACGATGATAAGGAGGACGCAAAAAAGGCTATAAGTTTCCTGAATTTCATAGGAACAAAAACTTGTTTACTTATAAAGTACAAGCAGATTGTCGCAAAACGCTATCGTAATAGGTTGATGGGCCGTTCCTCTTGAATAGCGGCCAACCAGACTTTGCGTATTCACAAAGTCGGGTTGGCCGCAATTCAAGAGGAAAAATTGAAATTTTACATTGAATAGAGTATCCAGTCTCCGACAGTGTCCTCAATTTTATATTTTATTATCGTTTAAAACATAAATTCCCCTCAATCTTTTGTATTTGCATTTCGAATAACTTATACTTTTGTTACCGCTGTATGCTCCTAAAAGTAATAATGGATATGTAAGCAGTTGCGTGCTGCTTCGTTGAAGTAAGCTATAACTTTTGATCATTTTTTAACTTGGATTCACCTGGAACTAGAAGGAAGCGAAGAAATTGAAATTGTTCTTTACAATTTCAAATATCCCGCCCCAGTAGGCAAACTAGGCAATCTTTTGCCCTATCCATTCAAGACACAACGTGCTGCTCGAAGGACTTCATGTGATTTTTCATCCGTTGCTCTCTGGTCATTATTACCTTTTTCATCTTTTTTCTCCATTCTACCTCGGTTTGACCGTTCGTTTACTTTGCACGTTGTAGATACATGTGTGTCTGTGTATGAAAGAGAAGGAGAGAGTAACTGTAGTTTTCTACGCGGCAGACTGACCTGGCCTGTGCATGTTCTGCTGACTTTCGCTGGGAGGCAACACGGGGTTGAACGAGAAGCTTCATTTTTCACACAGATTTTTCATCCTGCCGACTTCGTAAGAAGCGCCAATCTTCCCTGGGCGAATACCAACTTGCTGAGGTTTCATTCCACACTGCCGGCACCGTGGGCCAGCGCAGTATAAATTTTCCTTTATAGATTCTTATCGTTCAGGCTGTTACAAGTTATTTATTGTTATTTGATTTCATAATTTTCGGTTCATTTTCACCGAGGCCGCATTCTGCCCAAATTGTGGGAAGCTGTTACTGATAGAGCAGTATTATTCTCATTTCGACTTGAGCCGTTATTCGTCTGCTGCTTTAACCGATTTGTATTGCTTAGAATGCATTTGCGTTTAGTTAAATTTATTTCGGTATTATTGATGGAATGAAAACACAAAAAAGCTGAACGTATATTGAATAAAAATGAACAACAAAGGAAAACAACCGATATGACATATGTGATAATCATTTAAGAATACGACGTGACAGTTATTATTGTAAACAATGATTCCTTTGCGTTCTCTGAAACAGGTAGTACGTCATTAGTAAACAGAGGTAGTAAACAGAGGAATTTTGAAGTTCTACAAGAAGTAAAAAACAAAATTGAACATAGTAGAAAACCGAAAGTGGAATCTAAGAAAAAATAGTATTTAGCAGATATACGATAATTATTATTTTAAATTTTTAAAATTTTAATCATCTTATGTCTACTACATCTTATTATTTTTTCGGATTTCATACCTCTTTTTTCATATTTCTATTTCTTAGTGCATATTTCCTATTTCCTATTTTTGTTTCCACTATTTTATTTTCTTGTTTCCTTACCTTACCTTACCTAGCAGGCTAGAGCCGGGGTGACTCCATTTCACTCGGTTCTGAGCTGTATGGCGCCATGCTCCCAGGCGTCTTATCTCTCGTAGATCACTTCTAATCTGATCAAGCCATCGTGCTTGCTGTGCTCCTCTATTTCTGGTGCCTCAGGAGGGGCTGGAGAGAATCGTTTTAACCGGATTATCGTCCGGCATTCTTGCGACGTGTCCGGCCCATCGTAATCTATCAACTTTACCCAGGTGGTAACGTCTCCGCCAACCACGCTCGACACCTGGGTTCGAATCCCACCGCCGACATAGGTGTCGATGGTTGTGAGGTGGCGTGATCCACTCACAACCAACCCAACTGGTCTAGATTCAATCCTAGCCGACACCGGGAGATTTTCTGAGGCGAAAAATCTCTGGGATCACGCCTTTCATCGCATGAGGAAGTAAAGCCGTTGGCGCTGGTCCGTTAATCAACGGGTCGTGAGTTAGGGTCCTGGGTGGAGTCGTCTCCCCGGGCGTCGGTGATTGGCACAATAACAGTGGCGGAACTAGACCGACGGTAAATAAGCGAGAATAAAAAAAAAAAAAACTTTAACCAGATGTGCAATGGGTGTCTCTCCTAGCAGCGCGTGCAGCTCATGGTTTATACGTCTACGCCACTCTCTGTCTTCAGTTAGTGTTCCACAGTAGATGGTTCGCAGCACCTTCCGTTCGAAAACCCCAATGGCGCTGAGGTCCTCTAAGAGCAGTGTTGTCGTCTCTAGCCCATAGAGGACCACCGGTCTAACTAGTGTTTTGTACAGCTTCAGCTTCGTACTCGGTTGGATCTCAGTCTCTTACGAAGTGCAAAGTTACCACGAGTTCCCGTTTGAATGCGTCTCCGGATATCTCTACTGGTGTTGTTGTCAGCGGCTACCAGCGATTCTGAGTGTACGAACTCGTCTCCGACATCAAGCTTATCGCCGTCTACGATGATCCAGGGTGGGAGGCCAACATTGTTCTCCTTGGAGCCTCTTTCCTTCATATACTTTTTCTCCTCCACCGTCCCAAAGTTTCGTGCTATGATGACTAAGTTATCAGCGAAGCCTGATAACTTGAACCCGGTTCGTGAAAATCATACCACTCGTGCCGATGCCCGCTCTTTTAATAACCCCTTCGGGGGCGATGTATAAAATCAAACAGGAATCACCTTGTCAGAATCCTCGGCATGACTTGAAGAAACTCGAGAGTATCCCCGAAACACGCACATAACACATCACACGATTCACCTTGATTAGCCGCGTCAGTTTATCCGGGAAAAAATCCTTGTTCTCGTGCATGATCTGCCATAGCTGTTCTCGATTAACTATGTCATAGGCTGCCTTGTAGTAAATAAAAATGTGATACGTGGACACTAACGACATTTTTGTAAAATCTATCGTATTGGAAATATCTGGTCCGTGATTGCGCGGGCTCCCATGAAACCCGCCTGGTATCGCCCCACGAAGCTCCTGGTTAAAGGTGTTAGACGTTTGAATAGAACTTGAGAAAATATTTTATTAGCAGCATTAGCACTCCATTCTGTCGCCCTTCTCACAGATGGGGCCCAATGACCCAATGCAGTGCTCTAGCAAGTGTTTCTTTACCATGTTTGTAGAACTTACCCGGCCGGCCGACTTTGCCGGTGGCTTTATTGCGCTCCAGCCGCCCAATCTCCCGCTGAATTTCGTGGAGGTCGAGGACTGATACCCGGTCATTTGCTGCTGGGACTCCTAGTTCTTTTCCAGTTCCGCTTCTGTTTGTTGCATCGCCATTCAGATATTCATCGAAGTGCCGCTTCTACTTGTCAACCACCTCGCTATCGCTCGTGATGAGATTACCTTCCACATCCTTGTAAAAGTCGGCTCGCGGCACATAACCTTTACGGGAACCTCGTCCTTACCCTTTGGTAATTTACCCTGGTTCGGTTTTTCTCTGTAACCGCTGCCTCGTATTCCCCATCATTCCAGTCGTTTCTGCCTCTCGGTTCCTAGTGTCGTCGTCGCGGATTCCCTGATGGCCGTGCGAATTATGATCCAGCTATTATCGAGAGGAGCCGCTCCGAACTCTATGCGTAGGAGGCTTCCTTCTCAACACCGAGTCTTCCTTCATGCGAGCAGTGCACATTGATGATGGAGTAATTGTAGAACGGGCCTGTAATTCTCAATACACACATCCTGTCTCTTATCGCCTGCCACTTGATCACACGACACAATAAAGCTGGTACCCCGCTCATTTGTTGTGCCGCCGCTCTGGTAGTACATTGTCTCCGTTCCGGCAGAGTCTTGCAGCGCTACGATGCCGAAGTGAAAGAGTCCCAGCTGATCCAGAAGGATCCTGTCGCCACCGGGATGTTTAGTGATCCTGTAGGTTCAAATTCCGAGCTTTCAATCGGTGTCCTTCATTCGTTGCCTAGATCGTTGCCGTCTTGGGTGTAGCTGACGAGACACCGCTCTTCTTATTTTAGCCGCTCCTTTAGAGTACAGAAGCTGTTTTGGCCGCTCCCCCTGGAGAACAAGCGCACAGGGTTTTTGGGCTAAGACGCTCATGGTGGCGTCGACTCGCCTTTTAGGATTCGTTAGGGAAGATTGTGGAAGCTCACTACGCATCTCCTGGCCCTCACTAACTCCTGCTGCTTGTTCTAACCTCCACATCTGGAGGCCGCTTGGCTATCCACAACCTGCGACCCGTCTGATTCCTTGCAGCTAGGCTGTGCATATTGGAACTCACACTAAAGATGTGAGAAGCGTGTTGAGCCCTGTGAGGATCACTACGACAGGCGGATCTATTAAATATCAACGACTTTCTTTTTTAATTTCTTGTTCCCGTTTTTCTCTTTCATATTTCCTATTCCCTGATCTCTAATTCCCAATTCCTATTTCCTATTCCCCATTTCCTTTCTTATATTCCCATTTCCTGTTTTTTATATTCTGTTTTCTATTTCCTATTTCTTATTTCCTATTTGCTATTTCCTATTTCCTATTTTCAATTTCTTAATATCTATTTCCTATTTCCTATTTCCTTTTTCCTATTTGCTATTTCATATTTCCTATTTTTTATTCCTTATTTTAGTTTCCTTTTTCCTATTTCCTATTTACTGTTTCCTGTTTATAATTTTTATATCTCTTTTTTCTCTTACTTGTTTCCTTTAACATTTTTTTTACACCTTATTGCATATCTTCATCTTCTGTTTTCAGTGTTCTATTTTTCTGCTTATACTTTAAATTTTTTATCTGGTTATTTAACTTCAAAAACAAATATTCTTTTGTAATTAGGAATGTGCGTTTCGATAGTGATGAGGCAACATCGGAATTTAAGTCATGTGAGCTGTTCTCGAAGTTTTTTGCCTCCGATTTTGCTGACAGAGTTGCTTCTTTAGTTTAATTCGTTTAGTTGACTCGAACATTTTCACAATTACAACCAACATAGTGTTGGCTGCTGCTAAAAAATTTAAACGGTCATATTCGGCAGGTCCTGTTGGAACTCCTACTGTTGTTTTAGTTATTGTGCCACCGCTCTTGCAGTTCTGTTGTGCCACCGATCTTGCAGTTCGGTACACGTAAGTAACACACAAAACATGTTAGAAAATAATTCACAATGACAGTAGTCATATAAGAGTACTATGAGCGGAATTGAAAACTTGTGTTGTTATATTCTTGTTCTCGAGATGTTATTTCATAGCATAAGTGTACTTTATAGATCACTGAATATAAACTGCCGCTGCTTGTCTGTAACTTATGTTTATGATGTTATTAAAACAGAAAAGAAAACACCTTAAAATACAACATTTGTGAAAGTTGTTTTTCATCAGTTATTTAACCACACCTCGAAAACAAGCTCGCTTTTTTCTGGTTTTGGAGATGTTTTTCAATAACATGAGTTCAGCAAACAAAAACTATGACATAAATGGCACTGGTCTTCAAGATGTCTTCCAGATGTTTTCACTATTATAAAAACTGTGTAAAAGTTTCCAGCCGGTGCAGCTGCACCAGTTCAATATTACACGCCCAATAAAAATTTACGTACCTGTAAAGTGCTTCTCCTATGGCTGGTCTTAGTATTTAACAGCCAGAGTAAAATTACTTGATTGAGTTATTATAGGAAAAATTTAAAAGATTGCACTAAAATTATTCGAGGTTGGTCAAAATGCGCCGTGAAGAGTTAAACAAAACGCTTGCAGTGCAGCCAATATCACTCCTATTTCTGTTACCGTGTATTCTAGTTTTCTAGTTTTGTTATATTTTATGTCTAGATAACTTTAAAACTATGCGAAAACAATTCAAATAATCAAGCGACAGAAATAGTTCATTTTGAAAGGTTGAACATTGCTTTTTGTCAATAACTTATAATTATTTGAAAGTACCTCTGATGAAAACAATCTTCGATCTAGTTGCACTGCGCACAACAACACATCTCTCTGGTGTTATCTATAAGTCAAATGAAAGGGTTAGCTTTGCTGCCCAAAGTGGCAGAGTTTCTTTTCTGTGCAGTTTGTTTACATTGGATTGTGAGCCATGGCAGAGTTAAGATCAGCTGTTATCGCTGAATATGTGAAAGGGTAATAACCCGGACACATATTCAAACACCTAAAACCGCTCGGAATCAACCAGAAACTCGTGTACCGGACCATAAATCGGTACCAAGAGACCGGAGGCACTGAGGACAAGGCACGATCTGGACGACCAAGGTCTGTGAGGAATCCAAGGCTGAAAAAGATTATACGAGACCGGATTCGCCGGAATACCGCCCAATCTGCACGGAAGCTGGCCAGGAACCTTAAAATGAACCGAGAATCAATCCGCCTGCTTCTGCGCAAGGATTTAAAACTTATACCGTACAAAAAACAGGTGATTCATGGGGTTACCAAAGCTACAAAGGACAAGAGGTACCAACGGTCGCGGGAGTTGCGCGCAGATGACGAGATTATTTTTTCGGATGAGAAGCTGTTCGTTTTGGAGCAAATAGTCAATCGCCAAAATGATCGAGTTTGGAGTGTGAGCCTCCAGCAAGCTCCTGCGGACAAGCTGAACGTTTCCCGGTTCCAAAATAAGACGTCAAAATCAACGGCGCGTACTACCTGGACACGGTTTTAAATAAAAATGTTCTGCCTCAAGCTGAACTATTGTTTGAAGACGATTACTACTGCTTCCAGCAAGATGGCGCCCCATCCCACACCGCAAAGGTTGTTCAGGCGTGGTGTGAGGAAAACTTGACCGATTTCATTTCGAAGAATGAATGGCTTCCGTCGTCTCCGGATCTGAATCCACTGGATTATTTCGTGTGGGGATACATGATGTCGAAGCTGAACGACTATAAAATAACAAATTTGGAGCAATTCAAGCGAGTTATAACGAAAATCTGGGACGAAATGCCAATGGAGCGCCGCTTGCGACGACTTTCCGAAACGTCTGAAGCTGGTTCGATCAGAGAAAGGTGGTGTAATTCCGAGATATCGTCTGTGAAGTATCTTTATTAGTTACTGAATAAAGCTATGAAAGCCAGAATCAGATTTTCTTCTTGTTCTTTGAAATATTGAGATTTTCCTGTGTGACCGGACTTTGTTGTCACCCTGTAGAACTTCGTATTAAAAGCTCCAAATGGTTGGTCTAATATTGATTTTTGGTGAATAATCGATGCGCCATAAACACTTTTTTTCCTTTATAGTTCCCAATATACAACTTGAAAATAACCTGTTTTCCACGTTTTTTTAACCGTATTGGTACTCGAGATGTGTTTTGCAGCTTAAGTCTAGCAAGTTGGCTTGCTTTCATGAAGTTATATAATACTTCATATAGCACCAGTACTTGTTCTAGTAGCCTTCAATTTCTGCACTTTCCTGGTGATAGAGATGTCATGGAAAAGGTAATATCAACTGAAATCAATAACCGAAGGTTGTATTAGAGGAGTTATCTCAACTGTTCTATAACAACGTGTGTTACTTGGGGCATTTTCAACAAGTCTTCTACGCAAGCAAAGTTTTCGGCAGTTTGGAAGCGATGTTTCTCGTGTTAAAATCCAGTGATTGACAAAATTGTTAGTTCGAATATATATCATCACAATTTGCTAACAAACCAGGCGTTCCCCAAAGAAGCAACATGGGGTCCTTGTTATTTGCACTGTTTTCCAATGATGTGACAAATGTGCTAGACTTACAGTCCCCCTGCATTACGCTACGATGATTCCAAAAGCTACACGCCAGCTCGGTTTAATTTTTAAAGTCGCCCGTGATTTCAAAGGTCCACGCTGCATAAAGACTTAGCGGTTCATTAGTATGCCCACTGATCGAGAATTTTAATCTGATTTGGTTTCCCTTCCAGCTAACCTGGAGCCTGCGGATTGAGCGTATCCAAAAACGATTAGTTCGTATTGCACAGCTTCTTGGTATGATTCAGCTACCCCCGTATCCAGATCACTGCCGTTTGGTTGGTATTAATACTCTCGAGCATCGCCGAAGATTGCATTTGTGATTTGTGTTTATAGCCAAACTAGTTGCTTTTTTTTTTTTTAGATGAATAATTTTAAACAATTTTAAATTATTGCACCTACATCCAAAGATTGACTTTGCGATTTGTTTATAGTCTGCAAATGGATGACGAATCGGATTTTGGATACGTTCAAACTCAACAGACAAATCTTTCAATATCGTCTTTTGGCTGAACATAACTTCGATTCTGATAATACTGGGTGGAATCCACTCATTTTCAGCTGTTTTCCAAAAACGGTAAGTTGTTATCTTGTATTTCAAAATGGCATGTGGAGTAAATTTCTGGCCTCTGAGCATCAATGTGATTCCGGGAATAACCATATTGGATACTATTCAGTCGTATTTGGATGTTTTCCAGAAACCGAAAGTCGCCATTTTAGAATTTAAAATGTCGTCGTAAGTCAACTTTTGGCTTCATTTCGTTTCCGGAAATACCCATATTGGGTTGTATTAGGCTACTCTCGGCTGTTTTCCAGTCGCCATAAAAAAATGTCTCTGAGTTATATTTTTGGCTTCTGTGCATCATCACAATTGAGGAAATTTCCATATTAGGTGGTATTTTGTCACTTTCGGCTGTTTTCCAGAAACCTAAAGTCATCATCTAGAACTTTTGCTTATGTTGAACACCCGTTGACTTCAGTGAACCCTTGGATGAATTCGTGCAGAAGGTTAAAAGAACGAACATTTTATAAACTTGACACTCAAACTAGGTTATATTTACCAAGGTTTTTGTCAAACAAATCATAGGAAATAAATGGTAATGTAACTGTAAACTTTTGTCTATTTCCTTTTCCTTTTTCCTTTTTACTATTTATAGTTTTCTATTTTTATTACCAAAAAAAAAACCTGAATTAATCCACCTAGTGGTGCAGAAACTTTTGTTATATAGACTACCTATTACTTTATACTTATTAGACCAGTAAACCACAAATCGTATACCAACGTAAGTCCAATCCCAATAATTAATGAAACGAATTTTAAAGATAGTTTTCAGAGGGTGAACCAAATACGATAATTGAATTAAAGCTTGACGTGGGTTTCGCAACTGTTATGGATGTTGTCACTGGAGTATATGAGTGTTATTTTTTCGATCACAAACCAATTTGGTTTGAATATCACTTACGCTTTATTTTTAGAAATCGCAGGATCTAGAATTATGAATTGGCATCTTATATTTTTTACGAATTGAAGCAAATTTCTACAAACCTGTTCTCGAAAAATTATAGTTCAGAATTATACAGAAAAAAAACTATTCATGAAAGTTGTCAATTAAATTCTACCTCAAATGCATTATCTCAAAATGAAAGTTTTTTTACGAAATTTGTGAATTTTGGATTTTCAGAGTGTAGTCGAGAACATTATTCTTTTCGAAGGTCTAGGCTGTATGATAAAATTCGAAATGAAGACTTTATAAAACTTGCTGCGATAACGAGAAGCGGAATAACATGGGTACTCTGTTTGCACATAGTCTTAAATAAGAAAGCAATATTTATATCTTACATGAGCATAGTGTATCATATCGTCAGTTGAAATCAATACTGGCACAACTCAAAATTTTGCAGTTTTGAGTTATTGATGGCAAACGATGCCAAATACTATAAAGTTTCATCTCCCAAAGACCCGTTTTAAATTCACAATGATTCCAGAAATATAAGTAGATGTGCCTTTATTGCACAAATCTAAAATATCCCTAAAAAGACAGAAAAACTGAGGTTACAACTTTAATCACTTGCTTATTACATGCACATGATAGACCCGAACAAGTTCAATTGAAATGGGAAGTCTTAAAATTGGAATTTTTCACGAAAATGGAAAAAGAAATTTTCGACGCAAATTTTCAAACGCGTTTTTCTCGAAACTATGAATTTTGAGTTGTGCCAGTTTTGAATTCAACTGACGATATCATAGAGATAAGTAACTTTTAACCTGCGCACACTAGTAAACGTGTATAGCCATGTACAGTTGCTTCAGTTTCATCCAAACTGTAAATCATCACATCTTGATGTTCACAATTTCTCAACACTTTTTTCTTATTTTGCCAATTACGTTCACCATCAACTGTAGATTGCTGGTCACGAGTGAAAAGTATATTCAGAACTGAATTTAAAACATAGAATAAGTGTTCAACTGAAAAGTTCAAAATGTGTTTGCAATGGGTGGCACTAACCAATACGTAAATAAATCTTTACTTCTATGATAAAGCTTTTCAAAATATCTACATCGCTAATTGTGTTACATTTGAACACTGTGAGATCAATTTTTGCTACAATGTTTGGCTCCCGTAAGCTGTAGAAGATTCTTATTCATCGCAAATATGGGTTAAACGTACAATTTAATATACATTTTAAAGGAAGTGAGGACGGAAGCTTCGCAAGGCAAAAAAGGAGCTAAGTGAGCATTGCAGTTTCCTCTGAAATCTAATTCAATTTTTCAAGAAAAAGCTAAAGGGTAATTTATTTACACCAGTTAAGACGCACTACGAAGAGTGTAAAAATTATGCAAAGTTGTCGATGATTGTTGGTTTCTTTTGAGAAATAAATGGCGATACGAATAAACTAAATAGAGGGATAGAGAAGAAGAGAGAGAGAGATGAATTATCCAAAAAGTAAAATATCCCATATCTAAAATATACTCAAATTTCTACAGTTCAAGCTACCAATAAAAATTCGCACTTAGTATGATTTTTAAAGAGCTCTAGGGCGTTCATTTGAGCATGCGAACATCAAAATCGGAATATGCGTTCTGTAAAATGAGCGTTTATTTTGTAATTTTTTTGTTTCGATTCTGATACATATAAACAACATATTTACACATACATACATACAAGCACACATACACATACATACAGAAATTGTTCAGTTCGTCGATCTGAGTCGATTGGTGTATAACGCATGGCTCTCCATGCCATTAATTTTGGCTCAAAAGTTAAATATCTTATGTAAAAAATACTCTTTGATCAATATTCCAAAATCTAAGCCAATAACCAAAAATCCACTCGGTAGCATTCTGGGGGAGCAAAGTAGCTTTCGTTTGCGTATAAGAACATCAAAATCGGATATTGCGTTCTGTAAGAAAGGTGCGTTAGTATTTTCTGGCACATACATACAGACAACATACATACATACACACACACATAAACACACATACACACGAACAGACATTGCTCAGTTCGTCGAGCTGAGTCGAATGGTATATACGGTTCGGCCCTCCGGGCCTTGGATCTATTTTGCGTTTTTCGACCGATTTTTTATTCAAACGCTTCCATGAACTTCCTCGTCAGTGAACAAAAACCACACTGATATGAAAACGTATGACATCTGCTCAACGTCAATGCAGATTGCAATAAACTGAAAGATAATAAAAGCATAGGTACACAAAGGAGACATCTCAGCCCATGTTGACAGAGACACACGCTTCCTACACATTGCATCCCGGTGCTTTCAGTGTCATGTCAGCGCAACAAAAAGATTGCGATCTGGGCACATCGGCACCATAACGATGTGGGTATGAAAGATATATTTATCCGATGGATTATTGACAATCAGCAGTTGCATGAAGTTCTGTCTGTTCACTAGGAAACTTTTCAACGTTAGAAGCAATATTCGGCTCTGCTGCACATATGATCCCACCATGAGTTAATGCATGAAGAAAGCCTGAATTAATCCACCTAGCAGTGCAGAAACCTTCGTTATACTAACCATTACTACATATAAATTTTTACTACCTATAACTACACATAAATTTGTTATGCCAGTAAACCATAAATCGTTTAAAATTAAATTTTAAAGATAGTTTTACAGTGGATGAAACAAATACGATAATTGAATCAAACTTCGACGTGGTTTTCACGAATATTGTGAATGTGAAGTCTGGGTTATATTTTTTCGACCCCAAACCATTTTTTAAGCTGTCTAGGATAGAAAAATGAATTTTTGACATAATCGAACGTGCAGAAACAATAAAGACAACAATGATGCAAATTTCATTCAAGAACAGCATATATGTTTGTCAGCTCATTGCAACACTATTGATATAATTCCCCATAATTCAAGGTTAAATGCCACAATCGCTTCGTTTTCAAAAATCGCAAAATCTAGAAAAGAACATAATGATTGTAGATTATGAATTAGCATCGAAGTTCTACAAACTTGCTCTCGAGAAATTATAGTTCAGAATTATACAGGAACGCGTCAAATGCTTTGTTACCATATAAAAGTTACTTGAATCATACGTGTGATTATTTCAAGAAATCAACAAAAATTTTGATAAAATCTGTGAGGATCAAATTCTAAAAGATTACATGGAATTCATATAACTGCTGTTGAAAGTTGTCAATTCAATTCAATTTAAAATGCTTTATTTGAAAATGAAGGTTTTTCGCAAGGATGAAGGATTTTAACTTCTCAAAGTGTATTCGAGAACGTTACTCTTTTTTAAGGCCTGGACTGAATGGTAACATTCAAAACAATTTCAGAACTTTATAAAACATGCTGCGACAACGAGAAGTGGGATATCATGGATACTCTGGATGCACTGACTTTTAAATTAGAAAGCAATATTTATAATACACAAAAGCGTGTGTATCAGGTTAGTAAGAAGCGGATTTAACTAAGCATTCCGGTTCCCTCTGAAATATATTGGAAGCTGCCAGTAAAGCGCTATTAAAAACAAAAGCTTCATTAATTTCACCCTTTAGGACGCACTACACAGGGTATGAAACACAGCACAGATGAGCAAAATCATTTCAAATCGCCTGGAAATACGCGAAAATTTTATCGACCATTTTTGATTTAAATGAAACTTTGCACACGTATCTGACTTAACAAACTGAGCATTTTGGAGAGATTTTTTACACCCATGAGTTACATTCTTAAAGAACGTATGCCTTTTGGCATAGGTTTTATTCCAAGCATTGTAGCCCAGTATAGTTGGTAGTATAGAAAAACTGTCTGAGAATGAATTGTAGGGAATTAAAAATGCACCATAAAAAATATACACTGTAAAAAAAATTTTTTTTCGACCAAAAAAAAATTAAAAATAAACATTAAATTTCAATTGAAAAAAAAGAGTTGAATTTTTTTATATTTTTTTTAAAGAAACTTGACGTTAATACGCAACTTTTAAAAAAAAGTCCAGGATGGAGAAATGAAAAATGATTTTTTTATGGTAGATTAATTTTTTTATGAAAATTTTAATTCAAACATTTTTCAAAATATTTGTATTCTGATGATTTTAAAAGATGCAGAGAGTCATTTTGAATCAAAAAGCTCTTGGTAGTAAACAATCTAAAGGCATTGGTTTTCGAGTTATTTCTAATTTAAGCACGAAAAATTATAATTATTTAGAAAAATACATGTTTTTCTTAATTTGTCCCTGGTTCTCCAGCATAAAACCATACGTTCATCGGAATGCTTGATCAATATACAATTCATTCTTTGACAACAAAACGATTGGGCGAACGGTTCTCAAGAGAAGAGTTAAATGTTCTAAGTGATATGAATATATATATATATATATATATATATATATATATATATATATATATATATATATATATATATATATATATATATATATATATATATATATATATATATATATATTTATATATATATATATAATATATATATATATATATATATATATATATATATATATATATATATATATATATATATATATATATATATATATATATATATATATATATATATATATATAAGAATCAAATATTTATTTTCGAGTTTTATTATCTTATGAACATATTTTTTTATGACATAGATACTTTACAGAACTAGTTTCACCTTATATTTTATATACATCATAAGTAAATGATTCGTCATCTTTTGAAAACAGCTTCGTTTGTATCTTATTTTCTGAAATCGGAACAAAAGAGTAATACTTTTGTGTGGCAGCTATTATTATAGATTTTTTGAAAATATTGCACCATTCTGTTACTCCTTGTTCATATTCTTCATATGATAAACCCAACTAAATGACATTTTTGATGAATTTTAATTACAATCATACAATTCTTTTGCGCTTGTAATGGGATGTTCATGTTCTTAAGCTAAACTTGCATTTCCTGCCATTCGTTTTAATATGCCACCAATTGCATCGCATGGGCCTTTACCATGAGAAGTCGCAAAAAAAGGCCACTCTGCATCGACGTTATATTTTGTTTTGAACTGGCAAAGACTTGCAAAGTTTTTTCTATTTTTATATTGTGAGGCAGCTCCATCAGACATTAAAATCGCTTTTTTCAACTGTATTGTTGATTTAAAAAAACTCATTAATTTGACAATGAACACCTGAACCGCAACAGTATCATGATGGAGTACTAAATTTCCTATTATGATGAAGCTGATATTCATAAGTGTTTTAGATTCTGAATAGTAAACAACGAAGGGATGAATGGTGGCTTGACTATTATTCCAATAACTACACGAATCACAAATTGATAAAGACGTATTAAAATGAGCTTGACTGTTCAATATTTTTAATTTTGCAATAACGTTTTCGTTTAATTTGCGTAAGCTTGATGAGCACCGATGATCAGGAAAGGCTTTACAGCATTTGGGCTTGGGGTATTCCATTTTCACTTTATTCATCTTCACAAAATGCAAACTGTTACTAACACATCTGAAGTAGTGTTTATATACGAAAACAGATATTATAGGTAACCCAGTAGTTATTGGTTGCGTACTTTACAAACAGTTATTATTAGTAAACAAGTAGGTAGTGTTTCACGAAAAACATATTTTTTTTATAAAACATTCGGCAAGGGGGAACGTGTTGGTAGCCTAAGGTTTAGCGCTTGAGTTATTTATCCAATCGTTTTGTTGTCAAAGAATGAATTGTATATTTTTGATCAAGCATACCAATGAACGTATGGTTTTTGCTGGAGAACCATGGACAAATTAAGAAAAACGTGTATTTTCCGAAATATAATTGATTTATCGAGCTTAAATTCAAAATAACTCGAAAACCAATGCGTTTAGAATGTTTACTACCAAGAGCTTTTTGATTCAAAATGACTCTCTGCATCTTTTAAAATCATCAAAATACAAATATTTGGAAAAATGATTAAATTAGAATTTTCATAAAAAAATTAATCTACCATAAAAAAATCATTTTTATTTCTCCATCCTAAACTTTTTGTTATTATTTTTTCGTATTAACGTCAAGTTTCTTTTAAAAAAAAAAATAAAAAAAAAATTCAACTCTTTTTTTTTTTTTATTGAAATTTAATGTTTATTTTTAACTTTTTTTGGTCAAAAAAAAATTTTTTTTTTTGTACAGTGTATATTTTTTTTATGGTGCATTTTTAATTTCCTACAACTCATTCTCATCATTCCGCGTCGAACACTCGACAGAAACGGACGTGCAAAGTGGTCGTTCTATTACAATCCGGTCCGTGTTTACGAATAGCCAAACAAAAGAGTGTATTATTCGCGCTAAAGGCCAACTAGATTGTGAGTTGTGTCGATACGTTCTGTACCCGGCTCACAACTTTGGCTGTATTGGTGCAAAATACCAGCTGCAGTTTTGATCTGTGCACCGTGAATAGATCTTTTTAATCCAAACCCATCAGTTGACAGTCGAGTCCGTGTCGCTGTGCTGAGTGATCTCACACCCGGCTCACTGCTGGTGGCTGTATTGGTGCTGCTGTACTGGTGCTGCTGGCTGCTTTGGGTGCAGCTTCGAACGATCGGACAACCACTGCTGGAAGGAAGAAGTAAATAGGTACGTGTTCTTGTCGGCGCTAGTGCGCTAGTGCGCTACATTTAGCGCGATGGATATAGATCCCTCGCCTCCCGTGCCACCATCCCCGAACCCCCCTGACCCTGACCCTTCTGTTACCTTCTGTTACTGTATTTTTTTTTCGTCCAAAGGCAGGAGTGAATTCAAAGCGTTTAAACATACTGCAAATTGCTAAAGACCTGACGAAGGGGTACAAGCCCGTGACCGAAATTTCCAAGGTCCGACCTAACAAGCTCCGTGTCGTGGTCAGTGATCTGGCACAGGCCAATGCTATCGCTTGCTCTGAGCTCTTCACACGCGAGTATCGCGTCTACATACCCGCACGAGACGTGGAGATCGACGGTGTCATAACCAATTCGAGTCTGTCTGTCGAGTGTATCCTAAAAAGCGCAACCGGTTGCTTCAAAAATACCGAAACACAGGCGAAGATTTTGGATTGTAAGCAATTGCGGTCCATGTCTCTCGTCGGCAGTAAAAAAGTTTACACTCCGTCAGACTCGTTTCGCGTTACGTTTGCCGGATCTGCACTCCCTAGCCACGTCTCGATCGACCGGGTTCGTCTGCCTGTGCAATTGTATGTACCCCGTGTTATGAATTGCACCAATTGCAAGCAGTTAGGCCACACAGCCGCCTACTGCTGCAATAAGGCACGATGTAGCAAGTGAGGGGAGACTCATGCGGAAAATTCTTGCAGTGTTAATGCTGAAAAATGTATTCACTGTGGGGAAAACCAGCATGAGCTCTCCAAATGCCCGGTGTACATGCAGCGCAGAGATAAAATCAAGCGGTCACTTAAGGAGCGTTCAAAGCGTTCTTACGCTGAGATGCTGAAGAAGACCGTGACCACTTCTACCATAACATCGAACCCCTTTGATCTGTTGCCCTCTGATGAAACCGATTCTGACGATTCATCAGCGGGAACATCTTATGCCAATCCTGGGGAGTCTAGGAAGAGGAAAAATGTTTCTTCTCCTAAACTTCCCCGTAAAGGTCCTAAGATTTCCCAAAGTGTAATGAAAAGTACGAACAAACCAAACAGTGCTGCGGAAAAACCGAAGCAAACTCCTCCTGGGCTTGCAAATTTAAAGTCCCAGAAGGAGTTCCCAGCACTGCCAGGAACATCTAAAACCCCAGTTGTTCCTTTTGCACATCCAGTTGATGAAACAAACTCTGGATTAGTGAAATTTTCTGACATTGTGGACTGGATTTTTGAAAATTTCAATGTACCCGATCCAATTAAAATTTTTCTTACAGCATTCCTCCCAACAGTTAGATCATTTTTGAAGCAGTTGACTGCCCAATGGCCCCTCCTTGCAGCGATTGTATCCTTCGATGCCTAATTCAACTGCGTATATGAAGGATTCTATCTCTGTCTTACAGTGGAATTGTAGAAGTATTTTACCAAAACTTGATTCGTTTAAAGTTTTGATAAATAAAAACAAATGCGATGCATTTTCCCTTTGTGAAACTTGGCTTACTTCAAATATTGATCTCAACTTCCATGATTTTAATATTATTCGCCTTGATCGAGACACCCCATATGGAGGAGTACTTTTAGGGATTAAAAAGTGCTATTCTTTCTATCGTATTAACCTCCCCTCGATTCCAGGCATCGAAGTTGTCGCATGTCAAATGACAATACAAGGTAAAGAGCTTTGTATTGCCTCAATATATATTCCTCCCAGAGCACAGGTTGGGCAACGGCTGCTCTTTGATTTAATAGAACTTCTTCCCTCGCCACGTTTGATTTTGGGAGACTTCAACTCTCATGGCGTGGCTTGGGGTTCCCCATACAATGATAACCGCTCCTCTTTAATCTATAACCTTTGCGATGACTTCGACATGACTATTTTAAACAACGGTGAAATGACACGTATCCCGAAACCTCCAGCGCGCCCAAGCGCTTTGGATCTATCCTTATGTTCGACGTCGCTACGGTTGGATTGCACATGGAAGGTAATCCTTGATCCTCACGGTAGCGACCATTTGCCTATTCTTATTTCAATTAATAACGGGTCAACTCGCATGCGACCAATTGACATTCCGTATGACCTCACACGGAATGTCGATTGGAAGTTATACGAGGAAATGATTTCAAAAGCGGTCGAGTCGATTCAACATCATCCACCACTTGAAGAATACAACCTCCTCGCGGGCTTGATTCTCGACGCCGCGTTGCAAGCCCAAACGAAGAAATATCCCGGCGTAACGACCAAAGAACGGCCTCCCACTCCGTGGTGGGACAAAGAGTGCTCCGATGTCTACACGCAAAGATCCTACGCGTATCTGACCTTCCGGGATACAGACGATGCCGACGACTTTAAACGTTATTCGGAGCTTGATACCAAGTTTAAAAGCTTGACTAAGGCAAAGAAACGCGGATATTGGCGTCGGTTCGTAAACGAGACGTCGAGGGAGACATCAATGAGCACTCTTTGGAACACAGCCCGAAGAATGCGGAATCGCGTAACGGTCAACGAAAGCGAGGAGTCTTCAAGTAGGTGGATATTTGATTTTGCCAGGAAAGTATGTCCGGACTCTGTTCCTGAGCAAAACATTGTTCGCGATGCGTCTCCGGGCCACGACGCGATTGAATCACCTTTTACGATGGCAGAATTTTCAGTTGCCCTCCTGTCCTGTAACAATAACGCGCCTGGGTTAGATAGAATCAAATTCAACTTGTTGAAGAATCTACCCGGCAATGCCAAGAGGCGCTTGTTGAACTTGTTCAATAAGTTCCTGGAGCAAAATATTGTACCGCAGGATTGGAGGCAAGTGAAGGTGATCGCCATCCAAAAACCAGGGAAACCAGCTTCTGATCACAACTCTTATAGGCCGATTGCAATGCTATCCTGTATCCGGAAATTGATGGAAAAAATGATACTCCGTCGTTTAGACCATTGGGTCGAATCAAATGGTCTACTATCGGATACTCAATTTGGCTTCCGCTGTGCCAAAGGGACGAATGATTGTCTTGCGTTGCTTTCAACAGATATTCAGCTGGCGTATGCTCGCAAAGAACAAATGGCGTCTGCGTTCTTGGACATTAAGGGGGCTTTTGATTCCGTTTCTATTGACATTCTTTCGGGTAAACTTCACCGACAAGGATTTTCTCCAATTTTGAACAATTTTTTGCACAATTTGTTGTCCGAAAAGCACATGCATTTTACGCACGGCGATTTGGCAACTTTTCGCATTAGCAACATGGGTCTTCCCCAGGGTTCATGTTTAAGCCCCCTTCTTTACAACTTTTATGTAAATGACATCGACGAATGTCTGGCAAACTCATGCACGATAAGACAACTTGCAGACGACAGTGTAATCTCTGTTACAGGAGCCAAAGCTGCCGATTTGCAAGGACCATTGCAAGATACCTTGGACAATTTGTCTGCTTGGGCTTTACAGCTAGGTATCGAATTCTCTCCGGAGAAGACTGAGATAGTAGTTTTTTCTAGGAAGCATGAACCTGCTCAGCTTCAAACACAATTAATGGGTAAAACGATTTCTCAGGTTTTGGTACACAAATATCTTGGTGTCTGGTTCGACTCTAAAGGCACCTGGGGTTGTCACGTGAGGTATCTGATGAAAAAATGTCAACAAAGAGTGAATTTTCTTCGTACAATAACCGGACAATGGTGGGGAGCCCACCAAGGAGACCTTATAAGACTTTACCAAACAACGATATTGTCTGTTATTGAGTACGGGTGTTTCTGCTTTCGCTCCGCAGCAAACACACATTTGATCAAACTGGAGCGAATACAATATCGTTGTTTGCGTATCGCCTTAGGTTGCATGCAGTCGACCCATACGATGAGTTTGGAGGTCTTAGCTGGAGTACTACCATTGAAAAACCGCTTCTGGAGCCTGTCTTCTCGTATTCTTATCAAATGTGAGGTCTTGAACCGTCCCGTGATTGAAAATTTTGAAAGGTTAATCGAATTTAATTCTCAAACCCGTTTTATGACATTGTATTTCAATCACATGTCCCAAAATATTAACCCTTCTTCGAATATTCCAAATCGTGTCGACTTATCAAATACTTCTGATTCTACTGTGTTTTTCGATACATCCATGATAGAAGAAACTCGTGGAATCCCGGATCATTTACGCGTGCAGCAGATCCCTAAAATTTTTTCCAATAAATATCGAAACATCAACTGCGACAATATGTACTACACTGACGGATCACTTCTTGATGGGTCCACTGGCTTCGGTATCTTCAATAACAATTTAACCGTCTCCCATAAGCTCGATAACCCTGCTTCTGTTTACGTCGCAGAATTAGCTGCAATTCAGTACACCCTAGGGATTATCGAAAAAATGCCCACGGACCATTATTTCATCTTTACGGACAGTCTCAGTTCCATTGAGGCTCTCCGATCGATGAAAGATGTTAAGCACTCTCCGTATTTCCTGGGGAAAATACGGGAACATCTGAGTGCTTTATCCGAAAAATCTACTCAGATTACCTTAGCGTGGGTCCCTTCTCACTGCTCGATACCGGGTAATGAGAAAGCGGACTCTTTGGCTAAGGTGGGCGCAACAAACGGTGATATTTATGAAAGACCAATTGCCTTTAATGAATTTTTCGCATTTGTACGTCAGAATACGATCATCAGTTGGCAAAATTCTTGGACCAAGGGGGAACTGGGAAGGTGGTTACATTCCATATTCCCCAAGGTATCGACGAACCCGTGGTTCAAGGGGTTGGATGTAGGTCGGGATTTCATTTGCGTGATGTCCCGGCTTATGTCCAATCACTATAGATTTGACGCGCATCTCCGTCGTGTTGGGCTCGGGGAGAGTGGTATCTGTGCCTGTGGTGAAGGTTATCACGACATAGAGCACGTTGTTTGGTCATGCCCTGTATACCGTGACGCCAGGTCTAGATTAATAGCTTCCCTGCAGGCCGAAGGTAGGCAGTCGGCTGTTCCTGTTCGTGATGTCTTGGCAAGCCGTGACCTATCCTACATGTCCCTTATATACGTTTTCCTGAAATCCATCCACGCCCCAGTTTAGTCCTATCCCCTTCCGCCTACATCCAACCAAACGACAAGAACACGTTAAGACCCCGGATCCGGAATCAGCAACTAGACCCGCACGATACTCTCAGGCCCCGAGGGAGACAACCCAATATGCCAGTCCGTAATATCTTGGCCCAGCAGCGGAACATATTCAATATGCTGCTTACCTATGGCGATGGAAAACCATCAAACAACAAATCAGTGCTTTTCATGCAAAACATTCTAGCTTAAGTTAGATTTAGTTTCAGCTCGTAGTCGGCAGCGAGGATAAAAAATTTGCTCTTAGTTATTAAGATACTTTAGAAAGTAAGCTACCAGATATAATTGGCGCCGTTAAACATTGAATTGTATTTGTGCCGTGTCAAATAAACTATAGATGAGGAAAAAAAAACTCATTCTCAGACAGTTTTTCTATACTACCAACGGTTTCTGGGCTACAATGCTTGGAATGAAACCTATGCCAAAAGGCATACGCCCTTTTAGAATGTAACTCATGGGTGTAAAAAATCTCTCCATCAGTGAAAAATGCTCAGTTTGCTATGCCAAGAACGTGTGCAAAGTTTCATTCAAATCAAAATGGTCGATATGCGACCATAGGTCATTTCGCGCGATCTTGCTCAGATGTCCTTTACTCTAAATTTCTTTTGAGAAATAAATAGCGGGTGAAAAAAGAAAGAGTAAGAGAAAAAGAGAGAAAGGGAGATAGAACGAAAAAAATGATAGAGGGAAATGATCCAAAATGAAAAATATCTCATGTTCAAACATTCTGTTTAAATATTCTAACATTCAAGCAACTACTGAAAAAATCGCTCAGTAGGATTTTTGAAGAGCTTTGGAGCTTCCATTTGCACTTGTTACACCAAAGTCAGATAATGCGTTCTGTAAGAAAGGTGTGATTTTTTCTTCTTTTTCTTTGTTCGATTTTAATATACCATACAGATAAACAACATATTCACACCTACACACGTACAGACACACATACACACATATACATGCAATGCTCATTTAGTTGTACTGAGTTGATTGGTATACAACACTTGGCACTCAACAGATTCATTTTGTGTTTAAAGTTAAATATCTTATGTAAAAAAATACTCGTTGATCAATATCTCGAAATCTAAGCCATTAATCAAAAATCCACTCAATAGCATTCTTAAGGAGCACAGTAGCTTTCATTTGCATATAAGATTATCAAAATCGGATATTGCGTTCTATGAGAAAGGTGCGTTAGTATTTTGCGGCACATACATACAGTCAAAACACATACACACACACATACACACGAACAGACATTGCTCAGTTCGTCGAGCTGACTCGAATGGCATATACGGTTCGGCCCTCCGTGCCTTGGATCTATTTTGCGTTTTTCGACTGATTTTATAACCTTTGTTTAGTATAACAAAGGTAAAAAGCTGTCTATGATTCTTATTTTGTTAAAAATGAATAGATATAAAAAGAGCAAGAGAGAGAGAGAGAGAGAGTAAGAGAGAAAGAGAGAGAAATTTCTTTCTGACTGAAAGTCTTCGAAAATATTTAAACAGTTCAATGTCAAAAAAATTTTTGTCCATTATCTTGAATCTTCAGTAACTAATAGAAACTCAAGCCAGTAGGATATTAGGGGAGCTCAGCAGCTTTCATTTGCGCCTGAGAACATCAAAATCGGATAACGCATTTTGTAAATAATGTGTGTCATGATGTATCATTACTTATATACACACAAAATACATACACACATACCGGCACACATACACACACATACAGGCATTGCTCAACTCACCGAGCTGAGTCGATTGGCATTTCAAACTTAGTCCTACCCAGATCGATTTTGCGTGTAAAGTTAAATACCCCATGTAAAAAAATACTCTTCAATCAATATCTTAAAATCTAAGCCATTAATCCAAAAATCCACTCGGTAGCATTCTGGGGGACCACATCAGCTTTCGTTTGCGTATAAGATCATCAAAATCGGATATTGCGTTCTATAAGAAAGGTGCGTTAGTATTTTGCGGCACATACATACAGACAACATACATACACACACACACACATACACACACATACACACAGACACACACACACATACACACACACATACACACGAACAGACATTGCTCAGTTCGTCGAGCTGAGTCGAATGGTATATACGATTCGGCCTTCGGCCTTCGGATCTTGGATCTATTTTGCGTTTTTCGACCGATTTTATAACCTTTGTTTTGTATAACAAAGGTAAAACACTGAGTTTGTTGTGATCTGATATGGTTTAGTTTTTGATGTTTGTTAAAATTTGAGTTTAGCTTCAACCTTAGTGCTTAAGCTATAAATTTGATGTCTTTTGTGATTTTAGTATTTTATCTTTCGTGTTATTTTTAAAATGTTTGTATATTTCTTCATTATTTAAGATACAAACTATTCTACTGAGTAGTCGTCTACAAATGTCATTGTAGCGTAACTATAATTAGTGCTCAAATATCACGAATGTGTTAGCAAACTTGAAATAATTATCTTAACTGTTCAGTTTAAAATTTCATCAAATCGGAGCGACAATTACCCATACCATGTATATAGTTTGCTGCAAATTGATGGACAATTGATGAATAAAACATTTCCATTGAATAACGATGATAGAACAGCAACGCTTCCCAACTAGTAATCGTTCAAATTTCAACCCTTCATCGATCACACCGCCTACCAAATGTTGGCTCCAACTGACAGCGACTTCGTTTTGCTCTCAACAATTGACAGCTTGGTGACAAGCTCACGGCTTTTCTGCACACACGTTACGATGTCGGCAAAATATAAAGATATTTATACATATACAGTGGGTCGTAAATGTTTTCCTATGTTGTTATGCTGTTATGTTTCATGGAGATTGCACTGGGTGGACAAGCACCAATTCGATCAAGCTAGTGATTATCGTATGCAGGACGATAAACGTCGAGAAATGGATGCAGAGTAATACGTACTGGAAAAGAACACGGAGAAATGCGCAACGATGAAATCAACGATAAGAAAAGAACTGCCCACAGGATATTGCTCGCTAGATACATCATGCCAGGAAACGAGCACTGCCACTGAGTGAGTTAGAGATGTGTAGTCTGCTGACGAAGGAAACTGCGCCTTAGTGTGAAACGATCCTTCTGCTTACTGCACAGGGAGAAAAGAAGAAGTGTAGCATAAGATGTTTATGATGGTACTTCTCAATAATCAGGATAATCTTTATTGAAATTCCTAGTTACTTATTTGTACATGAGATAATTTGGTCTCCGTAAAAGGGGCTTCCTGCTGATGAGCCACTTGTGGAGTAAGCAAGCAAATATTTGATGCAATAGCAAAAAAGAGTCACTATATTAAATACTTTCATTATTCAATGAATGAGATTTGCTCTTCAACACTTTTATTTTCTTTCTTTTTCGGTCTAAAACTGTTAATTCTAAATATTATACCTTAAATTTTAAACTTATGTGCGCGACCTTTAACTTTTAAAATAAAAGATATTATACAGACCTTTTGAAAATTAAACCAATACAAAAAGTTTAAATAGTTTTAACTCATTCTTATATAATTCATCGCTAAATAAACACAATACCTCTATTTACTTGAGATGAATACATATCATCAATGTTATTTGTAATACAAGCACATCTAATAAAATTCCTTAATTTATTGGTTGATATTTTTTGAGCAATTCACCACATTATTCATGACATTTAATATAGATAGCCAAAGAAGCAGAACAAAAAAAAACAAAGCAAAACTCGCGTAAACCATCTCTTCAAACACTTGCATCTCATTCCCGTGCAATCTGTCATCAATCTGAGAACCCAAAAAAAAAAGAATCTCTCGCACGCTGAAGGACAGTTTGAACGATTCATTATCTTACTTTAACCGTCATCACCGAGCAAAGTTTGCAGAAGCCTATTTATAAGAAAAGCAAGCCCGAAGCCTGTCCCTTTCTGCATACAGTTTAACGGCCATCTGCCGAACCCCAATCCCTGACAGGGGACAAAGCGACCGAATGAAAAATTAAACCGGAACACACCACCGGACTGCCGTCTGCAGCCGTGTCTGCGTCTCGGTGTCCCACCGGCGCTTCCCGAAAGAGACACAGCTAGGGAAAGCACTTTCTTTTCCGCTTCTAGTTTGCGAATTCTCCGGACTGGCCAGAATCATGGCAAGACCGTGTCAAATAGTCCCAGTCAAGAATCACACCGTTTCGCACTGTTCAAACTCGCCGCAGGAAATTTTCTCACAGTGTCTGTTTGGCCTTTCCCTCCAGAACGCCGGCTGGAGCGTAACCACCATTAATGGGAGAAACTGAAGAGTCACTCAGTCCGCCGCTATTTGAAGTCAATGTGAATGTTTCATTTTGGCAATGTCCCGGGCGATCTGCTGCTGCTGTTTTATTTAACTCAATCGACAATTCAATCGCTTCGGTTGTCCACGTTTCAGTGGGAGACATTATTTCTGTGAAAGTTTTCTATTATGTATAGAATAAACGATGGATCGATTTCGGCTAAAGAGAAATGGCAATCTATGGTAATATATGTTTACCTGGTTGTCAATAAATTGTGGGTGAAGAGAGGGATTGTTTCCGCACCAAACTTGAAATGCCTCCGTTTGAAATGAACTGAATTTAAATATTCTATACCTTGAAGAGCATGAAATAATGTTCGATACAGTTTTTCACCTATACATCTCTATGGGAAAATAGAATGCGTTACAAACGATGAGTAGCTATTTCACAACAATCACGTATGGGCTTCCTACAAGTTTACTTGACTATAGAGTTTTCATCATAGCGCATTGCTTCCAAGAGGTTTTTTATGGAGCTACTCGAAATCGTAGGTGTAAGTGGACGTTTGTTTACTTTGACACTAATGAGCATTCACAAGACAACATACACGTGGAATTCGGGCCACAATACTGAAAAAGGGGTGCAAAATTGGACATTTCGTATGGAATATTTAGAACATGATCGTGGTCAACAGTTGCATGAAGTATAGAAAGAACCAAATTATCGATTAATGAAAATTTTCAATTAACAGTCAAAATTTCATTTATTTTGAAAGATAGTTGCGTTTCATCGTAACGGATAACTTCAATATCACAGTCAATAATCTTATATGTTTAAAAACTTTTTCCGTTGGATGATATGAACAGCGCAAAAATATTAGTTTTTTCAACACCCTTTACAGTATTAAAGAACAGGGAAGCTGCGTATTCGCGAAGTTATGACGTCCGATTCGCCAAGCGGATGAGCATAGGTTTGAATCCTAATTGAATCAGGCCATTCGATGGGTTCATTCTCACTTACTCTTCCTTCACGCAGAATTCTTTAATGCCTCGGTGACTTTCTTTTGATAGATAAAAACAAATGCCAGAGGGGAGCGCTCAGATGAAAACTACCCAGGGTGTTTGAATTGGTGACACTTGGTAGGTGGAATGATGCTCGATATATAGAACAGTAAGAGAAAAACGGAAAGTAAAAATAACTCCGTTATTTACCACGGTGCCATAATAACACAAACTTTTCTTTCCGTCACAGTCGTGGAGATGCATATGTAAGCTCGGTCTCCAACAACAACGACTGTTACACTAACAACCCTTCCTTTCTCTAACGACCTTAATAACGGAGCTGGCGCCGTTATCGATCAATCGATTTCGTTCAACTCCAACTCAAGTTCAAGAATTTACAGTATCATAATGAAACAATTTATATTCTGGATTGATAGAACAAAATAAATTAAAAACCTAAATTAATCCACCTAGCGGTCAGACCCAGCCTTTCTCATTCAATTTTTTATTTGTAAAAATAGATTTACATGAACGCTTCAATCCAATAAATGTATATTCACTCTTTAGGTTCTAAAATATTGATGTTGTAATCTTTACATATAAAAATGCAGTCAAGTCTGTCTGTCTATCTGATCCATATAGGCCTGAAAACTACCGAACCGATCGACGTAAAATTTGTACGTAGGGGTTGTTGGTGCCGATAAAGGTTCCTATGATAGTTTGAGACCCCTCCCTCTTCTGGAAGGGAGGGGTGCCATACAAATGAAACATAAATTTCTGCACAACTCAAGAACAAACCAAGCAAATGAAACCGAATTTGGCATGTGGATGTTTTAAGGGGTAACTAATGTGTCCATAATAGTTGGATGCAACACAAATTTGTGCACATCTCGAGAACTAATCAACCAAATGGAACAAAATTTGGCAGGTAAATGTTTTTAGTGGTAGCAAATATGTACATAATGGTTTGAAACCCGACTCTCTCTTCTATAAGAGAGGTATCCCATGAAAATGAAACAAAAATTTCGCACAGCTCAAGAACCAATCAAGAAAATACAACCAAATTTGGTATGTGAATGTTTTTGAGGTAACAAATATGTCGATAATGGTTTGACGCCTCTCCCTCTTCTGAAAGTACATGTTTCTTCACAAATTTTTGCACATCTTGCGAACTAATCAACTAAATGGAACCATATTGGCAGGTGAATGTTTTTGGTGGTAACAAATATGTTCCATAATCGACCTCAGACAACATTTTGGATTGTAAGATGGCAACTTCCAGTTTCTGGAAAAAAGCTGAAAATGGCCGATTTCCACCCAATATAATAATATCCGGATCTATAATAATACACAGGAGCTAAAATCGTCCACAGATAGCATTTTAAATTCTAAGATGGCGACTTCCGGTTTCTGAAAACAGCAGAAAATGACCAAATACCACCCAATATGAATTTTTCTTTAACCAGTATGCCGTTATAAA
This sequence comes from Wyeomyia smithii, assembly GCF_029784165.1. Classification (NCBI taxonomy): domain Eukaryota; kingdom Metazoa; phylum Arthropoda; class Insecta; order Diptera; family Culicidae; genus Wyeomyia; species Wyeomyia smithii. Next base: position 114,671,805 of record NC_073696.1, read on the forward strand.
TCCAGAAATTGTCTCCAAATGCCATTATGAAATCCAAAATGGCGACTTCCGGTGTCGGAAAAACAGTGGCGAATAACCAAATACCACCCAATGTGGGTATTTCCGGAAGCGTAATAATGCACTGGAGCCACAAATCAACTTCAGACAACATTTTGAATTGTAAGATGGCAACTTCCGGTTTCTGGAAAACAGCCTGATATGGACGATTCCCATAAAATATTAGTATTTCTGGAACCAGAAAGAAGCTAAAAATTGATCACAGACACAATCTTGAATTTTAAGATGGTGACTTCCGGTGTCTGGCAAACAGCCGGAAATGACCAAATACCATTTAATATGAATGTTTTCGGAACCAGAATTACGCCCAGATGAAAGAAATTGATTTCACAGGCATTTTTAAAGTCCAAAATGACGACTTTCGGCTTCTGAAAAACAGTCCAAAGTGACCAAATATCACCCAATATGAGTTTTTCTTTAACCAGTATCCTAAATACCATTTTGAAATCCAAGATGGCGACCACCGGTTTGTGAAAAACAGCCTTAAATAAACAAATACTATCCAATATGAGTATCTCTGGAACCAGAATGATGCAAGGAGCTAACAATTGACCTCAGGCACCAATTTGAATTGCTAAATGGCAACTTATAGGCAACAGTCGGAAATGACCGAATAATACTCAATATGGATATTTCCGTAAACGTGATGATGCATAGAAACCAAACATTGACCCTGGACACTATTTTGAATTTGAAGACGACCACTTCTAGTTTCTGGAAAACAACCAAAAATACCTCCCAATATGGGTATTTCCGGTGTCAGATTAATGCCAGAAAGTCTGCTGATAATGACAGAATACCACCCAATATGAATATATTCAGAATTAAGGCGATGTACAGAAGCCAAAAGACGAGGATGTTGTCATTTCGATAAAACCAATCATTTCAAACGATTTGTTATTTGACTTTGATCATATCCTATGGCCGATTCGTCGTGCATTTGCAGACTTCAAACAAACCGTAAGGAATCAATGAACTTGGAACTTTCAAATAGTACGACACCACATTTAAATTATGTTGAGGTCACATATATCGATCAAAGCAGGTATAGTTTCAAATAGCCTTTGAATTTTTTTTCTTTCCATGACATTTGAGCCACATATCAAATTGTTATGAAGTTTGTTAGTTGTAAGTTTGAGAGATGACTCGTTCGTATGACACTAGTTATGTTCAAATAAGTCATGTAATCTTTGAGATAATAGACTTTCGTTGTTTTATTAACAATTTAATACATAACGGTTGCTTAAGTTCGATTATAATCAAATGAAATGGGAACGTGTAGGGCAGCCAAACTTTGAAACCACGCCTCAATCATAATTCATCAGTTAACCCTTAACTAGCCTGCTCATCTGATAATCAAATCGGTTGTGTAGTTTCTGAGATAATGAAGTTTCGTGATTTTCACAAGTCGGCACATTACAAATGAAGTTACAGTTCGATTACAGTAATGTTCAATAGGGTCTTCTGAGGCAGCTAGACCATTCATTTGACACTAATTTTGTGGAAATCGGGTCGGCCATCTCTGAGAAAAGTGAGTGAGTCCAAGTAGTCTTCGGAATATGTTCCTTTTCATAGCTGGATTTCACATTTTTAAACATAACAGGCAAAGTAATAGTCCGACTGCAAAACAAATCAATAGTGTCTTATGGGGCAATTAGACCTTCCATTTGACACTGATTTTATGAAAATCGGTACAGCAGAACACAGAAACATGAGTGAGAATAAACAGTCTTCAGAACACGTTTCTTTTCATAATTTTTGAACCACAAGTTCAATCTTTGAGAAATTCAAAACTTAAGGGTTTTCTAGATAGCCCGTTCTTTTGAGACCAATTTTGTTCAAATCGGTTGTGTAGTTTATGAGATATTGATGTGTCATGATTTTCACATTTTGATACAAAACCTCTAAACTAAAAATCCGATTACAATGACATTCAATAGGGGTTTATGGGGCAACAAGACCTTTCATTTGCAATTAATTTCATGAAAATCGGTCCAGCCATCTCTGAGAAAAGTGAGAGAGAATAAAAATCTGCACATACACACACACATACACACACACACACACACACCTACAGAAAATGCTCAGCTCGTCGAGCTGAGTCGAGTGATATATGCCATTCGGCCCTTTGGAGCACTTTTATACTTTCGGTTTTGCAAGTGATTGCTATACTTTTCTAGGAGAAAGGCAAAATACTAGTTGATGTTTATGAATTTGCATATACTCCTTCAACAATCAGTAATACAAGTATACTTTATGACGTAGTTAGCAGTTAGGGCCATTGAAAAATTATTTAAAATGGGAATTGGAGCGCAGGTAAACAGATCATGGACATCAGCGAGGTGATCAATGGTTCGAAAGAGCATTTTGATGAGCACCAGACCGGATACCAGTTTTCGACCTTCATGAAGTCAGAAAGGGGATGTGAAGGCTTAAAAATATCAAAGCCGTCGACGAAGATAAACTTTCGACTGAGCTCTACAAATATGACAAACGAGTACGTGGTCATCTCCAGGATTTGGGAGGTTGGGAAACCTCCTGAAGATTGGTGAGTAGAAGAAGTCGCTTTATGTATCTACAAAAAGGGCGACAAACTGAATTACTGCAACTGCCATCACGCTTACCAACAGAACATATGAATATCAACCTTAGCCAGAGTTTGGCCGACCAGTATCAGCCGGGTTTCACGGGAGCGTATAGGAGCGTATTTCACATACGACGAAACCGACGTCCTTGCCCAAACATCTGGTAGTTACACAACAAGCAGGCTACAGAGGTGCACATTAGATGCGCTTACTGAACGAGGCACTACCTTCCAGGTAGAAACTATGTTTTTTGTCTTTCGATGATTGATAGGGCAAGCTACGCTCGGCCATCGGAGAGGTCGCAACCGCACTAGGTAACGCCGTGCCGTCAAAATGACTGGTGAAGAAAAAACTAGCTTGGCAAAGCTATCTAAGCATCGCTACAAGAGAGAACGCGGTCAAATATTGACGAGCTCAAAATGAGTTGACCACGATTCTCAGAAGAAAAGAACGCCAGCAGGAGAAAAGAGATCGTGAGCAACTGTTTCGAGCTAATGACACGTGCAGTTCTACGAGAAGGTAAACTAATCCCTTAAGGGCTACACACCAAGTCCAGATTATGTAGGGAAGTTAACCTTGGAGTGCCTACAAACAATAACAGTTTCCAAGTTTATTTGTTTATTTGTTTATTTCTAAGTGTATCATCTGACATAAAGTCTTAATGAAAAAAGGATAACCATTAAAAGTAACTAGAGTTAGTTAATCTATGTTTGAAAATATGACTAGGCACACCAAATTCAAAAAGATGCTCGAGACTCGTGAATGTTCTCACACAAAAGGCACACTTACGTTTTCTTGTAGGGGCCGTACAATTGAGCAGTATAAAGCTCTCAGACAATGAGGATCCTTGAAGTCACGTCCAATTTTTGCGATGAATCCTAATTGCCGACTTGCTTTCAAAACAATTGCAGCACGGTGTCTATCGAAAGTCAGCTTTCGGTCAAGAATAACTCCAAAGTCGTTGAAGTAACCTACTCTACGCAGCACTTCTTCGTCGACAGCATAATCAAAAAATATTGGCCGTTCACTGCGGTGAAAGGTTATCACTTAACATTTTGCAGTACTTAGAATTAGAGAGTTTAGTTTACATCACGTCAAAAAGGTATTTAAGAGTGATTGTAGACGATAACAATTCTCGATGGTGCGAATCGTCAAGTAAATATTCAAATCATCGACGTAAACTAATCTGCAACCAATCCCGAATGCATCAGCGACGTCGTTGAGAAAAACAATGAAAAGAAACGGTCCTAGGTTACTACCCTGTGGTACACCAGACTCGTTCGTGAACGCAGACGATACACCTGATCTAAGCTTAACTTGCAAAATTCTATTACACAGGAATGATTCAAGCCATTTAACGAACCGTGATGAAGCACAAAGACGGGAAATTTTGTTCAGCAGTAGTCGATGATCAATTCGGTCGAAGGCAGCTTTGAGGTCCGTGTAAATAATGTCAACCTGTACGTTTCGTTCTAGTTCAGAAATGCAATTTGACGTGAAATCCATCAGATTTGTTGTTACAGATCGTCCAGGGACAAAACCATGCTGATCCGAAGAAATGTAGTTTCGTGTGCAATTGAATACAATAGAGCTAACAATGATCTCAAACAATTTAGACGCAGCTGACAGATTAGTTATTCCACGATAGTTTTTAACATTTCGTCGATCACCACTTTTAGAAAACCGGTAACATATAGTAGTGCTTCCATACCTCAGGAAATTTCGCTTGAGCCATAGATTGGGTAAAAATTGTGCAAAGTGCAGCAGCCAGAATATCAATACAACGGCACAAAAGAACGGCCGGTATTCCGTTGGGACCAACATTGTACAAATATTTAAGTTTCCTAGCGGCGGTAGGTAATCATGTCATACGTGACTCCAAAAATGTCAAGATCAACAAGGTCGGCTGGCACATTAGCAGCAGCAGGGGAATCAGAGTCCGAGCAGGATACCATTTCCTCCAAATAGACGTCCAAAAGAGTTGAGCGACTTTTCCGGTTTGAATTAACGAGATTCCAAATTTTTTTCGGATTTCTGCGCAAGTCTGTTTGAACTCCCAAAACATATGGTTTGTAAAGACTTGAGTTTAACCGCCGATATTCTTCACTTAAGCGTTTAAAATTTTGTTTAGATTCGTAAGATTTAGATGCCAGAAATGCGTATAATGAGTGCCCAGGACACAACATCAAGATCGACATCGGGGATGCAAATGCACAGGTCGGACAGAAGAACTTCCGCCCCGTGATTGGTAGAGAAGTCCTCCACTCTACTACGAACGACAACGGCCCGAGGCTTGTCAATTTCGCTGCAGCCAGAGGTATGGCTATCTGTAGCACTTATTTTGCACGTCAGAATATACGTAAGCACACCTGGAGGCACCCAAATAGAGAGGCCTGCTGTCAGTTCGACCATGCACTGATTGATGGTCGACACTTTTTATATGTTCACACGTAAGTTCGTTTAGAGGACCAAACGTTGACTCGGATCGTTAGCTCGTGGTATCCAACGTGTTTAGGACCTTGTCATGGACGACAAAGAGGATACAGTTGAACATCCAGCGGCTATCAACTGGAGAAGCGGCTACAGAGTACTTGCGGAAGGTTGATGAGCGGATCGAGGATCAAGTTGGAGGTAGCCTGAATAAACAGTGGAGGCATATCCACAGTGCAATCAGCACCACAGCGGGAGAAGTGCTGGGTACATCTGCGACAGCCACGTCCAATGAGTGGCTAGACGCTGAGTGCCAGCGTGCGACGGATAAAAGGAATCGCGCCAGAGTTCACATATTAGCCACGGCTGTGGCTCGTCAGAGCGTAGGAAGATATCGGGAAGCTAGAGCTGCTGAAAAAAGACTCCATCGCCGGAAGTAACGACAGCATTGGGAGAGGATTCTTGCGGAGGCGGAAGGTTGCTCTCTAGGCACAATGCGAGAAGCTTCAACAAGAAGATTAATGGAATCAGGAACCGGAACGTGTCAGCCCCTGTCATGTGCAACGATAGGGAGGGGAACCTGATTACCGATAGAACGGAAGTGGCCAGGCGTTGGAAGGAACACTTTAGTGTGCTGTTGAATACAGAAGAAAACAGCGTAGTCGAAAGGAGCAGGATGGTGATTGAAAATGATGGCATAGCTGTGGACCCACCATCCATGGACGAGGTGAAGAAAGCGGTGGAAGAGCTCAAGAACTGCAAGGCAGCTGATAAGGATGATATTTCAGTCGAACTCTTCAAAGTCGTCAGCGAACAGCTGTATCGTGTTTTACACCGGATCATGCTGAGAATGTGGTTCGACGAAGAATTACCCTCGGACTGAGGTATTACTTTTGAAGTAGTCGACGAATTTTTTTACCTGGGGTACATTAGTGATATAGGGTAACCACTCTTATATTTATCGCAGTACCTATATTCATCGCATCACGCCTTAATTATCAATTTATCCTCAAATTTTACCATATTTCAACTTAAAACTTTCAGCCACTTGAGAAAATCGAGAAGCAACAAAATTTACTTTCAATAATTTGTAGAAATTGAACGGTAAATTGGAAAAAATGAGAGAAATAAGATGAATATAGGTGCACCAAGCTGTTGAGATGAATAATGGAGCGATTACCCTATGACAACAAAGTTAGCCGTGAGATAAAAAGGCGAGTAGCGGCTGCAAATAGGGCCTTCTACGGACTAACAAGCTGAGTTCCTGCAGTCTGCAAACCCGTACTAAACTTGCAATCTACATAACACTTATCCTTCCCATGGCCTTCTACGACCATGAAGCATGGATGTTGAAAGAGGCCGAGCGGCGAGATCTTGATGTATTTGAGCGTAGGATTTTGTATTCAATCCTTGGAGGCAAACTAGAAAATGGTGTTTGGTGCAGACGCATGAACCAGGTGTACAAATGGGCGAATATATCCAAGCGATTAAAATACGGCAGGTTGCAGTGGGCTGACCATACAGCTAGAAAACCGGAAGAACGACTAGCGAAGACTTTATTTAGCAAAAATCCCGATAGAGGCCGTTGACTTCGAGGTAGGCCCGGCATTCGTTGGATGTGTACTGTTGAAGAAGATGCCCGCGAATTAGATGTTAGGGGAGATTGGGGGATAAAAGCCCAAAACTTAATAACATGGCGATGTATTGTGGATTCGGCATTGGATCGATAATCGGTATGTCGCCGTAGAAGTAAGTGAGTAATAAACGTCTTTTCGGATACATTTTATTTTTAAAATTCATAACTTCTAAATCAGTTGATCAATTTTCGATCTTTTTAGATCAAATTAAAGGTAGCTAACCACTACTAGTTGAAAAAAATACAACTCGAAGACTCTACACGGTGACAAAAAAGTCCGGTCACACTTTTTTGGGGTCGCCTGTAGCCGACTCGTTGCATCTCTCTGGTGCCATCTATATGTCAAATGAAAGGGTTAACATTGCTGCCAAAATTGGCAGAGTTTCGTTTCTGTGCAGTTTGTTTACATTGAGTTGTGAGCCATGGCAGAGTTAAGAGCAGCTGTTATCGCTGAATATGTGAAAGGGTACAAACCCGGACACATATTCAAACACCTAAAACCGCTCGGAATCAACCGGAAATTCGTGTACCGGACCATAAATCGGTACCAAGAGACCGGAGACACCGAGGACAAGGCACGATCTGGACGACCATGGTCTGTGAGAACTCCAAGGCTGAAGAAGATTATACGAGACCGGATTTGCCGGAATCCCGCCCAATCTGCACGGAAGCTGGCCAGGAACCTTAAAATGAACCGAGAATCAATCCGCCTGCTTCTGCGCAAGGATTTAAAACTTACACCGTACAAAAAACAGGTGGTTCGTGGGGTTACCAAAGCTACAAGGAATTAGAGGTACCAACGGTCGCGGGAGTTGCTCGGTTGGCGCGCAGATGATGAGATTATTATTTCGGACGAGGAGCTGTTTGTTTTGGAGCAAACAGTCAATCGCCAAAATGATCGAGTTTGGAGTGTGAGCCTCCAGCAAGCTCCTACGGACAAGCTGAACGTTTCCCGGTTCCAAAATAAGACGTCAGTGATGGTTTGGGGAGCCATTTGCAAGAGAGGTAAACTGCCTCTTATTTTTATCGATATAGGGGTCAAAATCAACGCAGCGTACTACCTGGACACGGTTTTGAATAAGAATATTCTGCCTCAAGCTGAACTATTGTTTGAAGACGATTACTACTGTTTCCAGCAAGATGGCGCCCCATCCCACACCGCAAAGGTTGTTCAGGCGTGGTGTGAGGAAAACTTGACCGATTTCATTTCGAAGAATGAATGGCCTCCGTCGTTTCCGGATCTGAATCCACTGGATTATTTCGTGTGGGGATACATGATGTCGAAGCTGAACGACTTTTAAATTACAAATTTGGAGCAATTCAAGCGAGTTATCACGAAAATCTGGGACGAGATGCCGATGCAGCACGTGTGTGCCGCTTGCGACGACTTTCCGAGACGTCTGAAGCTGGCTCGATCAGAGAAAGATGGTGTGATTCCGAGATATCGTCTGTAAAGTATCTTTATGAGTTACTGAATAAAGCTATGAAAGCCAGATTCAGATTTTCTTCTTATTCTTTGAAATATTGAGATTTTCCTGTGTGACCGGACTCTTTTGTCACCCTGTGAGGGCATTAAACAAGCGTTATTTTCTCGGTTCCACAGATGATTACCGGTTTTATCAGGGTTTTGTAGAGCGTCAACTTCGTGTGTCGTCACACTTGATTCGATTGGAGTGTTTTTGCGATGACTTCGACATCATGATTTGCATAATTTTGCGACGGTGGAGGATACCTACTCCACACTCAAAGCAGAAACTAGATGGATTTGACAACCGACTAATGAGTCAAATCAAAGTACATGAGAGCAAGAGACTCTAAGGAGCACAACAACAGCCTCCTAGCACATGTCACCGTGTACGGATACGAGCCTGAGAGAGTGAACGAGTTTTAATAATTGGAATCACTAGCGACAACAACATCACAGAGAAGGTCGGTTCTCTGTGGCTTTATGACATTCACACTGCTTTCTGAAGACCTGAAAGATCGTCAAGTTTTCAGACAGGAAGCGCTGTGGGCTTTCTATGAAATACTTTTGGAAAACCAAAAATTGCGTGGGCGTATTATACACAAACTTCACGCGCCGTTTCACGTTATTTTTGGCATCACTACATCCTGCTCCAAAATCTTACTGAATGGAGATGACTTCATAATAGAGTAACCAACTTACCGGTATCAGCATGCTGTGTAAGAGAAGTACTCGGGTACAAATTGTATCTCGGAAATAAGCGATTGAGCGAATCGAGTCGGATTCGTCCTTCAAATGCAATAGGTAATTGCGTTGGAAAACCGCTTTGAGCTTAACTTGTCTTTCATCCGATGGTATCGAGCAAAAGTCCTATTTGCGAAAATTTTAAACTCAGTTATTTACTGTTATAAAAACCTCGCTAATTCTATAGGCACCAGTTTTATTATTCCTCATGTCACGTGTCAAGAAGACATATGTATTTTGTCTGTACAAAGCCGAATTAAGGTGAAACCTCATTGAATCCAAAAATGGCCGACTTCAAGTCACCACTTCGAATTTTCAAAAGCACAAGACTCGGCAATACTCATTGCGTTCCCTATGAAAATTCTATTTTATGTTTGCTTCTCCACAGCAAACATAAAATAACATTTTCACAGGGAACGTATTAACTATTTCCGAGTCTTGTGCTTTCGAAAATTCAAAGTGGTGACTCGAAGTCGGCCATTTTTGGATTCAATGAGGTTTCACCTTAAAGAAAACATTGAAAAATAATATCAAAGAGCTGACCGTTAGGTTGACCGAGTCAAAATTTTATTATTTTCAAACCAAAAACGCGACTGATATTTTTGAATTTATCATTTAAGTTTGCTCAATGTAATTTTCCAAATAGCTAGCTTTATCGTGTGTTTTTTTTTTGGTTTCACATAAATCTTTCCATTCCGAAAATCCTTCGCCGATTATATGTTACCGCAAATCTACACTGAGCAAGCAGCTTATTCGAGTCAATGCAATTAAACCGCAGGCAAATCCGCTCATAAATACAGCAGTTTTCATACCGAAGCATTAAATCCCCTCCTGCTGTAGTGGTACATAATTCAGATGTAATCATCAATCGATTTTCTCCAGCTGTGTAAATTTGTGCAGTGCCGCTTGAGCAAACGAAGCAGTTCTAGCAAAATTAATTTACATCGTCCTTGTTCTAGACTGATTTGTATTAATAACTATTCTTAGTCAACCTTAAATCAAAGCAAATGTACACCGCATCTGATCCTCCCTTGAGCTTCCCCGACAAACTGTCGCTCGCAGCTTTCACCGCAACCCACACAGCCACCAACCGAAGGACACTGTTCCACACTGCTCCCACGGAGCGCCAAACAGAGCTGGCTTGTCTCCAAGAGGAACATAAAACACACTCGGTAACGAAAATCAAACAGCACTGAGTGAAGGGCATTGGAGCGTAGAATAATTCACTTCACTACGCTAACAATTTCAGACGGCAAACGCTGCTTTATCTACCTGAGGAATTTACGGGAACGATCTACCCTGCCTGCTTTCCGCCCTTCGAACTGTGCATTGTAGTAGGATGCACCGAAAAGTTGACCCGCTAGCAGACAATCGCCGAGAAATGAAACAGGCCCCACAAATGCTGCTTCTGGTTTAAGAAAAGTGATGCCAGATCAGATTGAATTAACATTTTCGTCTCATATCACTGAATAGTATTGAGTATTGATTTCTGCGTTATAGTGAAACTTAAAAAAAATCTTCACCTAGTAGCTTCTTAAGGAAACTAATGGAGAGGATTGCAATACAGTGAGTTATGTGATCAAAAAATATTGACTTGTTAATTGGTCTTATTTCATAATGCAACAGTACAGATGAAACAGCAAATTGAAGCTAGCATTGGAGTTGGCATCACGAATTAATGCTCCATCACGGCTGCCAGGTTGGGGTGCAGTCCAGCCATACTCTGTTGAGTAAATACAAAAGATTAAATTTAAAATTATTCCATCAACCTTTTCTGCAGGGCCGTTTGTTTCTGGCGTACTGTGATGTGGCGAGGGAACACGGGGGCTCTGACCAACCGCTTTCCTTTTCTCTTCCTGTTACCCGCCGCAGCATTTCAAGTACTCAGAATACCGACTAGTGGGCCAGAGGGCAGGGAGGTCAATAACAAAAGCTGTTCACACTGCTCTTGCACGTGATCTCTAGCTGCTAGTCTGGAGTTGTCCAGTCTGGTGGGTTTGCTCAAAAGATGTAGGCCACAGATAGGGCAACACGAGATGATGAACACTGCGTTCTGCAGAAATGTTAAGGTCCGTCTCGAAAGGAACCTAAGTCCTCGCTTGCACTTACTCTCAACAGGAGCAAGGCTTATGCTTTAAATTCGTCCTGCTTTGGCAGATTATTGAAAGGAGTTGAAAGGAATATATCGGCAGCTCAGTAGCTGAAACTGGAGCCGGATGCTGGCAGGTATGTGACAAGAAAATTGTTTGAGAAATTATCGTGTGCTTTTCATTTTATTCCCTTGCACTGGCAGGATTATGGTCTGCAAGCGTTTTCAATCTTCCCAGCAGTGGCCCGGACGCGAGCGACGATTTCAGTTCTTGAACATGGTCTTTGAATTTTGAAAGGATTAAGTTAATAGGCCCAAGTTCGTTACTCAAACAGATGCCGTATTGTGTTGGAGAAGCCGGTAGATTACAAAGATTGTTACTTAATGTACACTAAACGTAATCTTGAAATAATCCACTCGTAATAACATTAGTGAGTATTTGATGAGTTCTGCAGCATTTGTGTTGCAGAGTGCTTTCACAGAATAATAGTTTAGAGCAAATCCTGCATTATGTAAGTAATGATTCATGAGTAGTTCTTTGTGGGATGTACCAATCGGAAAACTGTGACATATAAACCGTATCAGTCCGCCAAATTCAACTTGGTTAAGAACGAAAAATAAAAAAAGTCCCAATTGAACCTTTGATCTACTTTCTTCAATCTTATTTCTGTTCCCTGACATTTGTGTTATAGGAAGTACATAATATTTAATATATTTTCAATAACTTAAAAAAGGACAATCCTAATAAAGTTGTCATTCACAAATACGATAGCACTTTATTGCAACTTACAAAATGCAGCAAACATTCAAAAATTCGAGAGTCAAAAATTGATAAATTTTTCTATTTAGATATTATCATTCTTCCTTGAAGTTTCAAAAAACCATTTCCTCGTTTAGAACATTCCTCGCTTCGAACTTTGACATCAATTTTGACAGTGAAGCAACAAACCGCTCGATGTTTTTGCTTTTGTTTTAAAAAATATCCAGGCATCGGCGTTCTTCGGAACCGGAGAAAACGTATATCGGTTGAATGGTTCCTTGTCCGCTTAAAGCTTACTACAGCACAGGCTATTTTTCGACTTCTTGAAAATGTTAGCTTCAAAGTTGTTTTCTGTGTTGTTTTTATAATATCATGAACGCAAGCTGCCGTTGTTCATGGTGAGCGATCTATAAAATACACTTATGCTATTAAAATACATCTCGAAGACAAGAAAATAACGACATATGTTGCTTACAATACCCTTATACGACTGTAAATTATATTCACATATGTTTATTGTGAGAAATATCATAATATGATTAGGTTACTTGAAGCACCAACAAAATAGTTTCCGGCTTGTGGTTAATCAAATGTTGCAATAAAAAACTTTGTTTAGCTAGAAAACTAAAAATCTTAAGATCAAAAGCTTTTTAAATTCAACTCTTGAGATTAACAGTAAGGCCTAATAGTCATCCTTCAAGCATTCAATTTGTTGACACTTTAAGGGGGGTTCTATTCTGGATGTTAGAGTAAAGTGAAATGTTCGAGTGTTTTGGCTATTGACTAAGGTATATTTGAGGATGTATTTTGCATGTCATGGAAGCCTCACAGGCCTTACAAGCCGCCACCGTAAAACACTCACAAGTAATGAACGAAGAACAAAGAAATTCGTACTGAAACAATCGGCAATAACCCATGCGACGAAAATGGACTAACAATTATAAACTCGGGACGGGGAACTGTCTATCTCTCAATTTCCAGTTTTCTCAAAAAAAAATTCCAATTTTCTCAGACTCCACGTCATAGCGCTGCAGGAGGTGTACTGGAAGGGCTCAATGGTACATACGTTCCGTAGATGGCCATGCCATCTACCAGAGCTGCGGCAACACGCATGAGCTGGGGACAGCTTTACAGTGACGGGCGAGATGCGGAAACGAATGATTGGGTGGTGGCCAATCAGCCCTCGAATGTGCAGGTCGAGAATCCAAGGCCGTTTTTTCAACATCAGCATCATAAACGTGTACAGCCCTCACCTCGGAACTACCGAAAACGACAAGGATGAATTCTACGCGCAGTTGGAGCGTTAGTACGACCACTGCCCAAAACATGATATCAAGATCGTCATCGGGGATTTCAACGCTCAGGTCGGCTAGGAGAAGGAATACAAACCGGTGATTGGAAGGTTAAGCGTGCACCAGTTGACCAACGAAATGGGCCAAGACTCATCGATTTTGCCGCCTCCAAGAACATGACCGTGCATAGTACCTGCTTCCAGCACAACTTCTTACACAAGTACACCTGGAGGTCACCAAATCAGACAGAAACACAGATCGACCACGTTCTGATTGACTGTCGGCACTTCTTAGACATCATCGACTTCAGATCCTATAGAAGCGCTAACATCGATCCGGACCACTACCTGGTGATGGTTAAGATGCCTCTAAAACTCTCCGTTGTTAACAACATTCGGTACCAATACCCGCCTCCGTTAGACCTCGCGCGAATGAAGCAGCCAAACGTCGTCAAAAACTACGCGCATTCGCTCGAAACTGCGCTGCCGGAAGAGGACCAGCTGGATGTAGCTCCTCTCGAAGACTGTTGGAACACCATCGGAACAGCCATCAACAACCAGTCAGCGGAGAACGTCATCGGGCTTGTGGGACGAACCCAATGAAAAGAGTGGCCGCAAAAGGGTATTATGCTGGTTTGAGACCCCTCCCCTCTGTGGAAGGGAGGGCTTCATACAAATGGAACACAAATTTCTGCATAACACAAGAATAAATCAAGCAAATGGAACCAAATGCAGTGAATAAAAGTTTGAGAAAGGGGTCATCCACAAATTACGCAAGAGTTTAGGGGGAGAGGGGGGGTATCCAAAATTCTTACGAATGCTTACGAAGGGGGAGAGAGGATATTGAAAAATTGAAAAACAAAACTGAAAAAAAGTTTACAAAACTAAAAAAAATTAAATTAGTTGAATTATTTATCCCTGCGATCTTAATAATTGAACCTTGGGAAAGCAGTGAATTCCTCGTCACTGGGTGATTGCGTGCTTTGCTTCAATTCTACTTAGATTTGAATTTTGTTTACTTCGACATAGTATTCACTGTATTAACTTGTTTTGTTTTATCCTCTACGAATATGCTATGTGTAAAAAAAATGTTTTACCTTCGAAATTTTTTTTTTCCCTGAAAAGACAATCTTACATAAGTTTCGTGGGGGGGGGGTCTAATGCAAAATCTTACTGGATGAACCCACCGAAGAGATCGCAATAAAAAATTTGTTTGAAAGTGCCAAAATTGAACATGAAAACCCATTTATTTTGTGACACTGAATATATTTATTATCTTTTTGTTTATTGTATGTATATAATTATGAAATATAAGGCTGAAGATGTTCGAAACAAAAGACAAGTAGACCGAAACAAATTCGTTTTAAATAGTTTGGAAAACCCACCGAAATTCAATTAAAACTCGACATAACAAACGACTCTGGTTGTGCGAAATTTCGAGGTTTCCGAAACTGAACGAAATTTTCTCGAAATCCTTAAAAAATTGACTAAAATTAATAACTTTTAAGTAAGTTTTTTTATTGACTCATATCTAAAGAGAAGGCTTAGAGATATTTCGGGTTTATTAAAGTGGAAAATTTCCAAGAAAATTCCGAAAATTGAGAAAAATATAGTAATTTTGGTTTGAAAATCATACGTTGTTACTATTTATCAAAAATTGTGCGCTCAAATTCGGTAAATTTCGTCCAATTTCGTGAAACTCAAAATTTCGTGAAATTTCACACACCCGTACAAACGACAAGGTGATCAGAGCCTACGAATATAAACTTTAATGGCCATTAAATTTACACTTATTAACAACAAGAATCAATTTGAGGGATTGTTTTTGATATAGAGAAACAATTTCAAAATCTATTTCCAATAATCTTTCTATGTGGCATTCTTCTTTTGAATAAATAACTCAATTGTCAAGGATATGTGATTATTCGAGTTATTTGATTTTACTGTTTCGGCATCTGACTAGAACATTTTTGTTAGCGATTGACAATGAAGGTTTTCGTTTTAATGATGTTGTTCCCGCAATATTTCTGCCGCTTAATCGCCGAAAGAGAAATTCATAACAAATGGTTTTCTGAATATCTTTCAGAATTGTGGGAACCATGATAGAGTGCACTCGCAATCCTGACAACGAAAAACAAATATGTCGACGATTTGAATTTTATCTTTCAAAACGAAATTGGTGAATAAATCAGTAGGCTGTAACTCACAACCTGTAAGAATAATCACAAAAAAGTAACCAACTGTCCAACGGATCATGATTGAAACCCTGAACCAACTAAAACTATGTATTAGGACAAAACTCGATGCAAAGCATCTAAAAACCAAGCAACGATTTGCTTTTGAGTTTGAACAGATCCAATTTCCGATTCGTTATGCATTTGCAGACTATGAACAAATCCCAAAGTTAATCTTCGGAAGTATGTGAATTCAATGAAGAATTGCCATCCTTTCAATGTTTGAAATTAATTGGATAAAGAGAAAAAAATGAGCGGGACCTAATATATTCAATAACTTGCTGATCCAGTTAGTCAGCAAACATCACAAAGAAATAATCTGCATAGAACGACGCTAGCCGACTGTAGTCAGAAATATTTTTATCCAATACAGCTTAAATCGTCTGCGTATACTGGTATAACCAACATCCAGCAGTAAGGAAACGTCATTGAAGAACAGCGTAAACAGCAATGGTCCTGAGTGGCTACCTTGAGAAACACCAGATGTGTTTCACTAATTTCACGATACATTTTTTGGTCGTGAATATATAGAAACAGCGCTATATTACGAGCAGAATCGTTGATCTAGTGTGATTTTGCCCGTGTGCCTGCTGTATTCCGTATTTGTATTGTAAGTGACATATTATTATTATTGTTTTTTTTTGTGCTTGTGTATATTCGTTTACCATTCCTTAAAGCTCTACTCCACCAAGCCACGTTCCACACGCTCAGAGAGAAATGAGATTATGTATATGTGAGCTCTTTTTTCTCTTTATGCCAGTTTTCTTTGTTTTGTTCTCGCATGCTCAATCTTGTTCAAAATGACGACGACACAAGAAGCTTTGCGCAAACGTATTGTAAGTTCTATCTGAACTACTCCGTAAAAAAGGTTCACGGTGAACCATTAAGCGAAAATGTTCCAGTTTCAAATGTTTTAGTATCCTGCAAACCTCAACAATAATTTGCAGTGGAAGATCGGTCAAAGTGATGGACAAAAAGGAACTTCGTTCTTCTTGTCAAAATCATGGTTCAATCCCACTGGTTTGGATGAACGAATTTATGAAGAAAATTTGAATTACATTTCTTCAAAAATACCATTATGATGGAAGGTATGTGTTTTGGCCAGATAAAGCATCATCACATTGCGCTAAAAACCCCAAAAATTCTAACCCATTTGTACTCAGAATACGCGAATTTGCCTCAGTATCGCCCAATCGAAGTTTTTTTTTTGGATTGTGGAGTTTCGGGAACTGCAAGCAGTTGATTGGTAGCATTATTAGATGCATTCAAAAAATCGATGTGTAGGCCGTACACCGCTCTTGACCCGGCATCATGGAATGGACTAATGACCTTTCTTATTTGTTCATGATGATTTTGTTGATAATGAATGTTCACGAGAAATGAGTTAGTTTTTCATTCGATACATCTACCTTTTTTCGGCTGCAGTAGAAAAAAATTTCAAATTTTAGCTGTCACCCCTTTCAAGAGAAACTAGTTTTGTCAAGAGGAAGTAATCGAGTTATTGCAGAATTTAGCTTTCAGAAATAGACCTACGCTTAAGTCTTTTGACAACCGAATAGCCTGTTTCTACTACTAAGCAGTACCTAAAAATTCTAAGAGATGGCATTAGTATTCGCTAATGTAAACCATTATTGTCGAGCTTGACGAAGGCCAAGCTGGAAAAGCACTACCAGGACACTGCACCGTCGCACACTGGAAAAAAAAGAACCCAAATTCTTACTAATTAGGAGCCGCTGGGCTGGCAACCTAAAATATAGCATTTTCTGATATTTTTATACTGTGCAGAATACTGGAAAGGTTCTATATTCCAAAAATAGGGTGAAAAGGGGCAAAACAGATTTCACAAAATGAAACCATCACCAATCGATTTGTTGACCAATTTTACATAGGAAATCTCACATTTCCACTAAATAATCGCCGCTGGGATAAAAACCTGAAATACAGCATTTCTTATGTAAAACTGGTCAAAAAATCGACTGGTAATGGTTTCATTTTGTGCGGAACACAGGAGATGATCTATTTTGCCCCTTTTAACCTTATTTTCGCGTATTTTTGGAAATATAGACCCTTTCCCGTGCCATGCACAGGATGAAACTATCACCAATCGATTTATTGACCAATTTTACGCAAGAAATACTATATTTCAGCCCAGCCCAGCGGCTTCAAATTAGTGGGAATTTGACTTAATTTTTTCCCAGTAAGCATCGATTGAAATGATTTATAAGTGGTTTACTGAGTTTCGTTGTGGCCGTACGAGCTCAGTTAGTACTGAACGATCTGGGCGCCCAAAAGAGGTCACTTCACCAGAAAACGTCGAACAGTATCATGATATGATGTTGAATGATCCCAAAGTGAAGTTTAGAGAGGTATCTAATGCTGTAAGCATGTCATTGGAACGCGTGGGCAATACAGTGCCGCGCAACCACTATTACTTGTTCCCTAACATCCTGGAAAGTCGAAAAGAGAAAAAAGCTGTTTTATAAAGTGATTATTAGAAAAATGGCTTGAAAGGGAAACTTGACATTTTTGCTAAGCATTAAATGTTGCTGAACAACCAGATTTGTAAAAATTCAAAAGCGTATTTTGAATCTCTTATTATGAGCATTTATATTATGCTGTAATGGGTCAATGTGAGAGTAAGTCCAGAAACCAAATTTTGAGGAAATGCAATGGTGACCATAAAAACGGCTTTATTTGATGTATTTTATTTTCAAAAATTCATAACTTTTGAACCAGTTGATGGCTTTTCGATCTTCTGGGATTAAATTTAAGGTAATTAGTTGTAGTTTTAAGAAAAAATAGAAAAAAAATCGGTGCGCTTTTATATGCATAATAAATGAAATTGTTTATATTTTTGTCATGTTTACAAAAATAACATATTTTCAAACATTTCTCCATATATAGAGTCAAATGTGCCCTTCAAATTTAGACCAAGAGATATTTTCTATGTTTGCCCTCAAAAAGTATGACAAACAAGTGAAAACCGCATATATGTTATGAAAAACATTAGTAACTTTGAATAGATTTGATATATTCACAATGTCAGCATTGCAAATTGTTTCTCTTAAAGAGCCCTAAAAGTCGTTCAAAGACAATTTCAAGGTGCAAATTGAAATAAAAAACTTAGAGGGAAAAATATGATTTTTCAATATATATGGATTATTTTCAAAGATAGAAGAAAACGTTTTTTTTTACAAAGTTACTTCAAATTAACGGAGCTATAACATTTTTCTTCTGTCTCCAAAGATAAAAAAGTTCCATCGATTCCATCGAAAATTTGGGTCACCTTAATTTTCGATAATTTTTTAATGAACTCTTTATCATATGTAACAACTTTGAAGAAGAAAATTTTTCTCTAAACTATCGCTATAGAGTTCTAGACCCAAATTTCCCCCTAAATTTGGTTTCTGGATCATTCCGCGTTGGTGTATTCGGAATGGATTGAGTTTTATCGAAAAGTCATTTTTCCAGCAACAATCATTACAACAATAGTCAGTTTGGCAACATTGTTTTGGTCGGTTAGCAAAATAAATGAGAAGATATTTTACGAGAAGGGCTGCAACTTTAATCAAACGGGTATATAGTATATAACTCTTTGAATACGCTTCTCTTCACAGACATCAATTTAGTCTATTTTTTTTTCCTGTTGGGTACATTTTCCACTGCGACCAGAGATTTGATCTTTCGTGGCGGGCCCCTATTTGATGTAAGCCTCATCAGGGTTTCGTACCACTATTAGGTTGAATGGTTTCCACTTACTGAATATAGGCATCGTCCCAATAAGGTATAATTGAACGAATAAAGTTCACTGCCTTATTGGGAGAAGTCATCCTGATATCTAATGGTTGTATTAAGTGTTTATCAAAGAATTGCTTCCTCTTTTGAAAGAGTGCTCCATAGTCACATAATAAATGTTCCGAGGTCATATTCTGTGCCGAACACGCATCAGCATCGGTTGTGTTTCGAATTCGCTCCGATAAAATTCAAAACGTGTGCACAAGTGCTGGCATTCTTTGACCGGGCCCGGTGTCTTTTGTTTAGATTGCTGTTTCGCATTCAAGGTCAAGTGTCTTTGTGTAACTGTGTCGCTAAGTAGCTGCCTGCTGTCGAACGATTTGGTGGTGAGTGCAGTGTACTCCTGTGGACGTTTATCCAATACGAAGGAGAGAAGGAAAGGAAGGTAGGTGCTTCTTGTCTGTCCCATCGGCGCGCTAGTTTTAGCGCGATGGATGTAGATCCCCCACCTCCCGCACCTCCATCCTCGAATCCACCCGACCCTGTCTCTCTTGCCACTCCTTCTACTGTTAATTCTTCAGCTTCCTCACGTGTCAGGTTGTATCCAGACGGATCGACGCTTCCAGTGGCAGTTTACCTCAGGCCTAAAGCAGGGCCGAAATCGAAATCATTGAACATATTACAGATTTCGAAAGACCTGACGTCACACTATAAAGCTGTGACTGAAATTTCTAAAATCAGGCCGAACAAGCTCCGTGTCGTGGTCAATGACCTTAAAGAGGCCAACGATATAGCTTGCTCCGAGCTCTTTTCACGGGAATACAGTGTCTATGTACCCGCTAGAGATGTGGAGATCGACGGTGTCGTGACCGATTCGAGTCTTTCCGTGGAGTGTATATTGAAAAGTGCTAAAGGGTGCTTCAAGAACAGCACATGTCCCGATGCGAATGTGCTCGACTGCAAGCAATTGCGGTCGGTATCGCTCGTCGGTAACAAAAAAGTTTACACTCCGTCAGACTCGTTTCGAGTTACGTTCCCGGGTCTGCACTTCAAGCCACATCTCGATCCACCGGGTTCGTCTCCCTGTGAGGCTTTACGTGCCCCGCGTCATGAACTGCCTGAATTGCAAGCAGTTAGGCCATACAGCCGCCTACTGCTGCAATAAGGCACGTTGTGGCAAGTGTGGGGAGTCTCATGCGGAAGATTCTTGCAGTGTTAACGCTGAAAAGTGTATTCACTGCGGGGAAAATCTGCATGAGCTCTCGACATGTGCGGTGTACATGCAGCGCAGGGATAAAATAAAACGGTCTCTCAAAGAGCGTTCAAAGCGTTCCTACGCTGACATGCTGAAGAAGACCGTTACCACTTCTCCCGTTACTTCGAACCCCTTCGATCTGTTGTCCTCTGATGAAACCGATTCTGACGATTCACCAGCGGGAACATCCTATGCCAATCCTGGGGAGTCTAGAAAGAGGAAAAATATTTCCTCTCCTAAACTTCCCAGAAAAGGTCCAAAGATTTCCCAAAGTTAAATGAATGGTACAAACAAACCTAAAAGTGCAGCGGAAAAACCGAAGCAAACTCCTCCTGGGCTTGCAAATTTAAAGTCCCAGAATGAGTTCCCAGCACTTCCTGGAACATATAAAACCCCAGTTGTTCCTTTTGCACATCCAGTGGAAAAATCAAATGCTGGAGTGGTAAAATTTTCTGACATTGTGGACTGGATTTTTGAAACTTTCAATGTACCCGATCCAATAAAAGTTTTTCTTACAGCATTCCTCCCAACAGTCCCTCCTTGCAGGGATCGTATCCTTCGATGCCTAATTCATCTGCTAATCTAAAGGATTCTATCTCTGTCTTACAGTGGAATTGTAGAAGTATTTTACCAAAAATTGATTCGTTTAAAGTTTTGATAAATAAAAACAAATGCGATGCATTTTCCCTTTGTGAAACTTGGCTTACTTCAAATGTTGATCTCAACTTCCATGATTTTAATATTATTCGCCTTGATCGAGACACCCCATATGGAGGAGTACTTTTAGGGATTAAAAAGTGCTATTCTTTCTATCGTATTAACCTCCTCTCGATTCCAGGCATCGAAGTTGTCGCATGTCAAATGAAAATACAAGGTAAAGAGCTTTGTATTGCCTTAATATATATTCCTCCCAGAGCACAGATTGGGCAACGGCTGCTCTTTGATTTAATAGAACTTCTTCCCTCGCCACGTTTGATTTTGGGAGACTTCAACTCTCATGGTGTGGCTTGGGGTTCCCCTTACAATGATAACCGCTCCTCTTTAATCTATAACCTTTGCGATGACTTCGACATGACTATTTTAAACAACGGTAAAATGACACGTATCCCGAAACCTCCAGCGCGCCCAAGCGCTTTGGATCTATCCTTATGTTCGACGTCGCTACGGTTGGATAGCACATGGAAAGTAATCCTCGATCCTCACGGTAGCGACCATCTGCCTATTCTTATTTCAATTACTAACGGTTCAACTCGCATGCGACCAATTGACATTCCGTATGACCTCACACGGAATGTCGATTGGAAGTTATACGAGGAAATGATTTCAAAAGCGGTCGAGTCGATTCAACATCATCCACCACTTGAAGAATACAACCTCCTCGCGGGCTTGATTCTCGACGCCGCGTTGCAAGCCCAAACGAAGAAATATCCCGGCGTAACGATCAAAGAACGGCCTCCAACTCCGTGGTGGGACAAAGAGTGCTCCGATGTCTACACGCAAAGATCCGACGCGTTTTTGGCCTTCCAGAAGGGAGGTATACCTGGCGACTATATACGGTATTCGGAACTTGGTACCAAGCTTAAAAGCTTGGCTAAAGCAAAGAAACGCGGATATTGGCGTCGGTTCGTGAACGAGACGTCGAGGGAGACATCGATGAGCACTCTTTGGAACACAGCCCGAAGAATGCGGAATCGCGTAACGGTCAACGAAAGCGAAGAGTCTTCAAGTCGGTGGATATTTGATTTTGCCAGGAAAGTATGTCCGGACTCTGTTCCTGAGCAAAATATTGTTCGCGATGCGTCTCCGGGCCACGACGCGATAGAATCACCTTTTACGATGGCAGAATTTTCAGTTGCCCTCCTGTCCTGTAACAATAACGCGCCTGGGTTAGATAGACTCAAATTCAACTTGTTGAAGAATTTACCCGGCAATGCCAAGAGGCGCTTGTTGAACTTGTTCAATAAGTTCCTGGAGCAAAACATTGTACCGCAGGATTGGAGGCAAGTGAAAAAACCAGGGAAACCAGCTTCTGATTACAACTCTTATAGGCCGATTGCAATGCTATCCTGTATCCGGAAATTGATGGAAAAAATGATACTCCGTCGTTCAGACCACTGGGTCGAATCAAATGGTCTACTATCAGATACTCAATTTGGCTTCCGCCGTGCCAAAAGGACGAATGATTGTCTTGCGTTGCTTTCAACAGATATTCAGCTGGCGTATGCTCGCAAAGAACAAATGGCGTCTGCGTTCTTGGACATTAAGGGGGCTTTTGATTCCGTTTCTATTGACATTCTTTCGGGTAAACTTCACCGACAAGGATTTTCTCCAATTTTGAACAATTTTTTGCACAATTTGTTGTCCGAAAAGCATATGCATTTTACGCATGGCGATTTGGCAACTTTTCGAATTAGCTACATGGGTTTTCCCCAGGGCTCATGTTTAAGCCCCCTTCTTTACAACTTTTATGTAAATGACATTGACGAATGTCTGGCAAATTCATGCACGATAAGACAACTTGCAGACGATAGTGTAATCTCTGTTACAGGAGCCAAAGCTGCCGATTTGCAAGGACCATTGCAAGATACCTTGGACAATTTGTCTGCTTGGGCTTTACAGCTAGGTATCGAATTCTCTCCGGAGAAGACTGAGATAGTAGTTTTTTCTAGGAAGCATGAACCTGCTCAGCTTCAAACACAATTAATGGGTAAAACGATTTCTCAGGTTTTGGTACACAAATATCTTGGTGTCTGGTTCGACTCTAAAGGCACCTGGGGTTGTCACGTGAGGTATCTGATGAAAAATGTCAACAAATAGTGAATTTTCTTCGTACAATAACCGGACAATGGTGGGGAGCCCATCCAGGAGACCTTATAAGACTTTACCAAACAACGATATTGTCTGTTATTGAATACGGGTGTTTCTGCTTTCGCTCCGCAGCAAACACAGATTTGATCAAACTGGAGCGAATACAATATCGTTGCTTGCGTATCGCCTTAGGTTGCATGCAGTCGACCCATACGATGAGTTTGGAGGTCTTAGCTGGAGTACTACCATTGAAAAACCGCTTCTGGAGCCTGTCTTCTCGTATTCTTATCAAATGTGAGGTCTTGAACCGTCCCGTGATTGAAATTTTGAAAGGTTAATCGAACTTAATTCTCAAACCTGTTTTATGACTTTGTATTTCAATCACATGTCCCAAAATATTAACCCTTCTTCGAATATTCCAAATCGTGTCGACTTATCAAATACCTCTAATTCTACTGTGTTTTTCGATACATCCATGATAGAAGAAACTCGTGGAGTCCCGGATCATTTACGCGTGCAGCAGATCCCCAAAATTTTTTCCAATAAATATCGAAATATCAACTGCAACAATATGTTCTACACTGACGGATCACTTCTTGATGGGTCCACTGGCTTCGGTATCTTCAATAACAATTTAACCGTCTCCCAAAAGCTCGATAATCCTGCTTCTGTTTACGTCGCAGAATTAGCTGCAATTCAGTACACCCTAGGGATTATCGAAAAAATGCCCACGGACCATTATTTCATCTTTACGGACAGTCTCAGTTCCATTGAGGCTCTCCGATCGATGAAAGATGTTAAGCACTCTTCGTATTTCCTGGGGAAATTACGGGAACATCTGAGTGCTTTATCCGAAAAATCTTCTCAGATTACCTTAGTGTGGGTCCCTTCTCACTGCTCGATACCGGGCAATGAGAAAGCGGACTCTTTGGCTAAGGTGGGCGCAACAAACGGTGAAATTTATGAAAGACCAATTGCTTTTAATGAATTTTTTGCATTTGTACGTCAGAATACGATCATCAGTTGGCAAAATTCTTGGACCAGAGGGGAACTGGGAAGGTGGTTACATTCCATTATACCCAAGGTATCGACGAACCCGTGGTTCAAGGGGTTGGATGTAGGTCGGGATTTCATTTGCGTGATGTCTCGGCTTATGTCCAATCACTATAGATTTGATGCGCATCTCCGTCGTATTGGGCTCGGGGAAAGTGGTATCTGTGCCTGTGGTGAAGGTTATCACGACATAGAGCACGTTGTTTGGTCATGCCCTGTCCACCGTGACGCCAGGTCTAAATTAGTAGCTTCCCTTGAGGCCGGAGGTAGACGGCCAGCTGTACCTGTTCGTGATGTCTTGGCGAGCCGTGACATACCCTACATGACCCTTATATACGTTTTCCTAAAATCCATCCATGCCCCAGTCTAGTCCCGTTCCCTTCCGTCTACACCCAACAAAACGACAAGAACACGTTTGAACCTTAAGCACAGATTTTGGAATCAGCAACTGCACCCCACTCGAATTCGCCACCCGAGGCCTTCAGTGATATCTTGGCTCAGCGGCACATACCATATGGCCACTTGAACACTAGCGAACAACAACAACGAACCATAACCAGCAACAAGACCCCGCACAATACCTCCAGGACCCGAGGATACAAGCCCCTGCCCCAGCTCATGACATCGGCCATTCGAAGAGCACCAGACGACCATTCAACAACAAAACACTGATTGAAAAATTCATGCTAGTTTTAAGTTAGACTTAATTTCAGCTCGTAGTCGGCAGCGAGGAAAAAAAATTTGCTTTTAGTTTTTAAGTCACCAGATATAATTGGCGCCGTGAAACATTAAATTGTATTTGTGCCGTGTCAAATAAATGATATATGAGGAAAAAAAATCACAAGAAGGTTGTATGCAAAGCCACGACCGCAAGGTTGAAGTAGAATACTTTTACAAGAAAGATAACCTGGCTGCTTGCGTGTCAGTCATTTTTTCTAGTAAATAAATGTTGACCGTTCATTGACAGTATTGTAATTTCTTTTTGTCTGATATTTTGAATGAAGTTCATTGGATATTTTTTAATTTTGTGCAAATGAGAAGTTGAAGTGCTGCCGAATTGTAATATGCACATTTAATACGACATCATTAAACGGGAACGGAACAAAGGCTACGGTTATGCAGAACGCGAATGCCGGCGCGATGCGATTCGCCTTACCGTGGTGAAGTAGGCTTTTTAAGGCGAAGTAGAGCTATACATTTCAACAGATTTCGTCTTGCCGAATCGCATCGCGCCGTTATTTGCGTTCTGCATGACCGTAGCCAAACACTAAGCGACGCAAACACGTAATAATAGTCAGAGTATGCATGTAGATGAAGATGATTAACTTTGGATTATAGCGCAAAACGAGAAAATATTAACTCTTCAAATAATCATTTGTGTTCTTCAAATTTCAGTTGTTCAATTTAATATCCGATGAAATGTTTGTTTATTATCTGATGAAGCTCTTATATAGGCCAAATGATGCATTCCCAATTTACTAGGTCCACAACTCTGCCGACCGTGCTTGGGAAAGCGCGGTATAACGACCAATCAGAGGTCGAATTTTGTGTTTTGACAAGGCTTAAGAGTTTTCAATAGTACAATAGTTCGAATGATAAAATTGCAATTTCATGCATTTGGTAGGAATTTTAGAAGATTTTCTAATCGATTGTTGCAAAAACGAAGGAAATCCATCGAAAACTAACCGATTTATTAGCATTTGAAATTTTTCTCACTTTTTTCAGTTTTAGATTTTCATTTTACATCCCTATGTAGCCGAACTTCCTGAGAGAAGTATTCTAATTCAAAATTAAATCTTCATTAATTCATTTGCTGTCCTTATAAGGACAATTGTTCAATTTATCATAGGATGTAGTGTTTATCTTACATCTCTGTGTTACCTTGATAGTGAGGACTAAGGCGCACGGTGAACACAATGAGAAAGGTGTTTTCACATTGAATGCATCTACCGCTAATACCACCGCTATCATACGAAAGCGCGTCGTTTCATGTGGGGAATATCAACAACGAAAAATGACGCGCGTCTAAGCATAACCCGAACTGTTTCGCCGTGCTGCTCCCATTTACCTTTACGGCCTCAGGGAAGTACCGGCTGCATCTGCATCTACCGCTGAGGCTGTCACTATACTGCTGTTGGTACCAAAAGCTATTAACTCTTCAAATAAGTGTGTTATTTGTTCTCAAAAGAACAATTGTTTAATTCAAAGTTGGATTTACGCAATCGCATCTCTGTAATATTACCGACAATAATATTCTTCTTAACAAACTGATACAACTTTCCCATTAGGCCTCTGCCATAATAGACGCGAACCGATTCGCTCAGCTATAGGTTAATGTACAGCCATCAGTAGAGCTGTACATCAACCTACGGCCGAGCGAATCGGTTCGCGCCGCTTTTCGCGTCTACTATGGCAGAGGCCTTAGAGAAAGTTGCTGGCTGATGTATTCACTTCATGCAAGCCTGCTGCTGATGCTTCCCGCTACCACACTGAAACAGCATTTCAGTGAAGGGAGTGTCGTTGCATCAGCTGACCCTGCTACTATCGATGCTGATATACCCGCTGCAACAGCTACGCTATGCATAGCCATGCCACAGTTGTGGCCGCTATACGCTGGCCCAACTGCTGAGCACCTGCAACGCTATCCGTAGCCATGCCACAGTTGTGGCCGCCATTGGTATCCGCTGTACCTGCATCTGCTGGCCCTGCTGCTATCGATGGTGAGATCCGCTGAAACTGCTACGCTTATTCGCAGCCATGACACAGTTGTGGCCGCTATCCGCTATCGATGGTACCCACTGCTCGCTCCCGCTGCTGCTAAGGGAGGACTGCTGTCGTCGCTGTTCAGAACTACTATGAGCGGCTTCGACTAAAACAGGCTCTTATATAAGGATGAAAATAGGAATGAATTATTTTACGTACGTGGTGGAATGATATAACTTGAAAAATATGTGTGACTTCATTCTGGTTCAGAGCGATCATTAGATAAGCTCCACCTCTTTTTTCAGTTTCTAAAGTTTTTCCTCAGTTTCGTAGTACGGATGCACAAAAATGATTTCTTGTGAACATTCTGTCGAGCCGGACCGATAGCACTCTCATTGAAGCAACAAAATAAAATGTTTTGTGTCGTGTTGCGCAGCTTGGTTGAAGAAAATGTTCCCGTCCCCATGTCGCATGTAAGCAGATTACTGCGTTCAGTAGACAGTAGATAGTGTATCCAGCGAATAAACACCGATGGTGCTCTCACACACGCAACGGTTTTAACCCGTATCTTATTGCGGTTTGTAACATCAAGCGATTTCGTTTGCTCGCTGTTGCGTGTTGCATCATGTTGCAACTTGGCAGCAGGGAGACGACGAAATTCTGTTTATGCTGAGTGATTGAATCGACTTCATATTAGCTCTGCATAGTCGAACTAACTGCTTTTGTGAATGCGTACTAACAGGGCAGTTTATTTGTCAATGTCGGTTATGCTGATCGCAGCCTTTGCGCTGCCCCTACAGTGGGGGGTTTACTAAATAAAGTGAAAATTAGACAACTACAACAGAATTTGATTGCGGGATCTGTGCGGGATCAGAATGTCTGCTTGTGTTGATGCCAGAAAATTATTAACCTTCAATTATTTTTTATTTGCCTTCAAAAAAGCATTTTGCTGTTCAAAATCGGTTGCTAATTACAACCTTTGAGCTGCCCTAACATTGGGGGAATTAAGATACACGGACAACATGCACTGTGGAAGCTATTTCACATTCAGTAAATTAGACGGGTGCGACAAATTTAAATTGCTAGGATGCAACACAGAATACTTGCTTGCGTTGACAAAAATCATTAACTTCCAATGACTTGTTTATTTGCCTTCAAAAAGGCATTTTGATTCCCGATATTGGATTTCCTGATGGCAATCTTTATGCTGCCCCAACACGGGGGGAATAATGGCTGTCTGGCGACACACGCTGAGAAAAACCGCGCTGCTCCTGAGACGTGGTGACCAACCACAGAGCTAGTGCTGCTGCTAAGGAAGGACGACTGCTGTTGTCGCTGTCTAGAACTATTATGAGCGGCTCCGTGAATGAGTGAGTGAAAATTTATCTGTATTTTTATGCTTTTGTAGGGTATGATACATGTTTTTACAAGTTTAAGTGATTTACATTACTGTTTTCATCTTTGGTGTCTGAGCGGCTCCGGCTGAAACAGGCTCTTATATAGGCCAAATAGCATGTTTTCAATTGCAAGGTATATGATCCTGTCGACCGTGCTTGGGAAGCAAGCATATAACGACCAATCAGAGGTCGAATTTTTCGTTTTGACAAGGCTTGACTATTTTCAATAGTACAATAGTGTGAATAATAAAATTACAATTATCTTATTTTGGGAAGAATCTTAGAAGATTTTCCAATCTATTGCTGCAAGAACGAAGGAAATCCATCGAATACTAACCGATTTATTAGCATTTGAAATTGGACATATTTTTCACTTTTTTCGGTTTTAGATTTTCATTTCACATCCCTATGTAGCCGAACTTCCTGAGAGAAGTATTCTACTTCAAAAAAACGTTCCGAGGTTTCTTTATCTAGGTTACAAAAGCGACAGGCATCATTTTGCAATCAACCTATCTGTTTAAAGTAATATTTACTTGGGCAGTGTCCCGTTACAAGGCATCTGAAGGTACATAAGTCTTTTTTTGAGATACTGAGCAATCGCTGGGTTACTGTTTTTTGGGGTGCAATAAACTTTTTCGATTGTCGAGCTGAATTATTGTTTTTCCAAATGTTTTCTATCATTGATTTTTCCCACTTTTTATGTTCCATTTTGAGGGCACATTCTGACATCCCACAAAACGGTTCTGGCCCTATGAACAACTGCATTGATCCATTTCTCGCCAACAGATCAGCTTTTTCATTCCTTTCAATGCCGCAATGCCCAGGTACCCAGGATAAGTTTACTTTACTATTTCTAGCCACCTGCTGTAGCAATTGAGTGCAATATCATACTAATTTCGAAGAACAGGAAACGGATTCCAGTGCTTATAGAGCAGCTTGACTATCCGAAAAAATGCATATATGTCTATAGTTACGTCGTAAGCAAATTGTAGCGCATTCAATTATTGCCTGTATTCCTGCTTGAAATACTGTTGGCCACTCTCCCATAGGTATTGATAGATTGACTCCAGGGCCTGCCACCCCAGCGCCAACCCTATTGTTTAACCTGGAGCCATCCGTGTAGAACACTATTGAGCCTGGTTGAATGCTAGGCCCACCTGATTCCCATTCAGTGCGACTTGGCTCAGTCACTCGGAATAATCGCTCAAAGTTGTACTGCCTATCCATCCAGTCTTTCTGAGATAACATTGCATTGATTTTGAAATTTTCAAGTATACTGAGGTGTCCCCTAAGGTCTCCTTCAAGGAACTTTTTTGTTCTTTGTAGCCTTAGTGCGCTTTTTTAACTTTTTTTGGGTTAAGAGATAAACGAATAGTTTGTTCAGCAAAGTTGTATAAGTTTGAAAAATATGAAACTTTGTTGAACAAATGAAAATCCTATCTTCTTTCGGTACACAGTTATGAAGTATATAACATGGAACTCACTTAAAAGTTAGTTTTTTGTACTTAACTTTTGTTAGTTGCATTTTACACGAATGTATTGTTCGGAAGAATTGTTAGGGCACACAAAACACACATTTTTGCCAAAGGCCATATATCTCCAGGACTTTTCCTTGCAAAGTTATATCATATTTTAGCTTATTTTTTCGATAACTTCAACAACGTATAGGTGAAAAAGGGGCAAGTGGAATCATGATGTCAATACTTTTCCTTGAAGTTAAGCTGAAGTACTATAAACTCCTTTGGGTTCAATTTGTCCCAATCCACCCATATTAGAGTACGGCGAGTACTGGGCCAGAAAGGAATCTAGTGGAACGAAATTAATAGCGCTTTTACGGTTTGACTAGAGTGGTTTACCGGTAAAACAAAAACCGGTAAAACCGATAATTATTTCAATACCGGAATACCGGTATTGGAGAAGCCAAAAAACCGGTATTTTCGGTATTTTTCTTAAAATTGAAAAAAATTGTCACAATATTCATAAATCATTGTAAGGCTAATGAATGCTACCCACTTAGGCAGGCGTTAAAAATCACATGACGGTATATATAATATTTACGATTAGACAGAAGCAACATTGAATGTTAATTTACCCTTACCTATTTATCAATTTTTGTTTCCTTCTTAGTTCTGCTTGGATTCAGACGATGTGTTTGTGTGTATCGATAATATGTCAAAAAAAATTCATATCAACAAACCAAAACATATATTTCCTAAGTGGCTATACACACTCATACTTACAGAGGCAACTCGTGGGTTTTGAACCTACTAGTTCAACTACGAATTTTGAAAATCATAGTTTAAGGGAGTAATCAGAATCATGTCCGCAAAAAACGCAAGTCATTATTCGTTTTGTACTATTTAAAAGTAAAACTAAAAAAATGATATATAAAAATAAATTTAGACTGATAATTTATTCTTTGTTTGGCGTCTTTATGTGCACAGGTTGCACCTAGTTATGGACAAGTTGCTCATGATACAAAGTGTTAACAGGATGAAATAATAAAAAAAAGAATTTCATCCTAAAAATTACTGCTCCTTGAAAAAGTGAAATTTAAACAGCTGTAGCATGGTCGAAGCTTCGTCGCTCATACCGCAGCGGATTTATAAGCAATAATTCTAGCTGAGAAAAATGCTTTATAATGCTTTATAGGATTCAACTGAACTTGGACAAACTTTTTGAAGAGCATCGGATTCGTAAAATGTAAATTCGTGTCTGATCGTCATTTCATTTTCTTCTCCATTCATTTACTCTTCTCAACAGTTTCAAATATTTTTCTCTAAGAATTTTAAAGTTATTCACTAATTTTAAAATAAGTTTTGCGATGTGATAGAAAATTGAAATAAAAATCTTCATGTTTTTTTTTTTTTTTTGCTTATATGAGTTTCAAAATTTCATTCTTCGTTATCATATCACTGGATTCATTCAAGAGATCAAATCAATGGTCGCAGTGGTCCGAATCTTACAAAAAAAATCTGGATCGTAATGAAGCATAAGTAATAAATGCAAAAACATAATTATGCAGCGACACGTACTTCGATACAACCTGGGTTGCTAAGCAAAACAAAAATTCAAATCCCAATTTATGTATATATTTAATTGTTTTTCAGTTTTATTTTTAAATAGTATAGAGAGAATGACTTACGTTTTTTCGCGGACATGATTGTCATTACTTCTCCAAATTATGATTTTCAGAATTTCGTGGTTGAACAGGTTGGTTCAAAGACCACGAGTCGCTCCTGGTTTGTATTAATCCGCAAAAAATGAATTTTGATGAGTTTTCGACTGTTGGGATACTATAAAATGAGTCGTTCTAAATTTTTGTGACTGCTCAGCCGAAAGTATAACATAAGTACGCAAAACATAAAAATACCGGTTTTTTACCGGTTTTTATTTTTATGAATACCAAAATACCGGTTTTTCGAAAAGTCGGTGATACCGACCACCCTAGGTTTGACCAATTGGTTTCCGATCTTCTACAAAGTTTCTTCTAACTGTACAGTTAGGGCGTCATTTTGCATGTTTGAATTGGTTCGGAATATAGCCACAAAGGTGGCGTTGCGATGCCAACTTCATTCCCTTACACGCTAGAGCTTTGCGGTATTCGACAAAGTTGTAGAACTCTAAATTTCATGAAACTTTACAGAATATACAAATTTTCTAACTCTTCAAGTTTCAGAGATCTACGAGTTTTTATAAATTTTGTCTGAATTTCACGTTTTATTGTGATAATTTTATGAATTCACTCGAAATAATTTCTTACAATTTTTATGTCGATAGAAATAATAATTACGTCGTTTTCTTCCGAGTACAGAAGTTTTTGAAGTACTTAAGTGAAAATAATACACAAAATTTGAAAAAAATACATAATTTTGTGAAGCAGATATCTCAGCGGGTAAAAAGTAGTAGCAACCATGATTTTTTCTAAAAATTGTCCATCAAAAGATCTTTATTTTTTGGAAATTTTAATGTAGTGTTTTTTGGTGTTTTTGTGATATTTCAGTTTGAATATAACCATAGGTTTCATATCAAAATACAATTGCTATGTATTTATTGCATGGAATACACGGTCCAGTACTCTGATACTCTATTCAACCTATGTGCAGTCTTCAGTAAAGTTTCTCAGTGTAAGAAGAACTTCAACTTGACGCTCAGTTTAGTTCGCGATTTGGCCGCAGAGATGGCGCTTCAACACCAACTTTTTATTCTTACACGCTAGAGCTTTGCAGTTTTCGACAAAGTTTCAGATTAAAAAATTTTATGTAACTTTGTAGAAGAAACGATATTTCTGTCACTAATTTTTTTTTGGAAATTTACAAGTTTGTGGAGAATTTGTTTTAGTTTCACGTTTTTTTGTAATATTGGATTGGTCAAACCCTAAGAGCGCTATTAATTTCGTTCCGCTAGATTCCTTTTCTGGCCCAGTGTGCAATGGAAGTAAGCTTAACATAGCATCTAGTGCCTTTGAAGGAGTACTTTGAATTGCTCTCGTGATGGAAATTGTGGCAAGTCCTTGCAACTTACTTTTTTTCGGATTTATCGTAAGTCCCTCTTTTTTGCACCACATTGTAGGTAAATTTAGAGCATGTTGGAGTCTATCTCTGATTACATACTCCTATTTTCCACGAACTATTACTACTATAGCGTCCGCAAAACCAATTACTTTATAGCCCGGTGATTCTAGTTGTGCTAACAGTTCATTAACCACTTATGACCACAACAGGAGTGAGAGAGAGGGTGCCCCTCCCTGTGGGCATCCTTTTGCAGTCCTTACTGTGACTGTTGGGCCTCCATGATTGCAACTTATTTCGCTTTTTTGTAACATTCCAAATATCGAGTCAATGATAGTTTTGTCGAAGTTACGTTTTATCATAACACCTTTCATTGAATTATAAGATGCATTATCAAAAGCGCCTTCGATGTCTATAAATGCTGCTAGCATAATTTCTTTGACTTCGAATGTTTTTTCAATTTTTCTTACTAGTGCATGAAGTGCTGTTACTGTGGATTTGTTATGCTGATAAGCAAATTGATATTTATTCAAAGGTTTTGGCTTCAGATATTCTGACTTTATATAGTCATCGATGAGTTTTTTCATCAATTTCAACATGAATGACGAAAGGTTAATTGGTCTAAACGATTTTGGACTCGTTTTGTCCTTTTTATTAGCTTTCGGAATAAAGACAACACGAACTTGTCGCCAGCAATTTAGTCTAGATTTAAAACATGTTGACGCTTAATCTTCTGGGCAGCAGTTACTTTCTACCAATTAGCTGCTAATAAATCTACAAAAAAGCTTTTTTTTATTTTCATATAAAGCAAAGCAAAGCCTACAATCCGATTCGGAACTCGTCCTTCTGATTATTTATACACAGACTTCGCACAGGACAATAGCGGGGCTAGCGCTCTAGTCTCTACCGAGCCGAGACTCGAACCTACCAGAATGAGTTATTAGTCCGGCATCGTACCTCGAGACCATCTGAGGGGTTATTTTCATATAACATTACTAATTAGTGGGGAAAATTCTATTGATTGATAGGTATATTACACTGGTTATCAGTCAATTAAAGACTGAGACAAAAGCAATCAGAATCTGACTAGTTGCCGCGACGACATTTATTGTTTTCCAGTCCTCTTACTTAGGATTATTACCTATACCTACTTTTCCTGCGTGCATGGTGGATTACATCGACCCACCCAAAAAATGAAAGTAGAGCACCTGTGGTAGACGAAAATCAAATAATTGCACGATAGCACACTTACATTCACACCGAAATATCAAAACAAAATATTTACTCCTAACCAGTCACCGAGAATGTTTTTGCCAATTACTGTTCCTATAGCTCTCACGGTTTACACACAAAAATTCTAGACACACGAAAAGAGGGAAAGAAAAATTTTTCGACAATGTTCATCCAATTCCGCCGCTAATTGGAACCTCCTGTCGGGTTAACCAATGCTTCGATAGTGGGAAGCAGCAGGGTAGAAACGGGAAGAAAAAAAATGAAATGGACCATTCATCTGAAAACAAGAATTTTGCCTGGTGCATCATTCTGTGAACAGAATGCTGTTCTTCGGGCTGAAAGACAGGGTAAGTTAACCTTTTCCTCTTCGAACTTCAAAACGGTATCAAGTGGATTGACGATGAAAATCCAAACCCACCGTACAATCTCAATCAAAATCTGCAATCGCAGCTATCTGACTGGGTCTGACGGTAGGAAGGTAGATTGATGTGTCTTCTATAGCACTTCATTCACATCACATTGGGTAATCCGCGGTAACACGAGCTTTTGCTGAAGAGTGGACCGAAATGCAGTGCTCCTTATGCGCCCTACTGTATGTGGTCGTTCACTAATCACACTTCTGGTCTTTCCGAACAGGGGAAAAAACATATCTCCAGTTGATGCAGGTCAACCTCTCCGAAAGCAGATGAACTGAATCCGTATGCATACAAACGGCATGGGTGGTTTGTCGTTCGGACGTTTTCAATTAACCAAAGCTGCTACCGGAAGGGAAAAATATCGAAACCACCTAGGAAAACGCAACGTATGGGCTGCTTCGCACTATTAACTCCGGAACCACGCCACGCACCGATTCCAGTCACGCATTTGCGCGCGAAATCCACCAACCGCTTCTTGCGTCAAACATTAACCGATTCACCTACTAGAAGTGACGCGTGTCGTCCGTCAACCGGTGCGACGCTTACACGACCGACGTCGCAATTCCCGAACATTGGCCATCCGAATCGCGTGCCAGTGTTACTCCAACACCGTTCACGAGGATACTGCTGTGGAATCCGTTCGGCTGTGATTCCGATTGCAAGTTTACACTCCAGCAGTTACTCTCTGGGCGAGAGACTTTTCCGTCTAGGCTCAGTGGAGCTTCGTGCACTGTTCGGAATTCGACCAGAGCTCTCGAATAACGGATGAGTCCGCTGAGATCCTCCGGGAGTGCGGGCCTGTGGAATGGGGCGACATATCCAGTGGGATGAGAATTCGAGCTCGATTCTAGTTGAGTTGCTTGAGTGCTTGAGCTACCGAAAACGACGCTCAGCTGCCGCAAAGTGGAAAACGTTCATTCTTGAAAGCTTGGATGAAGTATTCTTATTTCTTTTCATCGAATCTCGCAATTTCCGGGTCAGGTATGAGGCTTTTGCATTCTGTGCTTAACAAGGTTTAGGTCTGATTCTTTTAAAACTTTCCGGATTCTGTAACCTTGCAACATTTATATACTTGATCACAATTTCGTGTAAGTAAAATGAAATCAGGTTAAAGTTTATATTTAGAGTATGGATTTAAAATCATTAGAATTATCAAAATTTGCCTGTTTCTGCAACACTTTGCAATGCTTGCAAAAAAAAACTTCACATCAACAACTCGCCGCCGGTTCACAAGCGGCACTTTTTATAAGCTATAATAAAAAAGTTAAAAAGGTTCTACATCACTTCTAACAAACCAAAGCACCTAGGAGAGAGGGGATAAATATATCAATGATTGAGGATCGGATTAAGTGCTAGAGAATGATACCGCAATTTGATATTTCTGGAGCCAGGTGGCTAAGTGGATAACTTTTCACTTCACACTGAACGAAGAAGAACCGCAAGGCTTGGAACTGAGCGTTGTGAATTATTTGGTAATAAGCACTTGTTGTTGTATGAAGTTTTTGAACCTTTAAAAATTGAACTGGAGTGAAGTCAATAAAATCATAAGTTACATTTCGGTACGTGCATATTGGATGGATTGGAAGAGCCTACAGCGTGCTGTAACCATACGATTCCACACTCGGTGCCTTAGCTTTTGTGTCCGCCGAACGAAAAATTGACGTGATGTTTTAGCCAAAATCTAGTACAAAAAAATTTAGACGTGAATTTTCCGTCTATCAGTGCAATCATATTTTTCAAACGCTTATCGGCATGTTGAACAATTCGCGACCATCCATGCAACAGCAAAGCAAACCCCAAGCAACGGATCCGGAACTGTTGATAACAGTCGATCCTGTCATTTCCAGCTTCACCGCCACGAAACAGCATGAGACAAGGCAGTGTACCACTAGAATCTAGTTTGGTTTTTCGAGCATTTCAGATACATTTACAGCACTTATCAAAATAATAAGTACATCACCAGAAGTAAGATAATTTTCAAAGCTGATTTCCATTCAATAAGAGGCAAAAGAATACTGAACCCAAATTCAGATGTTCTATTTCAAATCTCAAGCTATACTCAACTTTTTCGAACCACAGTTTATGACATGCAGCGATAGAGCCACCAAGATCGATTCAGCCGGCACGCAAAAAGGAAAAAAAAAACATTGTCAATCCAAATCAAAGCGCGAACTGTAAAAAATAGGAAATTAAAACTAACAACCACGAACGTATTTGATGGTCCACGAGAAGAACCTGACAAAACGGAAGGTTCACAGATCATGGTGTGACGTAACCGTCTGGTTGAGCAAGGGTGAGAAAAATGGATTCGTGCCTGAATGAGAAGTGATATCAGCGTGTTTTTCTCAATTTTAATTGAAATTTCTAGCGGCATTCATTGATTTTCGCGGGGGTGCGGTTTAAATCAAATAGTTGCATTTTTTTTTGTTTATACACGGTCGTCTGTCTGTGACGACAGACTTCAGTACTGTTGGTTTATTTTTTCTCGTGTACAAACGCGTCAGGCTGTAAAGTATACTTTTGGGACGTGTTTCGGTTGATCTTTCTGAAAATGAACCAGGCTCATCGGCTCCCAATTGAAATATCGTTTGCTATGAAAATGAAAGCTACAATCAGTGCATGACCATAAGATTCCCAAGCACACGTTCAAGTACTGAAGAAAAGTACCAATAGTATTCGAAAGATCGTTTCTATTCAAATGAAACCTACTTTAAAAACAAAAAAAGGGTGCCAGTGTCACTCCTTCACAAAGCAGTCTAACAATATCTTTGAAAATTTCACTGAACGTAACTGTTAATATGGTTTCTTAAAACGTCAATAAAACCCAATTTGCAAGCCATTATTTGATTACCTTTGGTGGAGAGACTTATTATTAAGCTCTTATTTCACGAACGTAATATATTTATATAGTTGAATACATTTTGCCTACATGTAACTGATGTTGGAAAAGTAATCAAATGTTTCGAAACCCGGCAATTGTCGCAACCGCATATAAAAATAT
Source organism: Wyeomyia smithii (assembly GCF_029784165.1). Taxonomy (NCBI): domain Eukaryota; kingdom Metazoa; phylum Arthropoda; class Insecta; order Diptera; family Culicidae; genus Wyeomyia; species Wyeomyia smithii. Next base: position 114,709,208 of record NC_073696.1, read on the forward strand.
TAAACATACTGCGCAGCCGACGGCACTTCCGACTTCCGTAATTTCTGGTGGTGAGAAACTTCGGGTAGGTAAACTATATACATCACTTTCACTTTTATTCCAGATGACCTAATCTGCCCTAATCTTGCAGACTGACGTATGCCACAGCGAGTAAAATTTTCAGTACGAAGATTTTTCCAAAAACGTTTATATAATGAGTGTTAGGACGAATTTCGAACTATCTGATCTGTACATAATGCATTAATGTAATCACAAAACATTACCAAACGTAAGATTTGTGGAAAAAGGTTAGTTACCTGAAGCTATGTCACCAACGTAGAGCCCTAGTTTATCCAGCTTTCGTAGAAGAATGTTGTGATTTACACGATCGAACGCAGCCTTGTACACGGACTTCAAGGTTGCGTTCGATCGTGTAAATCACAACATTCTTCTACGAAAGCTGGATATACTAGGGCGCTCTGCCATGCTCGTGAGATGGTTTCGTTCGTACCTGAGCGGCAGAGTTGTATGTGTCAGTCTTGGGTTGTCACATTCTGAGCCATTTACACCTGCTTCTGGAGTGTCGCATGGAAGCAATCTGGGTCCACTTTTATTTTCAATATTCAATAACGACGTTGATACTATTTTACCTCGAGGTACACGGCTTCATTTCGCAGGCGATGATAAAATCTTTTTGATTATAGCCTGCCTTGAAGACTGTCTGGAACTACAAAAGTTGATTGATGCTTTCAGTGATTGTAGCAACCGTAATCTTCTTAACTTGTGTGTGCAAAATGTAATGTAATTACCTTCAGCAGAAAGCTTCATTCAATTAGCTCTCCATACAGCTTGTCTGGGCAAACTCTTTAACGCGTAAGCCAAGTTAAAGATCTTGGCGTAGTTTTGGATAGCCAACTTACATTTCGGGCATATTACGAAGATGTTATTTTAAGAGCAAACAAGCAGCTGGGATTCATTTCTAGAGTTGCCGATGGACTCCGCGATCTAGTGTGCATGAAGGTTTTGTACTGCACTCTGGTACGTTCGATGCTCGAATCAGCAGTGGTATCCGTTCAACAAGGTCTGGATTGATTGCATGGAAGCTGTCCAGAAAAATATGTGCGTATGGCACTAAGGCATCTACCTTGGCATGATGCTACGAGGCTGCACTGCCCATAATCGCATATTTGTAACATTTGCAAAATGGGTTGTTCGAGCAAATCGCACTTTTATGTTTTGACCTTTAATGCATTGCTCCCAATATTTTCTTGCAAATAGACACTTTAAATAAACTTAGTATCTTGAAGAAAGCACTACTTTACCCTATGTATACATTGAACATTACTTTTGAAGTCAAATTGGTTGAAATTTTTGTTGTTGAAATCACAGGGGAAATGAAGTTTTTCATGTATTAAACAAGCATGAGCTGAACATCAGAAAAGGGTCACGGGTGGTTGTGTACCGAACCAGAATAACTTCCGAGTTCCAAAGGATGCAGATGAGGATTTAAATGGAAGCTTTTTTGACAAAAAAGTTGAAAAAGTTATTTAGTGTGACAATTATGCGGTTATTTATGCTATGTGACAAAACAACTTGGTATTTTTTACGACTTTTTTCAAACAAACATAAGTATATTTTTTCAGATGTAAAGCATGAGCATGAGCATGATTGACCGCCCGCGGTTGCTACTCCGTTATTGCCAGATCAGCTGTAATTACACAGAGAACCAACAGATGATGCTTGGGACTAATATTCATCTTCAATGTGTAAAAACTGGTGACCTTAATCTTTATATTAGGCAATACCAGCGCCGGCCGCATCCGAATGCAGGTCAAAGAAGGAGTGTGTATAGGAATATGTTGACGTAATACTCGCTTTATTGGAAGCCGAGAACACCTCTGCACTTCCACGAGAAATCACTGGGATGTTGGAGAAAAGGGTAAGGTTTGCAGCAGGTTCGTTTTGGTAAACGATGCGCTGAGTTCGAGTACCGGGTTCATAATAACAAATATCGCGCGTACGAGTTCATTATACCTTCTACGGAAATCATAACGCGATTAATATGTTAGATGAAGTAACACTGCAAAAATAAAGCGCACGCGAGAATACCGGACCTATGACTCAATCAAGACCGACTCAAATATTTGAACATCTGTTTATGTAGTCATTATGCAACTACCGTAACGTGTCTCCCATTGATTGATCTCAGCTGACTACACAATGTTACGAAAGCTACGAGACTTGAGTCCACTTTAACGCCTCGCGACTTCTATCACTTCTTCGTGAAGTGACCCTATTTATATCAAAAATTATAACACGTTTATAACCAATCTGTAGAAAATACGACCTCATGAATGCTATCGACGCGAAGTCTCTAGATATTCGGTCACCCGGACATCTGTCTTTGAGCTTGACAGGTCGACTAACGGCGTTTCTTGTATACTGTTCGTCTGTTCTTAAAAAGCGATTTTTTTATTTGAGACCGATTTAAAGCAGTAATAAACTAAAGAGTGTTGTTACCGTCACGCACAGGTAAGTGTGGTACATCCTAGTGAAACGCAAAATGGTATACCACACTAAGTGGACGATTCGAACTTACATATCATAAAGTTGGGTCACTACATTTCGAAAACATTTATATGAGCAAAACTCTCCCGGACCGGAGACGCGTTTTACCAAAGCATTGTGCACGACCGCTCAATCCACGACTACCGACGGAGACGCTCGGGAGCACGATATTTCACGCCGATTCTCTATTAACTGTCGATGCGAGTGTTGCCTATCAAATAGAAAAATTGGCAAAGTTTCATGCATCCAAAGCCCCAATAATTTGAAAAATGCAGATACGCAGATTGACCAAAATATATATCTTAAGTTTGTTGACAAAATGCCGAACTAGTCATTATTGGGACATAGTATACAAAAACCTCTGCTCAAAAACTAGACAAATCGATAAAATTGAATCAAAAACTAGACAAATCGAAAAAATTGAATCATCAGATTTCGACTTCGACTAGCAACAATGCACCATATTCCGAATTCCACAAACCACACCAGTACTCTCTGGGTGACGAGTTCGAGTAATGTTACGCGTTATGTTGACTCATTGTTAAGCTGAGCGATGGGGACCTTTTTGTCAAACGACATGCGTAAAAGCATAAGTAATGTCGAACTCGTCTCCGCGGCGCATTCACACCCGGACTACAGTTTTGTCCTGTACTTTTTTTCACTTTCCGGACTATACTTTTTCTGTATCCGACTACACACTTTATCCTGGACTACGACCGAAAGAGACAGGGTGCAGTCTAAAAACACTAATAACAAAAACAAATGCTCTCAAATAGCGTACTTAAAATATGACAGCTGAGTGTAGCGTCGCTTGCGTGTTTGTTTTCGAGCTGTAAAGTGTAGTCCAGGACGGTGTAGCACAGCCGCAGAAACGAGCTTGACACAACATTACAGTATTTCTAAACCCTTTACAAAATGCCAGAACAATTATTATTCATTTTACCGTTTCGGATCTGCGTCTATAAAAATTTAGCATGTTTAACAAAACTTTGCTATGGCGTAGAAATAATTATTCAAAGGCTAGTGAAGTCATAAATAGAAAAGGAATGACAATGGATATTAAAACATGGTCATCAGATATATTTCAGTTAGGAAATTCATGACATTTTTAACATTGGGAAATATCGCAGAATAGATAAACCGCAATCGTGTGGTACACCTTTTCAAGCGGTGCATGTATGAATGACAGAACAGTACGAAAATGCTACGCTGTGGTAGCACACATGAAAGATGAATTCGCCATTAAATGACGCACAAATTCATCGCTAAAAAATTCATACTATACTGCACACACTACAAGTCTACAGTCTACAACACGAAATATAGAAAAAAAAAACAATTTGATTCTTATCGGTGAAAACTACTACCTTCGAGTCATTTATAAATAAATAAACAAACATGTCTGTAAATGTATGCACTTATCTTTGTCATTGAATCAGCTTTCAGCAAACCAAACATGCCTCCGCTCGCACACAAACAAGTATAGCCAACTTGTTTCTATGGTCACAACTGCCGCTCTCTCAGTTTCTGCCTCTCAGCAGATCGTGCCGTCGGCAAAGAATATGCTTGCACATTACCGTATCAAAGGAAAGTCACCAACACAACACTGCGCTTTGAAAGCAGCCATTTGCTAGGCGACAAATTGTAAAAAAACGGCAATAAAACTTTGAATTTCCAGATCGTTTTACTTCCAAATCACTTTCAATACAATGTTATAACACTCGAAACACTTCCACCTACAATTACCACACGAAATTCACAATTCATTGTGCTATATACCACTATAAAATGCGATTACCACGGACGCAATAAATAAAGCGTCTACCAACAATAGAAGCAAACTGTGACCGGTCATAAGTATATTTTTTCAGATGTAAAAAGTACTAACTATTCTAAGCATTTCCCAATAAAAATCACGAAATCCATAAAATGTCGAATGTTACAACTATGCGGTTACAGGCCGTGCATCCCTATGAGCATCGCTGCATGTTATTAGGGGTTGAGCCGTTTGAAATAACGAGATTTAACGCACAAGTTATTTTCGTTGCGAAGGTCCTGAAAAATTAAATTGATTCACCTGCTAGCTATTCTCGCGGAATTGAATCTCTACGCTCCGGAAAGGAATCTGCGGAGACGTCATCTTCTGAACTTGATGGCAAGGTATAGTCGGTGTGGCCAGTATGATGCGATTAGAATTATGTCAACGAGGTTGCAGAACTTTTCGATTTCAACGAACCCATCAACACTTTTTTGCGTCGCCTGAGAATTCACTTATAAAATTTCAATATATCATTGTTGCTCGTATCTAGTTTATAATTTTATTCATTAAGACAAAAAATTGTCAGATTGAATTTTTAAATATAACATTAACGTCATTTTGTTGTAGAAACAGTGATTTTTTTCACTGTTTCTACAACCGATTGATGTACATCCATCGTAGTATGCGACAAGTCGCTCACTTTTTTTTCCATAATCAGTCAAATAGCCGTGATTTGGGAATACATTCTCGAAAATGAATTTAGTTTGGAACATAATAGCTTTCGTGGCCTCTGCCATTTTCCATATGCACTTCGTTCGTATAAAAATCACAAGTGCGCTTTAGTTGTCCACGAGCATGGACCAAGCTTCGTGCCCTTAGAGGGCTACAGTATGATCAAAGTTTTCTAGATAGTCAACTTCGTGCGTTAATGTCCTTCTCGGTAATCCCCAGTCAGCCTAGTTGCACGCACTTGTCAACTACTTCGATTAATTCACCACTAAGCTGGATCCGTTGTCGGAGATTAACTCGGTCTTCTCTGGGGTAAATTGTAGGCTCCTGTGCGTCATACCGATTACGAGATTATCCATATTCCGTGGTATTCGATAATTGTGGAATGTTTTCCAAAGGGCAGAAGTAGTCATCTTATATTTCAAAAAGGGACGCGGTCTTAAATTTTGGCCTCTGTGTATCATGCTGGTTCCGGAAATTCTTATATTGAGTGGTATTCGGCCATTTTGGTCTGTTATTGAGGTAGATTCTTAGCTCCTGTGCATCATTTCGATCATTTTAAGCTGTTGTCCGGAAAAATTGTTTCACATATGTGTTTCATTTGTACGAAACCCTTCTCTTGCAGAGAAGGAAGAGTTGTCGTACCACCATAGAAATATTTCCTGCTCCCAAAAACTTCTACATGCCACATTTGGTTCCATTCGCTTGTTTAGGTCTCGAGTCGTTGAATCTAATAAACGCACCGCAAACATAGTTCTGTTGGATTCACGTCACGTGGAGTAGAAATGGCGGTTACGTGATTTCGTTTTCGTGAATTACTGACTCTATTTTTTACACTTTTGATCCAATTTCGGTGCCTATAAGTACAATTTGGTGTGTTCTATTGTTTCATCGCGAAAACTACAAAATCCATTCGTTGTTTTGCTTTCGTCTCGATTAGACGCAAATTGTTCATCTCCGTTTGAGTTCGCAAAATAACAATACACGAGTTATCGTACGGGTGTTTTTTTTTTGTCGATTAGTTCTTGTGCTGCGCGATAACAATAGCCGGCAGTTTATCGGCAGAAACATCTTCTGCACACTGGTAGGGGCAGGCTACCCCGCCAGTGATCCGATACGCAGCTGATATATCAGCAAGAATAATTCTCCCGCACCGCTGTTACCCCGCTAGCAGCACGGACCACCATACGATCGAGCGAGTGGAAGTCAACTACAAGTGGCATCTACAAGGTCGCGTGTAGGATACGGCCACTGTGTCACAACACGAAGCTGGATCGTCATTGTTTGTTCTGCGGAGACGCTCGATTAATCCTACTATCAGCCGTGTATTATTATAAATATTATTACTATTATTATTATTATTATTATTATTATTATTATTATTATTATTATTATTATTACTATTGTTATTAGTATTAGTATTACTGCCTTTTTTTATTTTGATCCATTGTAGTTTGAAAAACTGTTTTTAAAATTTAATAGCAACTACTTGACCCCCCCCCCCCCACATTCGAATATTTATCGTTTGTGTGCGGTAGAGCGTAACGCTCCCGCAAAATGGACGACATGCAGGTGCAACTATTCCTGGATGTGGAAACAAATGGGGAAGAGATTGAGATCTCCCCCATCAATTCCCCTCTACCTTCCCCGCTACCTAGCCCCGTACCAAGTGTACCGGCAACACGGGTGAAAGCTTACCCAGATGCTTCGAAAGGTCCGTTCGTAGTTTACTTCAGGCCCATAAAGAAGCCTCTAAATATAATTCAAATCGGCAAGGACCTGGCAAAACAGTTTTCGGACGTAACCGAAATTACAAAGGTTAGACCGAACAAACTGCGAGTTGTTGTGAGTAGCTTGAAGCAAGCAAACGCAATTGCTAGCTACGAGCTATTCACGAGAGAGTACCGCGTGTACATCCCTGCCAAGGACGTGGAGATCGACGGTGTGGTTACCGAAGGAAGCCTCACGGTCGATGACATTTTGCGTCACGGGGTTGGCTGCTTCGAGAACCCCCTGATTCAAGATGTAAAGATACTGGATGTCAAGCAATTGCATTCAGTATCCATCGAAGAAGGGAAGAAGAAATTCTTCCCTTCGGATTCCTTCCGTGTAACATTCGCCGGATCCGCACTGCCGAACTACATCTCTTTGGACAGGGTTCGTCTGCCTGTACGCCTGTTCGTACCGCGGGTCATGCATTGCCAAAACTGCAAGCAGTTAGGTCATACAGCCACCTACTGCTGCAACAAGGCACGCTGCAGCAAGTGCGGAGGCAATCATGCTGAGACCGCTTGCAGTGAGGATACTGAAAAGTGTCTTTACTGCGAGGGAACTCGGCATGACCTTTCGGCGTGTCCCGCGTACAAACAGCGCGTGGAAAAAATAAAGCGTTCCCTCAAGGAACGATCAAAGCGCTCTTTCGCAGAAATGCTGAAGAGTGCTGAGCCACCCTCGACAGGAAACATCTTTTCCTTTTTGCCAACCGATGAGGGTACATCTGACGATCCCGTCGAAGGGTGTTCTTATGCCATGCCAGAAGGATCTAGGAAGAGGAGAATGATCAACTCTCCTAATCTTTCTCGCAAAGGTCGCAAGATAATCCCTAGCGGAATGACCAATAAGTCAACACAAAAAGGAAGCGGTGAAGAAAAACCGAAGCAAGTACCTCCCGATTTAAATTTTAAATCAAACCAGGAGTACCCACCGCTTCCTGGGGCACCATAAACCCCTCGTGCACCCATTTCTCGATCAGAAGATAAAAAAAAAACAGGGTTCATAAAATTTTCTGATACTGTGGACTGGATATTTAAAACATTCAACATACCAGATCCCCTAAAAAATATTCTTCTTGCCCTTCTTCCTACAGTGAAAACCTTTTTGAAGCAACTAGCAGCAACTTGGCCCCTCATTTCAGCTATCATATCTTTCGATGACTAATACGGCGAAAGAGGTTAGGAATTTTATCTCTGTATTACAGTGGAATTGCAGAAGTATCATCCCCAAATTCGATCTATTTTCTCATTTAATAAATACATACAATTGTGACGCATTTGCGCTCTGTGAAACCTTTCTCAATTCAAACGATCAACTCAATTTCCACGATTTTAACATTATTCGTCGAGATCGAGACTCACACGGTGGAGGGGTACTTTTAGGGATTAAAAAGTGCTATTCCTTCTTCCGAATCGACCTCCCCTCGATCTCGAATATTGAAGTCGTTGCCATTCAAACGAATATGAATGGAAAAGACCTATGGCCTTGTTTCGTTATATATGCCTCCATCCGCGCGGATTGAACAGAAGCATCTCACTGATATAGCAGAGTTGCTTCCCGCGCCTTTTTTGATATTGGGAGATTTTAATTCTCACTGTTCGCTATGGGGGTCGCTGTACGACGACAACCGATCTTCTTTAATCTGTAACTTGATCGACGACTTCAATATGACAGTTTTGAATACTGGGGAAGCGACACGTGTACCTAATCCTCCAGCACGTGAAAGCGTGCTTGACCTATCCCTTTGCTCAACATCACTAGCGTTAGATTGCCGGTGGAAAGTAATCAACGATCCCCACGGCAGTGATCATCTTCCAATCGTTATATCAATTGCTAATGGTTCATCTCCCCAGAACCCAATCAATATTTCCTACGACCTTACACGTAATATTGATTGGAAGTGTTATGAGTCTATTATAGCGCAATCTATCGAGACTCACGAGGAACTTCCTCCGAAGGAAGAATACGCGTTCTTAGCTGGCTTGATAATCGACGCCGCGACTCAAGCTCAGACGAAACCGATACCCGGGGTAACGATTAGACAGCGCCCTCCCAACAAATGGTGGGACAAAGAGTGCTCTGAGCTGTACGCGCGAAGGTCCGCGGCGTATAAGGACTACCGGGAGTACGGCACTGTCAACCTGCTTCGAAAGTACGAGGCACTGGGCAGGCAGATGAAGAGCTTAGTAAAGGCGAAAAAACGCGGGTACTGGCGGCGGTTCGTAAACGCGTTGTCGAGGGAAACAGCGATGAGCACTCTTTGGGATACCGCCAGGCGCATGCGGAACCGTGACGTTTCGAATGAAAGCGAGGAGTATTCAGATCGCTGGATACTCGATTTTGCCAAAAAGGTCTGTCCGGACTCTGTACCGGAACAGAAAACCTTTCGCGACGCGTTATTAGTAACTACGGAAGAGCCTCCATTTTCGATGTTGGAATTTTCAATGGCTCTCCTGTCGTGCAACAATAAGGCTCCAGGGTTAGAAAGAATAAAATTCAACCTGTTGAAGAATCTACCCGACTCTGCAAAAAGACGCTTGTTGAATTTGTTCAACAAGTTTCTTGAGCTAAATATTGTTCCGCATGACTGGAGGGAGGTAAAAGTCATTGCTATTCGGAAACCCGGGAAACCTGCCTCTGATCACAATTCATATAGGCCGATTGCGATGCTCTCTTGCCTCCGGAAATTAATGGAGAAAATGATCCTCTTACGGTTAGATAAATGGGTCGAAACAAACGGGTTACTTTCAGATACTCAATTTGACTTTCGCCGGGGCAAAGGGACGAACGATTGCCTAGCGTTGCTTTCTACTGAAATTCAACTAGCCTTTGCTCGAAAAGAGCAAATGGCTTCTGCGTTCATGGATATTAAGGGGGCTTTTGACTCTGTCTCTGTAGAAGTTTTAAGCGCGAAACTTAATTCGCAGGGACTTTCACCAAATTTGAATAACTTTTTGCTCAATTTGTTGTCAGAAAAGCATATATATTTCTCACATGGCAATTCGACAACTTCCCGAATTAGTTACATGGGCCTCCCCAGGGCTCATGTTTGAGTCCTCTCTCATATAATTTTTACGTCAATGACATCGATGAATGTCTTGCAAATTCATGCACGCTAAGGCAACTTGCAGACGATAGCGTTGTATCCATTACTGGTGGCAAGGCTAGCGATCTGCAAGGACCATTGCAAGATACCTTAGACAATTTGTCTGAATGGGCTCTTAAGCTGGGTATCGAATTCTCTCCGGAGAAAACTGAGCTGGTCGTTTTTTCTAGGAAGCATAACCCAGCTCAGCTGCAGCTCCTACTAACGGGTAAAACGATCTCTCAGGTTTTAGTCGCTAAATATCTCGGGGTCTGGTTCGACTCTAAATGCACCTGGGCTTGTCATATTAGGTATCTGACACAAAAATGCCAACAAAGGATTAATTTTCTTCGTACGATTACCGGAACTTGGTGGGGTGCTCACCCAGGAGACCTTCTAAGGTTATACCAAACAACGATATTGTCAGTTCTTGAGTACGGCTGTTTCTGCTTTCGCTCCGCCGCGAACACGCACATTATAAAATTAGAGAGAACACAATATCGTTGTTTGCGTATTGCCTTGGGTTGCATGCAGTCGACCCATACGATGAGTCTTGAAGTGTTAGCGGGTATTCTTCCGTTGAAACATCGTTTTTGGAATCTCTCTTACCGGTTGCTAATTCGATGCACAGTTATGAACCCATTAGTAATTGAAAATTTCGAGTGGTTGGTCGACCTTCAATCTCAATCCAGATTTATGACTTTATATTTTGACTATATGGCTCAAGATATTAATCCTTCTTCATACGATTCCTCCAATGTCGCACTTTTAGCTACTTCTAATAATGCTATATTCTTCGACACCACCATGAAACAAGACATTTCTGGTATCCCGGATCAATTGCGACCCCAAGAGATCTCTAAGATTTTTTCCAATAAGTTTAAACATGTTAGTTATGATAAAAGGTTTTACACTGACGGATCTAATCTAGATGAGTCCACTGGCTTCGGTGTTTTCCACGAAAATTTTACCGCCTCCTACAAACTCGATGCCTCTGCTTCCGTGTACGTCGCAGAACTTGCTGCTATTCAGTACTCTCTTGGAATTACGAAACCCTACCCACAGACCACTACTTCATCTTCACAGATAGTCTCAGTGCCATTGAGGCTCTGCGATCGATGAAGCCTGTGAAGCACACCCCGTATTTCCTGGGGAAAATACGGCGGTTTTTAAGTGCTTTAACAGATAAAAATTACCGGGTTACCTTAGCGTGGGTCCCTTCTCATTGCTCGATTCCGGGTAACGAAAAGGCTGACTCTTTAGCTAAGGTGGGTGCTATTGATGGCGATATTTATGAAAAACCAATTGCTTATGATGAATTTTATAGCATTTTGCGTCAGAGAACACTAAACAGTTGGCAATCATCATGGAACTCAGATGAACTGGGACGGTGGCTACATTCCATTTTTCTTAAGGTATCGACGAAAGCATGGTTCAAGGGGTTGGATGTAGGTCGGGACTTCATTCGCGTGATGTCCAGACTTATGTCCAATCACTATACGTTAAACACGCATCTCTTTCGTATAGGGCTTGTAGACAGTAATCACTGCGTTTGTGGCGATGGCTACCATGACATCGAGCATGTTGTTTGGTCGTGTACCGAGGACTGTGGTGTTAGGTCTGAGCTCATAGATTCCCTTCGGGCCCGAGGAAAACAACCGAACGTACCCGTTAGAGACATTCTGGGAAGCGGTGATCTCCAGTACATGACACAGCTATACGTGTTCATAAAACACGCTGGTATTAAAATATGAAACTCTTCTATCTATTTGTTAGATTACCATTCCCGCTACACGCTGAAAGAAGATGATACACTAAGCTGGAGGCACTCAAACGAAGACTCGGCATCTTTATGTTCACGCAGACACCTCAGTCCAAACTGCTCAAATAGAACATCACTGCTTAGCCATGTACAAATAAATAAATCGTATAAATCAATATAGTTAAAATCAAAATTGTAACTCCCCTCCTCTCACCTTAAATCCCCACTAGCTCGTAGTCGGCCGCGAGAATAAAGAAAAGGCCTCCCTCTTTTCCCTGCTAGTTTAGAATTAAAAAAAAATGTACTTGGCTCAGTTAAACATAAATTGTATCGTGCCGTGTCAAATAAACTATTTAAAAACTAAAAACTACAAAACGGCCATTTTGGCGCTTACGTCAGTCTGCGAGATTACGGCAGTAATAAACTTGGCAATTCAATGGTAACCTATTCTACAGAAATCACTTTATAACTACCGTAAACTGGGGTGACTTTGAACACTGTACCTCTTTTTTGAAAATGTGGTAAAAAAGCGCTCGTAGTGCTTAGGACTCGTCGTAATCTTCACTGAATGCGTGGATATATGTTCGCATTGCTACTACTCATGCATTTATTGCTATTTCAAGAGTGTTTTTCTTGCTAAAGTATTAATTGAAAATAAAGTGTATTTTTGGCGATTTTCGTTGCATACAAACAATCGGTTCAAGCAGATTCAAAACAACAAGTTGCAATACGTAAAGTTTTTTTATTTTGTTCCCAGATTATTTTTTAAGATGAACAAATATTCTTACAATACATTTTATTGTTATTTTTGCAAGTTTTTTCTCAAAGGCAATGTTGAGTCCCAATATTCTCCACAGCGTATTACATATTTCTTCTTAACAACAACCTAAGACGTGAAGTAACATGCAAATTTGGCCAATTTCATAAGTCATATTCCTCGTGGACTAGTTTTTGATGATTTTAGACCACCTTCTCTTTCAGTGGATAACAATTCATATATATTTTAAAATTTTTGTATGAATCTTGTAGATTCGCCATTATAAACTATTCACGTAGAATGTGAATGGCTCCCAAATTTCTTTCCATATTTATAAACTCGTTTAAGCCGTTTGAGGCTGTTCAATTTAATGAAAGTAGCAAAGTGTTTCACCAAATTCATCAAAATAATGAAGTGATCAAAGTCACCCCGTAATGATGATTAGTGTAAAATTTTTAGAGCATATTTAAAAACAGCAAAAGTGTTGTTAAACTTTTGAAGTAGTGACTGAATCTTTTTCAATGCATGCCAGTACTTATTTTAAAAATATCGAATAATATTGTTTTCAGTATATTTTGAAAATATTTGAGTAACAATTAAAAAAGTGATCAAAGTTTCACATTTTATATATCAGTGCTCGCGTAATGAGTCTAGTTTCCACTTGAGGTGGTTTTTCTTAATTTTTTTTTCGAGATAGGTGCAAAAATAAAACAGAAAAATGATCTCTTACATTTATTTAAAAGTAAATTTAGACATGAGAAAAAAAACCTTGATGTATAATTTTTTCCACAAGCATTTTTTTTTCTCATTTTTCAAATAGAAAAAAAATCCTTGATGTATAAAACGGTTGGCGAATGACTGTACCAAAGGCGCAATATAGCTCCCACATGCGAACCATTAGCCTTCCAGTTACCGAACCCCTACCTCCTCGTTGGTGTCAACCGGGATACGAGTAACTAGTAAGAATATCGGGTAACCAACCCCGGTGGGACTACCGGTCGTATGCTGACAGTGGAAGCGGGCTTCCTTCCTCGGAAGGAAGTTTCTTGGACAGGTAACGCCACCACAAGTGCCTTAAGTGACGCACCCACAAGCGTTATGTCCAAGTCCTGGTTGTGTTCGGAACTCAAAAGAGTAGCACTACGTCGGTCCTCCTGCGAGAAAGTGGGATTGGTCGTGGGCCTTGCAAGCCCGCATCGCGAAAAACAAAAGCAACGAACGCTATAACAGAAAATTCGAGCCAGAATAATCGGCAAAAACCTAGGCGACGGAAACGGACTAACGATTGGATACTCGGAACATGGAACTTCCGTTCTCTCAATTTCCTAGGAAGTACCCCTATACTTTCCGAAGAATTGAAAAAACCGCAAGTTCAACATCCTGGCGCTGCAGGAGGGATTCTGGAAAGGGACGACGGTGCGTACGTATAGGAATGGACACACCATCTACCAGAGTTGTGGTGACACACATGAGCTGGGCACAGCTTTTATAGTGATGGGTGAGATGCAGAAGCGGGTAATTAGGTGGTGGCCGGTTAACCCCAGAATGCGCAGGTTAAGAATCAAGGGCCGATTCTTTAACATTAGCATTATAAACGTGCACAGCCCTCACCTCGGAAGTACTGATGACGACAAATTAGAATTCTTCGCGCAGTTGTAACGTAATTACGATCGCTGCCCAAAACATGATGTTAAGATTTTCATCGGGGATAACAACGCTCAGGTCGGTCAGGAGGAGGAATTTAGACCGGTAGTTGGACGATTCAGCGCACACCGGCTGACAAATGCAAATACCCTAAGACTAATTGACTTCGCCGCCTCCAAGAACATGGCCAGCACCTTTTTCTAGCTTAACCTCCAACATCGGTACACCTGGAGATCACCTAACCAAACAGAAACTCAAATCGACCACGTTTTGATAGATGGTTGGCACTTTTCAGACATCATCGACGTCAAAACACATCGGGTCGCTAACATCAACTCGGACCACTATCTAGTGATGGTAAAGATACGCCAAAAATTATCCGTTGTGAACAACATACGGTACCGTTGCCCGCCATGGTATAATCTCGCGCGGCTGAAGCAACCCGAAGTCGCCGAAAACTACACGCTTTCTCTCGAAGCTGCACTGCCAGAAGAGGACGAGCTGCGGAGAGCCACCCGTAGAACGTGGAGCAAACAGAAACGGAGACAGCAAACCTAACTCTTCCAGGAAAAAAGCGCCGCTAGGAGGAGGATGAGCGCGAAGAACTACAACAGCTGTACCGCTTTCATGAAACACTAGAGTTCTATCAGAGATTCAACGCATCCCGCAAAGGCTTTGTTCCGCTAGAGCTTACACAAGGCAAAGGAACTGTCTTGTGTTGCGTACGACAGCTCATTCTTGCGCACGTATTTTGTTCTATCGGACATGACAGCCTAGTTTGTTCAGTGTGACAGTCTGCTGATCGGCTGCGGCTGTCATCGACTCGCATTTTTTCGTTTCTCCTTTTTCACAGGCCGGTGGCATATTGAATACAAAGCTAACTGTTTCCATTGTTGATATTATTCCCCACGTAAGAAAAAACGTGCTTCGCACCATCTCTCTTTCATTCTTTCATCGGCCTTACTGTCGTGTATCATAATCACCTGACATCTCGCTCGGATTCGTGCTGAAGGATGTCGGAAGATTATAGGCTGTCATTTACGACAGCTTGGAATAACCAACAGACATAAGGAGATGAAAACTAACAGCCCGTATGGAGTTGCATGTGTGCTGTCGTCAGTTGCTGTCAGACTGTTTACCGAACGTGTGGGGAACAGAGAGAGCTGTGCAATACAATGAGAGCCGGATCAGTTATAAATTTGCTATCATTGTCTTGCAGTCATTTTCATAACACTGGGTCTGTCGCCTTAAAAGTAAGTAAGTAAAGTAAGTAAGGTTCTGAAAAATTGTTTGATCCCAGTTAAAGCATCGTATCGTCGCAAGAAGTTTTTTTTTTCAGCAAGAAAATGTATTCACACCAGTTCGGCTACAAAACCATGGTTTGCTACCCAGAAAATTGACTTACTGGAATGGCCCGCAGTCCTGACCTAAATCAAATTCAACCTTCCTATGAATTTGGTGCCCCTAGGTATTACCAAAACGCGCCAACGTACGTGAGAGTTCGCATAGTAATAGCTTGGTCGCTTTAATGTCATGTTTACGAGAAAACTCATTTGAGTCTTTGACAATAAATAATGGCTGGGGACACCAAAGTTCATAGGAATGGTTGAAAAGCTTTAATCATTATTTTTTTCCGGCTTTTGGAGTGTATCCGGTTTGACCAGTGTAGTTGTAGAGTTTGTCAACACAATTTTTTTTGTTTGAAGACTAGTATTAAACAAGTAAAAGTTCGATGCTAATTACTTAAAGAAGAATATTAACTTTGCTCAAGTTGGTTTTCTGGGGTATTTAGTCATAATCATAAACCTCCCTGTTCCTTATTGTGCATCGCCAGACAACTTCTGGATATGTTCCAGATCGAGCATGAATGCTTATGTCCGACAGCTGCGCATATTCTACACGGGATGCCTTATACCTGGATTTCCCTCGGCGATTCATTCATCATTCTTCATCGTTGTTATTTCTGAAAACGTCACTACACTGCGGCGAAGCTATTCGTACATCACAAGTCATTGCATGCTGTGGTGAATCGTAGGGCTACGGTAGCGCTGAGTCAAGTTTGGCTTGATGTCCTCTTTTTATCTCTCAGCGGAACTGACCTACCGGTTCCGTAAACCGGCTTTCCTGTTGCCAGCATCAGACAAAGCAGGATACACCCACGCAATGCTCCTGCTGCTGCTCATCACCGTGCACAATGGGCACCAGTTTCCTCTCCGTGCTCCACAATGCGCCTCCGGGGATGTTTTTGCCTGCATTGCTTGACCAGCATGATAGTTAGCCCTTCATTTTACACTCATATTCTGAAAAGGCGAAGCAACTCCGAGCAGGGTGCTGCCAGCAAGCGACAGAATACTGTGTACGGAAGTGAAAAGAAACTTGATTATTAATTCGGACGGCGATGATCGTTGATTGTTGTGCTGAACATTACAAAAAACCTCGTGATAACATGATTTTTTTTCCGTATATATCTCGCTTTTGAGTTTACTGCTTCAAATTAACCCCCGCAGCCGGTGGCTGCCAGAGAGCATATTCTGACTGTATAATATTATGGGCACAACTGGAAGAACAAAAACTCAAATCTAACGATTTTTTCCTTCACAGTCATAAGCTCGGTCTACAGCCCACTGTACACGGAATTCCTGTCGGAACGGTTCTACCGACTCGTATGAGATACCCTGCATAAAGCAACATTTAAAAGGACTAATTAATGTTGTTATTCTGTCTCAATTTCACATTCCACCGTGTGCCTCTAGCTAGTCTTCGCTGGGAAATATGAGCGAAATTGCTACTACCAACTGACCGTGCTTTGAGGACTAATCTATATGTGATAATTCTTCTAGCTGAATATTTTTGTGGAATGTACGGCATTGAAATATCCAAACACAATTGTTGGAATATGAGAATTATATCCACTAACTTTCTAATGGTAATTAGCTTTTCCTCTATTTTTAATTCTGAAAACTCTTCAGAAAACAACGAGTTTGACGAAACTTATACCAAACGGAGGGTTAAACATTTGAATACTATTCCGCGATCATGACTTAGTTCAAGCAAATTCAATTATGCTCAGTGGATTAACATAAACCTAAGAATGGTTGGTTAACCGGGCTCACAATAGTTATTTATTGCGGAACACCACATCCAATTGAGCAAATATATTATTGATTAAAATTATGGTAAAGACAAAGTGCCATATGTGGTTACTTTATTTTAATGTTCCCCGTGTGTGCCTGCGGTGTATAGTTGCAATAATTTATGAAAGTGTGCGCCAAAGAGCTTTTCCCACCTGTAATGGGCGTCTTTGCAAAGGTTCCGTTTGTCTGTTCGGAAAACTTTCCTTGCCCTTTCGCTAGCATTCGCTCCGCTAGCCAAAGGATAGGCAAGCAAGTGCAACATTTTTCCACTCCTTTTACATACGGCCGACAACGAGCGACGGCCTGCACCCCGTGGACACATGGCGAGAGAAAGTTTATGGTCTGCAATAATGGAAAGCTGTATATCATGGAAAAACAATTCACGTGCAATTTAGTGCAACGTGCGGAGTCATGTGGGAGAATGTGTCACCGTGCGATTTCTTCCTATTCGCTAACTTACTGCTGGTTTTTTTTTCTGCTCACAGCTATCGTTTGCTGTTCCAAATGGAATTTCGTTTGCGTGTTTCATGGCAAATAAATTTCGTTAACATCAGCTCATGTCTTTTCGATGCTTCGGAACTGTCGGTATTCATTCATTTTGATTTCTGAGGTTGACACGAAATAAATTATAGCTGCGATGTCACTTCCTGGTGCGGCGGATATCAAAGTGATGTGGGCTGAGTGGTGAGCTTTGAAGATGAAAATAATCTAGTTGGTTTGGATTGTTTGTTTAAAAACTAACATGTTATTTGCTTTTATTGCCATACAAAATGCGTTTGACTGGGATACAAATCATTCGATAGCAAGTATAAGCAAATATTTGATCAGTTTTTTCCCGTATGTATTTTGATTTTTGTTTTTTCGTATGTATATTGTTTTGTTTGTACTTGGATCGACTGAACGTTCTGAGCTAATTTCAGTTAATCAATTTCTAGCTGCAATTAGATGTTATACGATAAAGAAGCCTATTAGTCTTTCTAAGTAATCGAAGCTAAAACCTGAGAAATTGGTTCGTATAATGTCTTTATTGGTGGACCAATATTTTTTTTGTGTGTTTAAAGTGCGAACTGAAAAATTCACCACAAATTGTACATCTTTGTATTAAAATTCTCGAAACTCTCGTTTTTATGTACATTTTAACAAGCACCCAGCTCTATCCTAGATAACCAACTGTTAATGTTTTGGCATATTCTCCACAAGGTTCCGAAGATGTTATGGGTTCAGCTCATCACAAGCCATTTTCAACCCAGCGAAACAGTTTTGTTAATTTGTAACGTCAGTTTTGCCCCTCTTGTAGTCCAAAGTCGCCCATAAATTGTCAATAGGATTCAAGTTTGGGACTTTGGAGTGGCCATAGGTTTGATCCGGGTTGATCTGAAAAATACTGCTGTTTTCTCCACTTTATGCTTCGGGAATTATCTTGCTGGAAGGTGTAGTTGTCACGATGCTTCCACCACCGTGCTTCATAGTCGGTTGCAGATGCCAATTCTTGAAGTCCATCGGTCACTTTGACGCTTTGACGAGGTAACTTTTCAGGTTCCATTGTATCATAAGTCGTCGAATGGTGCGATTGGAATGGTTCAGATCCAACCCTTTTTCAATCGTTGTTTTTTTTTACTTCCAGGTTAATTAGCGTGACCGTTCTTGCATCAGTCTTACATTCCAAACCTCTTCCCGGTTGATAGGCCTCGCTGACGAGCATCTGATACTTCCGATTGATCACGTGGACTGCACTACGCTTTAACCCATACTTCTCAGCAATGCTGTGTTGAGACTCCTTAGGCTGGAAGTCAAGCACAATCGAAATTTGGACTTGTATTGAAATTTGCTTCCCATCAATTTTCCGAAAGATTTCTTAATGCCAAAAACACGTCACTCTGCACGAAAACATGATTGAACAGTCATTAAGTTAGGTTAGTGTCAGATGTAAAAAAAATGTTATGTCATACGTTTGAAAACAGGAGAATTTTTTTTTTAATAAATCAACTACACTGAAATAGTAAACTGATCTACTAAATATTTATACTGGTGAACATAGGCTCTAGAGCTCAAACTGGACTAAAATGAAAGGTTATAACTTATTGACCATTTCTCTGAACTTTGGGATCCTTAACAAACAGAACCTTTTCAGACATTCTAAAAAGTTTTCTCGTAAGCAAACGTAGCAGCGACACAGTTTACAAGAATGGTTAAAAAGCTCTAATCTCTTTAGGGCAAATTTTGAGCTTCAGAACATCTGTCGACCAGTGTTACTTATTTTACGCAATATTGACTGAAATACAGAAAAGATTGAAGAACAAACTCTTGAAATTGGCAAACATTGATTTCAAATAGGGGAGTATTTTTTCGCAGTGATCCGTTATAATAGAATAAAAACACGAATGCACCACTATACTCCTGAATACAATCAGCAGGCGGCAAAGCGGCTTTTGCCTGGTAAGTAGGGAAGTTATATGCTCAATAGTGCTCAAAGAGTGAAATTTGCGTCTTTCACAATGAGAAGAACACCTGCAGTCATTCTACTCAATATGTATTAGGGTGGGGAAAAGTGATCGATTTTCCAGAACCAAGTTTTTTTGTTTTTTTTGGGGCCCCAAACAACCCTAAACTTACCGAAAGTCGATTGGTTTTGTCTCCGCTTGGCGCATTGCATTTCAAATTTGTATGAAAATTTATATGGGAAAACATACTTTTTTGCATTTACCTTCCTAGAGAGCTCAATAATACTCTATTAATGCACTACATTATGTCAAAGTATAGTATTTTAGATGCCTAAAAACTTTGCAGAAGACACTGAAAAGCTAGGATGTCCCTATGAAGAGCTATAGCTGTTCAAGTCATGTTTTCTGCCAACATTACCAATGTACTGGCGTCAGTAGGATTCCCATCAGAAGTAACCTGTCGTAACGAGTTTATACACTCAGCTGGATCAAGCAAACAAATTCAGGTCAATATTCTAGGTGTAGGTAAAATCTACAACGTGTTTCAGAGGTTACTTCTGATGGAAAAAATGATTTGCAACATAAATATCGACATAATCAATTTTGAACAGCTCTAGTATTTTTTGCACAATAATGCACAATTTTATTCTTTGTACAGAGAAATTGTTAATGTCATTTGCCGACAGCGTTAGAGTGCGAGGGAAAAAATACAATCATTCTCTCATTTCCACTACTCTCTTACAGTAATGTTGGTCTTATCCATGAATGCAGTTGCACTCGGGAGGCTAAAGGAGTCTTCTGCCTTTTCTAAAAATTTTCTAGTCCCCTCCTTGTTGCATACAAGTATCGATTATCGATACTTCAATTTTACCTAAAATATATATAGGAACCAAATTAGAGTGCTGTTCGGATTCGAGCAGCTGTGTCAAAAGAGATTCTAATAAATGCGAACGACGTGAAGTTGAGCGTCAGTTCATTTCCAGCATCCAACCAGTTAAGTTGATTTATTTGTAACTAAAGTGTAACTAAAAGAAAGCCCCCACGGAAGGTGATTAAGTGGCAGAACCACTTAATATATTATAAGATAGAAACTTCAAACCTTGGTCGTTCTAAATTACTTCTCTGGAATTGGAAACCAGGCGTTTGGGTTTTTCCGGATTGATATTAATAAATAAAGAAGGATAATAAAGTTGGCGACGAGGATATTCGGTAAGTAGAAAGTAACTTTTGAGGTTACCTTTTCTATTGCGTGAACCATAATTCAGCGGAAATTTTTTTTTTCGCTAGTTTAGCATCATTTTTTTATAACAAAAATAGCTTTCCGCGATCCGTCATAGTACACAAAAAGACCAAAAGTGAGAATTACATTTAATTTCTGGTAAAAAAGTGAGTGACAAACCATTTTGCAAATTTTCGTGGCGTGGGTTTTTGTGTCGTTCTTTTGTCTTTAAAGACAAAGGCTTTTTGTTTCTACAACAAAAGTGATTTTTCGTTTTTTTTTGTTTTCTTCGTTGGACGAGGACAATTGGGTTTTCGGACAATTGGATTTTCGGACAATTGGATAATCGGACGAGGATAATTGGACGAGGATATTCGGACAATTGGATAATCGGACGAGGATAAAAGTGAATATTTTCCTGAACCACTGGATTGACTGGCTGGTTGGCATACCGGCATATGCAGAGTAAAGGAAATCATTTAGCAAAAGACGCAAAGGATATTATAAAACAATACAACAGGATACTCAAAATACCCTTTTGCCTCTTAGGAAGGATCCGGTGAGTCGTTTGTTTTTTCTCCTTTTATTGTATTTTGGGCTAATTGTGTAATTTTTCTTTCATATATACATTTGTACTTTGCCCAATATAACAATTGCATAAAATTTATATAATCCACGAAGAAAAGATTCTCGTTGTGATATTTTTTATTTAAATATAAGTTCATTTTTGATTTTTGGATTTATATTTTAAATTATAGCACCATGTCCCAGTTCACTACTACAATAGAACCTTTTAGAAAGGGTACTTCTTTTTCAAACTGGGTAGAGAGGCTGGAATTTTTTTCTTAGCCAACAAAATTCCAGAAAATGAGCGTAAAGCGCACTTTGTGACGCTTAGTGGACCATTTATCTACGCAGAGTTAAAACTTTTATTTCCTACAACCAATTTATTGGACATTCAGTTCTCGACGATGGTAGAAAAACTTAAAACGAGAATTGACAAAACAGCATCGGGGATATGTCAGAGAATTTCTTTTAATCAACATTGTCAAAGGGCAGACGAATCTGCTGAAGATTTTCTTTTAGCTTTGAAGCTACAGGCAGAACTTTGTGCCTATGGCGTATTTAAAGATACGGCCATTCGTGACCGTCTTCTAGCTGGTTTGAGGGAAGTTTCTCTCAAACAAAAAAATCTTGGTGATGCTGACCAAACGCTTGAGCCAGCTGAAAAGATTATTCAGACGGCGGCGGCTAAGAGTAACATACAAAGTTTAACGCCAGGGCCAGTATCCATAAACCAATTAGTAACAATTAATGAACCGATTGGTCCATCCGTGAATAGATTGTTTTCCACTAACAACAAAGCTCAGAACAAATCTGTTAAAGGCTTGGATTTAAACCAAATCATAAAAGGCAAACGACTTTCAGAAATCAAAATCATTCTCATGATAGGCGTTGGAATTCGACAAATTTTAAACCGGCAGGTTTCAGGGAAAATCAATTTTATCCAAATCGCGTAAAAGACAATAGAGTTTGCGATTTTTGTGGAGTACGAGGGCACTTGAAGCGGCGTTGCTTCAAGCGGAAAGACTTAAAACGAGAAACGATTAACCTGGTGGATCAGATGAAACCAGGACCCTCTGGTACACAAAATCTGCCGGCTTTGATGGAACGAATGAGAACTGAGGAGACAGATAGTGACTCGGATGAAGGTATTCTGGACTGCATGAATGTGACGTCTATAAATAAGGTTAATGAACCATGTTTGGTGCATGTGCTGGTAGAAGGAAAACAGTTAGAAATGGGGGTTGACTGTGGTTCCTCCGTTTCTGTAATAAGTAAAACACAGTATTTCTCACATTTTAATAAACCTTTACAAAACTCTTTGAAGAAATTGATAGTTGTCAACGGTGCCAAACTGATTATTGAAGGAGAAGTTAAAGTTTTAGTTTCTTTCAGGGGAACAACAGAGGTTTTGAAACTTTTAGTACTTAATTGTGAGAATAAATTTATTCCTCTTTTTGGCAGGCCATGGTTGGACGCCTTTATTCCAAATTGGAGAAAGTTTTTCTCTAATTTTTTGGAAATAAATAATATTATGGGAGACAGCAGTTGTTCAATTGTCTCTGAGATCAAACAAAAATTTGGACTTTTATTCCAAAAAGATTTTTCTTCGCCGATCAAAGGTTTTGAGGCGGATTTCGAACTAAAAACAGATAGACCAATTTTTAAAAAATTTTATGACGTTCCCTATCGTTTAAGGGATAAAGTTATGTCGTATTTGGACAAGCTGGAGCGAGAGAAAGTAATTACTCCTGTTCAAACTAGTGAATGGGCTTCTCCAGTGATCGCAGTAGCGAAGAAAGACAATGAAATTAGACTTGTAATTGATTGCAAGGTTTCTATTAACAAGGTTATTATTCCAAATACTTATCCGTTACCTACAGCCCAAGATCTTTTTGCTGGTTTGGCTGGGTGCATAGTTTTTTGTGCGCTAGATTTAGAAGGCGCATATACCCAGTTAGCTCTTTCTAAACGTTCAAGCAAATTTATGGTGATAAATACGATTAAGGGCTTATTCACTTATAATAGATTACCACAGGGTGCATCGTCTAGTGCATCAATATTCCAGCAAGTAATGGATCAGGTTCTAAAGGGTTTAGATTTTGTTTATCGGTTCTTCCATATTTGGGACACATTATTAGCCAAAAAGGGCTGATCCTTGCCCGGACAAAATCTCTACAATTCAGCAAGCAAAAACTCCTAAGAATGTGACAGAACTCAAATCTTTTTTGGGTTTAATAAATTACTACAATAAATTCATTCCTCATTTGTCTTCAAAGTTGTATCAATTATACAAACTTTTGAAGAATGACGTTAAGTTTATATGGACTGATGAATGTAACAAAGTTTTTGAGGAAAGTAAAAAGGCTTTGCTGAATTCAAATATTTTGGAATTTTATGACTCTAATAAACCTATTGCGATCATTTCGGATGCTTCCGGCTACGGTTTGGGAGGAGTAATAATTCATATTATTGATGGGGTTGAGAAACCCATTTGTTTCACATCATTCATTCATCATCATTCTCTCAATACAGCGCAAAAAAATTATCCTTTCTTCATCTTGAAGCTTTGGCGATAGTTTCGACTATCAAGAAGTTTCACAAATATTTATATGGGAAATTTTTTTATGTATATACCGATCATAAGCCTTTAGTAGGAATCTTTGGGAAAGAGGGTAAACATTCAATATATGTGACTAGATTACAGCGATATATTTAAGAACTTTCAATTTATAATTTTGAAATAAAGTATAGGCCCTCTGCTCAAATGGGAAACGCGGATTTTTGTTCCAGGTTTCCATTGGAGCAGATGGTGCCAGCTGAATTTGATAAAGAATATGTCAAAAGTATTAATTTTAGTCAAAGTTTGCCAATTGACTATAAACAGGTTGCTTCAGGAACAAAGAATGATGAATTTCTGCAACAGATAGTGACCTATATGAAACGTGGTTGGCCTCAACGTATTGACAAGCGTTTTGCAGATATATTTTCGAGTCAGCAAGACTTGGAACTTTTTGACGATTGCTTACTCTTTAAAGACAGGGTGATTATACCAGAGGCAATGCAAAGCGATGTTTTGAGACTTTTACATGCCAATCACGGGGAAATGGTTAAAATGAAGCAATTGGCAAGGCGATACATATATTGGTTTGGGATAAACAAAGACATAGAAAAATTTGTTGCTAGTATGGCGATAGTCCCAAAATCTCATATCAAATCTCAATGGATCCCTACTAATAGCGCTTTTAGTCGAGTACATATAGATTTCTTCTTTTTCCAAAACCACACTTTTTTAATTATCGTGGATAGTTTCTCAAAGTGGGTAGAAATAGAGTGGATGAAGAGAGGTACGAAACAGGAAATACATTGAAAAAGCTCGTTGCATATTTTGCTCGATTTGGTTTGCCTGATGTTCTAGTTTCGGACGGTGGTCCTCCATTTAATTCACAAGCTTTTGTAAATTTTCTAGAAAGACAAGGAATTAAAGTCTTAAAGAGTCCTCCATACAATCCTGCCAGTAATGGTCAGGCGGAGAGACTAGTAAGAACAGTAAAAGAGGTACTAAAGAAATTTCTACTGGATCCAGAAGTAGCTGAATTGAATTTGGAGGATCAGATTCATTTATTTGTAATAAACTATCGTAATTGTTCGACAATTGATGGACAATTTCCATCAGAAAAAATCTTCTCTTTTACGCCTAAGACACTAATAGACCTAACCCATCCAAAAAAGAATTATAAGCAATATTTAACACCGCTAACAAAGCATGACCCACCTATGCAACCGAATGATGAGGTTAAGGCAAAAGATAAAAACGCTATAGATGTAGCGAATCCTTTGGAAAATCTGATGGCTGGTACAAAAACCACGACACACGTAGCCATGCTCGATGGATAAAGGCAACATTTCTAAGGCAGGTTTCTAAAAATGTCTTTCAGGTGGAAATTGGAAACGTGCCAATAAGCGCACACAGAGGCCAAATTAGGATGGCCAAAACAAACTCGCTCGTTCAGCCAAACGTGCGTTTCTCTGTCGAGATGGCGGAGTCAACGGTGACTGGAGGAAACCAGGAAGAGGTGCAGGAAGGATTCAGGGGGTTCCCAGAGGAGTTTTCTGCGCGTTCGCGGAAAAGGAAAATAAGAACAAATTCTCCCGTCAGAAGATCGAAAAGGAAAAAGGTCGTTAAGACCGATCGAGATTTTATATACAATTAATTAATTATGTTAATGCTCTGAATTATATTGTAAATTAAGAACTGATCTAATCTATTTTCCGAATAATTATAAACTTAAAACTATGTATCTTATATTAGAAATAATTACATGTAATATTCTTTTTCTTTTTCGCAAATTCAGATTATTTATAAAACTTAAGAATTAATAAAGTTTGTTAATTCTTTCAAATATTTTAAAAACTAAAAAGGGAAGAGTTGTTGCATACAAGTATCGATTATCGATACTTTAATTTTACCTAAAATATATAGGAACCAAATTAGAGTGCTGTTCGGTTTCGAGCAGCTGTGTCAAAAGAGATTCTAATAAATGCGAACGACGTGAAGTTGAGCGTCAGTTCATTTCCAGCATCCAACCAGTTAAGTTGATTTATTTGTAACTAAAGTGTAACTAAAAGAAAGCCCCCACGGAAGGTGATTAAGTGGCAGAACCACTTAATATATTATAAGATAGAATCTTCAAACCTTGGTCGTTCTAAATTACTTCTCTGGAATTGGAAACCAGACGTTTGGGTTTTTCCGGATTGATATTAATAAATAAAGAAGGGTAATAAACTCCTAAAATTTTCCACAGAATGATTGATCAATTCACGCAGAAAATTTTCTTGTTACTTCAAAGGCAAAAACGAAAAATTTTCCTTTTTGTAACTGATGTGTTACTAACAACACATACTGCCATTTATTTTGCACATGTTACAAGATCTTACTTTACTTTACTTTCTTGGCTAACGGACCGTTCACCGGCCTGGGGCCGAACGAGTTAAAGTTGCCCAGCTTCTTCTGTCTCGGGCACCGGTCTCCAGTCTCCTCGTACACCAGCAGATCGTGCATCTTGGTCCACCGTGCACATCCACCGCGTGCGAGGCCTACCACGGAGTCGATGGTCTCTTCCTGCTTCTCTACTGAAGATAGTTTTGGCGGCTCTCTCGTCTAGCATTCTGGCTATATGTCCATCCCACTTAAAGCTGTCCCGCTGTATTACCTTCACTATATCAGCAAGTTTGTATACTCTGATTCATGTGCCTGCGCCACACTCCATCATCTAGTTTACCGCCAACTATCGACCGCAGAACTTTACGCTCAAAAACTCCGAGCACTCGTCGATCAGCTGCTTTCAGTGTTCATGCTTCATGTCCGTAAATGTCCACCGGTAGTATCAGCGTCCTATACAGCGTTAGTTTTGTGCGGGTTTGCAAACTATGGGACCATACTGGTTACATAGAAGGCTCATATCGTTGTCATATGTCACAAGCGTACCAAGATAAACTATTTCGTCAACAACTTCAAATCGTTCCCCATCTATCTCCACCTCAGCACCAACACCACGGGAACTCCACGCTCCCTGCCAGCTACCATGTACTTCGTTTTGGCAGAGTTAATGACAAGTCCTAATCTTGTTGCTTCCCTCTTAAAAGGCACGAAGGGCTCCTCCACGGCCCTACGGTCAATACCGATGATATCAATGTCGTCCGCAAAATAAAGAACCATGTGAGATTTCGCGATGATCGTACCGTTTCTTTACACGTTTGCTCTTCGTACTGCACCTTCAGAGGCGATGTTGAACAGTAAGTTAGAGAGCGCACCCCCCTGCTTCAGTCCATCTAACGTCTCGCTAGCGGCTGACGTCTCGCATGATTTCGGTCCCTCCAGCGTCATACGAGTCAGTCTAAATAGCTTCTTCGGGAAACCGTGTTCCAGCATTCTCTGCCACAGCTCGTTTCTCTTCACTGAACCGTATGCCACCTTAAGATCTAGAAATAGATGGTGGGTATGCAAATTATACTCCCGGAACTTATCGAGGATCTGTCGCAGGGTGGAAATTTGATCCGTCGTCGAGTGCCTGTGTCGAAAACCAGCCTGGTATTCGCCAACAAAGGGTTCCGTTAACGGTCTCAACCTAAAGAACAGGATACGGGAGAGCATTTTATATAGGGAGTTGAGCAACGTAGTGTTTCGATAGGTTCAACAATCTGATCGATGACCCTTCTTACAGTGAGGGCATATGAGGTCTTCAACCAGTCGTTCAGCATTTGTTCATCCGCCCAGATCCTTAGTATTATTTGGTGGATCGCATGGTACAGTCGCTCGCTTCCCGCTTTCAAAAGTCTGACCAGGATACCGTCTTTACTAGCGGCCTTACCGTTCTTCAGCTCACCAATCGCCTTTTTGACCTCTTCCTGTGCTGGTAGCTCCACAGCTTGTTCGTTACTCATAATCCTCATCCTGTTCATCCTTCGCTTCTCTTACCCCTCACCGTTCAATAGCGCATGAAAGTGCTCCTTTCACCTGGCTGCAACTGTCGGTTTATCCGTAAGCAGGTTTGCGTCCTTGTGATTACACATGACCGGCGCAGTGAAATTTCTACTTCGGACTCTGTTGACTATTGTACAGAAGAAGCGCATCGTTCCTAGCAAAATTGTCCTGTGCGCTGGCGAGCACCTGCTCCTCGTGCTCGCGTTTCTTCCGACAGTGGACTTTATTTCCTGCAGCTGTTGCCTCCCTGTATCTCTCTCTGTTCTGACGCGTAACCGCAGTGAGCATGCGGCTCCTAGCACGGTTTTTCTCGTCTGTCGCTCTCTGGCACTCGGCATCGAACCAGCCGTTAGGCTGGCTTCCACGCGTCGTGCCTACCACCTCTCTCACATTCGTTTCAATGGCATCGTGAACACTACTCTACAGCCCATTAATGTCTTCATCTCGCTCCTCCTGCTATTATGCGATCCGTTGATCCAGCTCTCTGGCGTATTCTTCTGCTACGCCATCAGCCTTCAGCCGCTGTATGTTGAAACGCTTGAAGGCTGACGAGTGAAGGCTGTGCCTTACAATGACCGGACGGAAGCGTTTGCATCTCCGATGACGACTTTTACGTCGTGTTTTGGGCACTCGTCATAGGTTCGTTCATACAACTCATCTTTGGCTTCATCTGATTTGTCGTTTGTCGGTGCTTAGGTGTCGATTAAACTGTAGTTGAAGAATTTGCCCTTAATCCTCAACACGCATATACGGTCATCTACGGGCTCCCATCGGATGACTCTTGTTTTCTGATTTTCAGCACTACGAAACCGACGCCCCGTTCCGCTGCTTTGCCGCCACTGTAGTAGATGTGGTACTTTAATGAAGTGTGTGCAATAGGTTCTACTGCACGGAATTCCCTTTCTCCGGAATTTGGCCTCCGAACCGCCTGAATCGCTGCGATTTCGACTCCCTGCCGCTGTAGTTTTCGAGCAAGCAAACCAGCTCGTACCTACACATTGAGAGATCGGACGTTCCAAGTACCCAATTTCCAATCGTTTCCGTGTTTGAAGCCTGGGTCTTTGCCGATTAATCCGTTCCGTATTTCTGTTTTCGTTGTTCGTGGTAAGTGGAGATTTCGGTATGTTACCTTACCAGGGTCACGATACCTACATTCTGCTGATGGGGCTGCCATCTTAGGTGTAGCTGGTGAGATACAGCATTTCATGATTTAGCCGCCCGCTTCGGGTCAGACGGTGTTGTACACCGCCCCTAACACGGAGACCACGTACGACCTCCTTCCCAGTCAGCTTACGACCGAAATTTCCACCGGGGGTTGGTTATCCGATCTCCGCTAAGGTTACTCGTATCCCGGTCGGCACCTCGTGAAGGTTGGGATAGGAGTTGCTGGACAGAGGTTAATGGCCACATTAGGGTCTCGAGTTACACGTGTCCAATCATTTGCCAACCATGTTACAAGATCACGACTGTCTAGTAATCACAATATCTCTTTTTTGCAAAAAAAATTATTACTGGAAAAGTAACAACATTCATCTTCAGTCAAAAAACAACACATACTGTCGCATATTTTGTACATAGTAACCAATTCATCCGGTGAGCGTATATTAGTTTGTTCGTCGTACACATAGGGAGTAAAGAAAAATATGACAAGAACTGTCAACGAGCTGAGGGGCACGGGGGTTTACAGCGAAGTGTTACCACCATGTAAAATTGCTTTTCTGTCATGCAGTACGCAAATGTTAATGATTTCAAATATTTCAAATGCTTCTCAAAATTGCACCACGTTCAGTCAACTGCATTAAAGAACAACACAAAGATTTGCTTTCTTGCAAGCGGATACAAGCCTTGTTTAAAACACACTCATCATTTAATGGAAACTCTCTTGAATCTGTTTGATGATACAAAACTCGTGCCCCTTCTAGAAAACCTATAGAGGGTGTCACAGGCAAAAATTGGTCAAACAAAAATGTGTGTAAATCAGTCATTTTTTATTGAAAAAT
Organism: Wyeomyia smithii; assembly: GCF_029784165.1. Taxonomy (NCBI): domain Eukaryota; kingdom Metazoa; phylum Arthropoda; class Insecta; order Diptera; family Culicidae; genus Wyeomyia; species Wyeomyia smithii. The sequence goes on from NC_073696.1 coordinate 114,739,106, forward strand.
CGAATTATGTTTCTTGGTCAAGATCAATTGGTGCAGAATAAAGAAAAACTATCGACCCAAACTTCCTTTTTAGTAAATGCGAACTGCCGGATGTTTCTCTTGAGTTTATTTTTATAATGTTTTGTACAGTTTTCGTGGTCACTTGGTTTGCCTCAGGATACCAGTTAGCCTTGCATTCACGATTTGGAGTCACCACCTTTCTGTAAGTCGACAGTTTGGCTCATTTTTTAGCTCGATTCACTCCTAGCTTGTTTGCGACATCTCAGACGAAAAGGTTGGGATTCCGCTTGAAACTGCCACTCTTTTCGTCGTTTTTGCGATTTCGGATTTCGATTTTGCTCCGATTCTGTCTTCCTGGCAGTCGACAAACGTTCTCCAGAAACTTTTATTACGTTGGTGACGCTTGAGTTGGCCACATTCAATAATTTTGTAGTTCAGATTTTCGCGATGCGCGAGCAAAATTTTGATACGTTGCTTCTCTTGCTTCCACGTCATTTCAACAATTGGGTTGTTTAGCTATATCAGTTTTTCATATCATCTGAAAGACATGCATTTTCTAAGTAAAACGTGATTTAAAATTTTTTTCTATCGTTGTCCTTCGCTTTTCAAATCACGATGTAAAACTGCTCGAAATCGCTACAATGACAGTTCGCCCATATACCAACTGTCATTGTAGCGATTTTAAGCGAATTTTAATTCTTCATTTTAAAACCGAAGGATAATGATATAAGGTTTCAAAAAATCACGTTTTGCTCAGAAAATTACACTTTTTCAGATGATATATATAAAAATCGGAAATCCGTGAATAGCTAAACTACCCAATTGAGGGACAAATGTCAAACACGAGATATGACACACATCTTTAAAATGAGAGATGGTTTTTTTGATATAAACGATAAAAATATTGCGGCAAATTGAAGTTAACACCCTTTATTCGCATCTTCTGCCACTCTGGTCCCTCGGTATTACATACTTGAGTAATTTAATACGAAGTGACCATGAAAAGTAAGAAGCATGATATCGACCATCACGGATTAGGCTCAAAGTTGAGGAAATTATTATCTAGGTTTACTTTGAAAAATTCCCAATTAACTACCTCTGGGCGATAATTGTTTCTTATGTAAAATTTTCCAAATTTTCAGATGCTTCCATCAAAATCAAAATAAAAATTGCTGCATTTTCCGAAAAATGTAAATTTAGTTTTAAAATACAAAATATATATGTCTGGAAACACTTTTGACCAAAACTTATATTTCTTCTGAATTCCTTGGTATATTTGCTTTGAATTTCATCTATCAGTATTTTTCGGACATCTTACCACTATGAATTGCAAGAAAAAGAAAGAGATTTGGAACAAAATATGTGTTATTTTGCAACAAAGAGGTTGTCCCGCAGAGTGGGGGTATCTTAATCGACCCAAAATTGGGTTTTTTTTTCAAGTGAACCTATGTAGATGAATTGGGGGAATTATTTACTTTGAGGACAATTCCTTTTGGAACGACCAGTTCCATGTCCAAATAAATAGTGGAGGATGAAACAGTTGTGTTTTAACTGTTCATTGAAACCTGGACGTTACTGGGAGATTCTGCTAATGTGTGAATGAAGGCGACAAAAATAAACCTTTTCGTTGCAACAATACAAACGCAATGAGTGAAGTCACGCTAACACATGCATTACCGCTCTTGTTTGCATGTTTCTCTGCAGAAACACATATAAATAAACGCTTAGTCGTCATAAATTTTGTTACTTTCAATTTATTACTGTTCGTATGCGCGGTCACACGACATAAAAAGTATTAAAAGCTTGCTCAAAACTAGCAAAATTTTCTCCATTTGTTTTGCGTGTATCAAATTACTTGTAAAAAAAAATTTTTTCTCTTTGTGTTGCTCAATTTTCTGCGCTCTTTGCGCAGGAGATATGTCAAAACAACAACAAAAAAACGGGCAGGTTTTTGGCCATTTAAAGAATGGGTTGGTACTCATCTTCGCTTTTCGTCCGCTGCCAGCTCACCACTGGGTTTTCTGGATCGTCTTGAACGATTTAAGCACACAAGACACGGTCGATTGTCGGTTCCAAACTGTTTCACAATCCACCTGTGGGACTGACCTGCATTTTTCCCGACCGCGTACACTGAGAATATATTTTAGTTTATTCCACGAAAACATTTGTTTTACATACAAAGCTTTTTGTTGTTTTCTCATGAAACCAATGCGTAATATATATGAAGGAAGAGTAGTTTGGGGTAATTTGGACCCCTGGGGTGAAATGGACAGGTGCTTTATCTTGGAAAGTATTACATTTTTGGGTTCCATGTACTACTTTATCCTTTCCTTGAACTAGTAAACCCTAACTAATACAAAAATTTCATGGTTTGCTGTGACAGGTGCACCGCAGTGTCAATGTAAACAAAGGAAACATCAAAAGTTGATTTTACGCTCGCTGGTTGTTTTACGCTCGTGTATTTAAGGTTTTTTGAGAACTTCTTCAATGTTTTCAGCCTAATGAGCTTTGCAGCCGTGTTTGTCTAGAAAAAGAGTACATTTTAATGAAAGATTACGATAAGTTTGATCGAAAATAGTGGAAGGAATTGAGTTTTTAGAAAGGCGTCCTGTTTGGGGTAAAATGGACAGTTTTTTGGGGTGATATGGTCAGGCGAGTTTGAAGTAAATTCTTTTGTCGGACTGATGCCGCGGGCATATAAAAACGAACGGATAGACGGCAGTGTACAAACAATGAACTGTAAAAAGTGTTTCAGACAATCTGGGATGATTTATCTGTACAAAAAGTGTTTTCAATGCCCCGCAGAGTGGCTGGTTTCGGAACGAAAGTTGGAAAAACCTAATTTTTTTTCTAAAATGTTTGAAAATGACGTATAATACCAATTTATGGGTGTTGAACTCATTTCTGATGTCCGAAAATGCTGTTCCCCTAAAATGCCGTCAAACCTTTCTTATTATCAGATTTATTTTTTTGTTCAGATCATGTTCAACATTGGTATACTTGTTCTTTATCGAAAAACTTTATATCCGTATTTTTTTGTTTGGTCCTTAGTGTGATCCATTTATAATTAAAGTTGCCAAAAATCCGCAATCGTTTTTCAAAAAATTGTAACTTTTGAGCCGTTTGACCGATTAAAAGATTTTATGGAAAATTTAAGGAATTTGATAGGCCTTTCAAGGAAAAATAAGAAATCGTACGTCAACGTACATGCCATATATATTTTCACGTTTCGCGAATTTGGGATTAACGGATTTGGAACGACGATATGCAAACCGGGACCCAAAAATTCAAAAAATACGGTTATTTTCATATAGGCTGTTGATTATCCGATCATTCCGAACTGTTTCACGAGACTGTACGGTACACAAGAGTTCTGAAAAATAACATAAATTTCCCGTTGAAACGAAACTCGTTGATCCAAAAACAGATCAAAATTGAGGGAATTAGGTAATCGAAGTTAAGCTCAAAATTGTGATTTTCGAACATAAAAATCATTGAAATTTCCTGACACAGCAACATTCAAAGTGCTGCCAAAAATTGGTATATCATCCGATTCTCATGAAACTTACATCACACATACACACACATAGACAGACACACACAATCTTACACACATACACACGCACACAGTCACACACACTCACGCGCACACACGCACACAAACACACACGCACACAGACACTCACACACACACACACACATATATACACACGCACACACATGCACACACACACACAATCGCGCGTGTGCGACACACGATCGCATACTCAGTTTCTAGTATGAATAATTGGAGAAGGGAAATTTTTTTGGTCTACTGTGGAACCACTGTGCAATGCCTAAAAATTGCAGTTACCATTCCGTATGCCTGATACCACCTTCTACTGAGTATTAAGCAACTATTGATACTATAAAACTCATATTTTTTACCCTGTCCACATCACTCCAAACACTTTCCATATTACCCCAATAGCTGTCCATTTTCACCCCAAACAATTTTTTTATGTCCGGAAATCATAATTTTTAGTTTCTTTTTTTTTCTTTGTTCTTTTGACCTCAATATCAAGGTTTTTTCGTGCAGAAACATAGAAAACAGATCAATATTACTATAGTACATTACGTTTATGGGATAGAAAAAACAAGTTACGCAATAACAGGGGTTTTCCTTAGGGGGTCAAAATTACCCCAAACTACCCTTCTTTCGTCAGAACTGTCAAAATTGCTACAGATTTCTATTCGTATAGGGGAAAGTAGGTAAAGACGGACACTGCGGTTAAGATGGACACTTTTAATATTTCACAAACTAGAATGTATTATGATAGTTGAGTGATGCGAATACCTTCTTTATAGTGTGTTAATGCTTTTGAGTTGCATTATCGGTTTTCAGCAAGCAAACTGTCAAATTTGTAAGTAAAACAAAGAATATTTTCGTGAACGAGCAATTTTATGTAATTTTTATTCCACGGAAAATAGTGAAAAACTCGTAAAACTTACGTGTTTTCATTTGTTCACAATAGTAAAGTGATTAATTAGTCTTTCCTCGGTTTTCTAGTGAAAATCCAGCAGATTTTCGATGTTCCGATGAAGAGCTACGATCGTTTGAAAAATTTACAACCAGGTCGGGCAAGACGGACACACTAAGGTAGGGAAAGATGGACACACGGATTTTCCAAGAATTTTCACATGTAGCATCTGTTGTGTACTACAGATGTTCCCAAAGTACACACGCGAGAGAAACCAGCAGATATTAATCACTTAGCAGTTAGAACAGGCCATATAGGCGGAGAATTTTCGCCTTCATCGAAACCCATCCTCGGAAACTGTTCACGTGATGTATAGATGGACTCTAATAACGTAGAATAATGTATGGCCGTCACTTAACACATAAATCAAAAGAATACTTCACGTACTATATCTTTTTTGTGAGTGTCCACCTTTACCTTCGTAGTGTCCATCTTACCCACCCCAAGTGTCCGTCTTTCCCAACCATGTCAAAAAACAGCAATTTGTAGTCTTATTTTTGAAGACCCAAAACACATGAAACTTGGAGGAAGTTCACTAATACCAAAAATGATTATGAAAACAAATGACCTTAAGTTTCAATTTGTATGACTAATGCGATCTAAATAGCAATACCTAAGTAATTATTTAGATTAAACCTTAGGGTGTCCGTCTTTACCTACTTTCCCCTACGTAACGGAGGGTTTCAAAAATGAACGCAAATCGATCGTTCAAACAAACGTTGTAAAATGTAAATAGTAAGAAAAATTTGTAAGTTTTACTGCGTGTACAAAACAACTACGTATTTTTACTAAAACTTATGCTCCACCAACGAATCTAAGTGGTATAATTTGAAAACTATCCGTATACTTTTGACTTGCAGAAAAGTTGTGGGCACGTAAATGTACCAACCGCGGGAGATTCGTTTTCACTTGTGTTTGAGACAGAATTATTGTTTCCAACATACATAACTCTTATAAAAAGAATTTGACCAAAATCTTCTACGTCCACAAATTGCGGTGGTTCTTCGTCTGGAGTGATTTGTATCGATAAACCTGATGTATGAATTCCTATACTACCAGGTTCTTCCGAGATTCATTACGCGACATTATTTTACTGGATAAGCTGAGTTTACACTATTTTCGTTTTTCGTATGTTAGAACGAGGTAGTTTATACTAGCCTGAAATTCGAATGTATGATACATTTAATCTTGGCAAAACAGTGAATTTGGCATACAATCCCAAAGTACCGAATGGCATATATCACTCGTTATTTTCAGCAGATTTTCTGGCATCAATCTAACACCGGAAATACCCATGTTGGGAGGTATTTAGTTATTTTGGCTGTTTTCCAGAAACTAAAAGTGGTCATCTTTAACCCTTAAATGCGCAATGTTGTTTTAAAACAACATTGCGAATAACGTTTCAAATCAGTTTTTTTAAGAAATAAAATTCGTTAAACAGTCATCAAGGTTTTAATAAAGAAATCAAAGCCTAGATAACTGCTCCAATCTATTATATTTGTAAAAAAAAATTAAAATACATTCATATTAAAACATTATTCCAAAGATTTTCTGAAACAACGCTGCGCATTATGGACTAAAGGGGAACTGGGAAGGTGGTTACATTCCATAATTCTCAAGGTATCGACGAACCCGTGGTTCAAGGGGTTGGATGTAGGTCGAGATTTCATTTGCGTGATGTCTCGGCTTATGTCCAACCACTATAGATTTGACGCGCATCTCCGTCGTATTGGGCTCGAAGAAAGCGGTATCTGTGCCTGTGGTGAAGGTTATCACGACATAGAGCACGTTGTTTGGTCATGCCCTGTTCACCGTGACGCCAGGTCTAAACTTGTAGCTTCCCTTCAGGCTGGAGGTAGACGGCCAGCTGTTCCTGTTCGTGATGTCTTCGCGAGCCGTGACCTACCCTACATGACCCTTATATACGTTTTCCTTAAATCCATCCATGCCCCAGTCTAGTCCCGTTCCCCTCCGTCTACACCCAACAAAACGACAAGAACACGTTTGAACCTTAAGCACAAAACCAGCAACCAGACCCCGCACAATAGAACCAGGACCTAAGGACTACGAGCCTCTGTCCCAACTCACGACATCGTGGCTCAGCAGTACGAATCCATACATGCCATTCGACGATTATCAGACGACCATTGAACAACAAAACACAGATTGGAAATTCCATGCTAGTTTTAAGTTAGACTTAATTTCAGCTCGTAGTCGGCAGCGAGGATAAAAAATTTGCTTTAGTTTTTAAGTCATCAGATATAATTGGCGCCGTTAAACATTAAATTGTATTTGTGCCGTGTCAAATAAATGTTACGTGAAGAAAAAAAAACGCTGCGCATTTAAGGGTTAAATTCAAAATGGTGTCCATGGTCAATGTTTGGTTTCTATGCATCATCTCGATTACGGAAATATCCATATTGAGTATTATTCGGTCATTTTCGACTGTTTCCTAGAAGTTGCCATTTAGCAATTTAAAATGGTGCCTGAGGTCAATTGTTAGCTCCTTGCATCATTCTGGTTCCAGAGATACTCATATTGGATAGTATTGGTTTATTTTAGGCTGTTTTTCACAAACCGGTAGTCGCCATCTTGGATTTCAAAATGGTATTTAAGATAATTTCTGGCCTCTGAGCGTCATTCTGGATGAAGAAAAACCCATATTGGGTGTTATTCAATCATTTTCGGCGGTTTCGCAGGAACCGGAAGTCGCCAACCTGGAATCAAAGTGGTCGATTTCAGCTGCTGTGTATCATTCTAGATCCGGAGATACTCATGTTAGACGGAAATCGGCCATTTTTGGCTGTTTTCCAAAAACCAGAAGTAGCCATCCTACAATCCATAATGGTGTCTGAGGTAAATTTTCAGCTTCCTGCAACATTCTGACTCCGGAGATACTCACATTGGGTGGTATTTGGTCACTTTGGGCACTTCAGAAACCGAAAGTCGTCATTTTGGACTTTAAAATTGCCTATGAAATCAATTTCTGTCATCTGGGCGTAATTCTGGTTCCGAAAACATTCATATTGAATGGTATTTGGTCATTTCCGGCTGTTTGCCAGACACCGGAAGTCACCATCTTAAAATTCGAGATTGTGTCTGTGATCAATTTTCAGTTTCTGTCCATATTTCTGATTCCGTAGATACTCATATTCAATGGGAATCTTCCATTTCAGGCCGTTTTTCAGAAAGCGGAATTTGCCATCTTACAATTCAAAATGTTGCCTGAGGTCGATTATGGAACAAATTTGCTACCACTGAAAACATTCACCTGCCAAATTTGGTTCCATTTAGTTGGCTGGCTCTAGAGATGTGCAGAAATTTGTGTTTCATGTGTATGGCTCCCTCCCTTCCAAAAGAAGGAGGGGTGTCAAAACATTATGGACATTTTTTTTACCCCTTAAAACATCTACATGCAAAATTCGTCTCATTTGCTTGGTTTGTTCTTGAGTTGTGCAGAAATTTATGTTTCATTTGTATGGGACCCCTCCCTTCTAGAAATTGGAGGGATCTCAAACTATCATAGGAACCTTCATCGGCCCCAAAATCCCTACATACAAATTTTCACGCCGATCGGTTCGGTAGTTTGCGAGCCTATATGGATCAGACAGACAGACAGACCGGATTGCATTTTTATACAACATCAATATTTTAGAACATAAGGAGTGAGTATACATTTATAGGATTGAAGCGTTCATAAAAATCTATTTTTACAAATATAAGTTTGAATGAGAAAGGCTGGGTCTGACCGCTAGGTGAATTAATTTAGGTTTTTAATATCGGAATGGCTTATGAACGAACCAAAAAGTTGTGATAAACTTGTACACAGGTGGCGAAAATTTACCTTTTGAAAACAGCTTGTGGTGCACAGTTTATAAGGAATGGACCTTTTCCAATAACAATATTTTCATTCTTATTAAACACCATGGGCAGCGATTAAACTCCGGAACGATAATTATCTTGCAATGGATTTCAAAAGCACTGGCTTCTTGTTTTTCCACGCTACAACCGTTTTTCACGTGTCAACCGAATGAAGCAACGGTGACGAAATGAATGAACGCTTTGTTATGGAATCAGTGCTGGAAGTACATATAGGTACATATATGTACGAACGTCATCGTATAAGTATATATCGTTGTTATCCACGTTCGTAAGAAAGTACATTCGTGAATTGTACAAATTATGCGTAATGTTGCAATTCTATTCGGTAACCTGCAACACGAATGTTCTTTACAATCAACTAAAGTTCGAATTCTACGAATTCCATGTTTACGAAATGTGCGTGAAAGGAATAACGAAAAAATATTTTCAATGTACATATTTTTTTGTCGAAGCCCTTCTTGCTTGGAATCAATTTTGATAGCCTCTTGAAAGATTGTGACATAATTTTGCACACGTAAAAATTATACTCTGGAAAAATTTTGCTTCATGCACATATGAAAAAAAAAATAACAGGAGGGTTGTGTGCAAAGCCACGACCGCAAGGATGAAGTAGAATACTTTTACAAGAAAGATAACCCGGCTGCTTGCGTATCAGTCATTTTTTCATTTGGTGTTCAATATCGAATAAGATACCGATCATATCTTGGCGTTATCTCTGACAGTGCGAATAAAATATTCTTTGTGATAAAATAAACAGTGAAAAGCATGGTGTGTTGTCAAAATGAGTCAACTTTTCATTGACGGTATTTACGCCCGCTATCGCACAGAAACTGCATTTCACTAAAGTGCCTCACTTCATCAGCTACTATCGATGCTGATACCCACTGCAACTGCTACGCTATCCGCAGCCATTCTAATTTTTTGGCCGCTAAAAACGCTGCTATTGGTATCCGCTGTCCCTGCAACAGCTGGCCCAGCTGCTATCGATGTTGAGATTCGCTGCAACTAGTGCGTTATCCATTGCTATGTCACAGCTGTGGCCGCTATCCGCCTGGTATCCACTGCACTGCTACTGCTGTTGCTAAGTGAGGACTGCTGTTGTCGCTGTCTAGAACTATTATAAGCGGCTTCGACTGAAACAGGCTCTTATATAGGGATGAAAAAGCTATCGATAGTTATCGATAGCGGTAGGAAATCATTGATAACTATCGATAGCCATTTTAATCGATATTTCCTATCCTTACTCCTATACAGACAAACAGCACATTCAAATTGCAAGGTCTATGTTTCTGTCGACTGTGCTTGGGAAGCAATCATATTAACGACCAATCAGATCAATCGAATTTTGCGCTTCAACAAGGATTGATTTTTTTCAATAATATAGTAAGTTGCTTGTCATGATTTGGACTTGATAATTTTTAAATTTTGGTTATGTGAAAAATTAATTTTTATGCTGATAATAAAAGCTTTCCGGATGTCGTGCTCATGACTGAAGGAAAAGATAATTCAGTACGTTCTGATACACGGAGATGAAGCCAAATATATATCTGCTCCAACTTTCACCAGGTATCCAGAACGTTCTGCTCAAAATTTCGCTAGGTTTCCAGAACGTTCTTTTCATTGAATGCATTACTAGTGTGCCCGCTATCACTCAGAGACAGCATTTCATTAAAATGCCTCACTGCATCAGCTGGCCCTGGTGCTATCGATGGTGATATCCGTTGCCGCAGCTGTGGTCGCTATTCGCTGCCATTTGTATCTACTGCCCTGCATCAGCTGGCCCTACTAAGATTGATGCTGAGACCAACTGCAACCGCTGCGCTATCCCCGTTGCCATTGGTATCCGCTGCCCTGCATCAGCTGGCCCTGCTATCGATGCCGAGACGCGCTGCACTATTGGTTGCCATACCAGAGCTGTGACCGCTATCCGCTGCTAGCGATGCTGGTACTGCTGCTGTATCCACTGCACTGCTACTGCTGCTGCTAAGGGAGGACTGGTTGCAGTCTAGAATTATAATGAGCGGCTTCGGGTGAAGCAGGCTCTTTTATAAGCCAAATTGTACATTTCAAATGGCAAGGTCTATGATTCTGTCGACCGTGCTTGGGAAGCAATCATATAACGATCAATCAGAGGCCGAATTTTTCGTTTTGACAAGGCTTGACTATTTTCAATAGTACAATAGTTTGAATAATAAAATTACAATTATCTGCATTTGGGAAGAATCTTAGAAGATTTTCCAATCTATTGCTGCCAGAACGAAGAAAATCCATCGAATACTAATCGATTTATTAGCATTTGAAATTGGACATATTTTTCACTTTTTTTCGGTTTTGGATTTTCATTTCACATCCCTATGTATCCGAACTTACTGAGAGAAGTATTCTACTTCAAAAAATCAAAACAATCGCAGGAATTTGTGAATAAATTTTAACACTTTTAAACCCAATATCCAAGAGCGAGTTTCGCAAATAAAGCTCAAGGACTATACTAAGATCAAAACCACTGTTATGTTTGTTTTGTATGTTTTTAGACAATGTTTGAAATAAATGTTTTTTTTTTTGTTTTATTGGACAGTACTGCTATCTTTATCGTTACCATTGATTGAGAAAATATCGCCAAGGGGTACGCGAACAGGATGAGAAACGCTTCCAAATAGAATTTTATGGCGTTTGGATTACAATTTATCTAACTTTTATCCTTCTGACGACATCTTCCGAATTTTTTCATTACAATTTATCTCCACTGTGATTTTTTGTCGATTTTTATTGGTAGGTATGCGTTATATATTTACCATTGAAATTTCACGACACATTTATATCTTAGTTGCGATGCTATAGTGTCCGGTTTATGAGTTATGAATTCTTTTTATTTTATTATGATTGTTAGTCAGAGAAATGAAAAACCAACCACTTTGACAACAGCCACAATTCACAACTTAACAGGCCGAACTCGAACTTTCTTAACCACCTACAGTGATGATTCGCTCGTTGGATGTTCGTTAGTTGGAGGTTCTTTAGTTAGGTGTTCGCTAGTTGGGCTGTCACCAGCGTTGCCAGGTCATTTTTTCAAAAATCTGGAAAAGGCAAAAAAAAATCTGGAAGTCATTTAGTGGAGTGAAAAGTAAATACTTCGGATTGAGTCTTGGGGTACGTAAAATTTGAGGTGACAAAATTGCTAAATTTCGTGCCAAATTTGAAGTGATGACCTTTCTGCGGAACAGAGAAAATAAAATCTGGATCATTCATTAAAAATCTGGATAATTGGACATAAAATCTGTCTACCTGGATACATGTTCAAAAATCTGGATAATCCAGCTAAATCTGGATACCTGGCAACGCTGGCTGTCACCCAACTAAAAAGCACTCTAATGTCAGAATTCAACTCAAATATTACTAAAATAAAATTATATTATTTATTCTCAGCGCTATTACACTTGGACACTTCATGCAGATCATCTCTGGCATAGTCAATCGCGTAATTTTAGAAGTACATGTTATAAATTTACAACATTTTGTGTGTAATTTGGAGGTTTACTGTTCGGTTGTTTGGTCTTTTATTTCTTCAACGCCTTCACCGGAAATATCCAGCGTAGTGATCCTCCATTTTTTAGGCAAGAAGCAGAATGATGTGCTTGCGCTTTATCATTTGGCTTCTCGTTGGAATTTTTGTATGAAAAAGTTTTGACCAAATACATAAAATATTTACTACAGCAGTAAGACAGCTGAGCAACGTTCATTTTCTTGACATAGTTACCGCAATAACATCAGGACATGACCGCAATAACATCAGGAAATTTTCCAAAGCAGGAAGAAAACAAACAATCGGCGCTCCCCTTTGAAAAATTTGCCCAGTTGTCATTTCATCCAACTAACGAACACGATTCCCTAGTTGAGTGGCAGTTGTGTTCCAACCAACGAATTTCGGCTGTATTTCAATATGCACCAGTCAATTCAGCAGATTCCAAATGCGGCAAAAAGACAGAATTTTCTTTATTATAACCTACACACTATCTCTTAGCATAGGCCGTACTGGTAAACTGTTAAGTTATTAATAACATAATCTTTTCGACCTATCGAATACGGGTTACCGTTGAAGGGATTTAAAAAAAAAATGTAGAAACTTTTGGAAAGCCAACATTAAAGGGAGTGCTAACCATAAGGCACCCATGTCTCATGAAAGTAGCAGCGACAGGTGACACAGGGGATAAAATATGAAGATTTAAGTTGTGAATTGGCTTGCCCGATGTGGGCATGTGCGATGATCCAGTTCAGTGCGTCGGGTGTAAACCAAAATTCAGTGGATTGTAGCAAAATAAATGAAATGAATTGATGCTGACGTTGAACTGGAAAGACATCGGTTGTGAGAAAATGATTTGGGAAATATGATTTGAAAGGTGAAAAAGAATAATACCTAGTTAATATTTGTGAGTTACTACAGTTTTAGTGACAAATAGGCAGGGGCACAGGCAACCAAAAACTTTTTCAGAATCTGAGATTGGGAACATATAGACATACAAATTGCTTTCTCTTAGAAATCATACATCACTCTGTCGGTTATTATGAAGAAATATTATTATTGTGCTGTTTACGGTGAACTGCAGAGAAAAGTGGCACTAAAATCAACTCTTGGGATGCAAGGCCTTGTCATTCATTATAAGAAGGGACCCGTAGCAATTTATATAACTGACAGAACTTCAGGAGGAAGATAAACCTGGCATTTTCAATTATTAAAGAGCAGAGTTCTTTCGATAAACTTGAGTTATTTCTGAATGTTGACGCTTTATTCTGCTATCAATATTTAAATTGTTATATCTCTAGCGTAGTTATGAAGTTAAGATCTCATAATGCAGATATTTTTCATGAATTTCAGGAAACTATAGTTAATCTCAATTTCGTTTTGTAATTTTAATGGGTATCAGCACCTATATGAATATGAAAATACTTTAACATGATTCTTAACTTTTTCTATACTTGAATTTTGTACAAACAGATAGTATAAAAAAGAGTGTTTAAAATCATTTTGTCATTTAGCCGTATGTGTATCTGGGCCTTAAGTACAAGTTGTAATTGCAAGCAAAGCAAGCTCTGTATTTTCTACAGTATCATCTCCCAGTAAACCAGTAACTTTAAAATATCTGAGAGCCATCGAAAAATTCGTACTTTATTCATAAACATTCCATCATTCGTGCGAAGAGGGCGCTAAATTTAACGAAACCAAAAAGCTGAGAGAGTTTACTGTTTCAGTTGATATTTCATTTTTTGGTTTTAGTTCAAGTTGAGTGCTTTTGTTGTTTGCACTGAGCCTCCGAATAAAACAGTAGAATAACCGTAATTGTGTAACAACGTTAGTTTACTGATACGGCAAAATAAACTCGTAGTCGGCTTACTGGGCTTGAGCAAAAAATCAAGAAAAACAAATTACCTGCTTACTCTCATTTGCTTAGAAGAGAGAAGTGACGTCGGTTCATGGTAAAGTTTCGAAACAAAATGAAGCGTGAGTCAAATTCTTTGCAGCCGATGTGTAGAGCAGGTTGTGGTTTCTACGGTGATCCAGCACAGGACGGATTATGTTCAGTATGTTACGCGGACTCGTTAAGAAAAAAGCAGCAACAATCATCTGCCTCTTCTGATTCCCACAACAGTATTGAAACTGTCAACTCGTCGCAAAGCTTTACCGGTATAGCAGTCGCTACAGCAACTTCAGCGCCTGCAGTAGCGTGCGCCATCTCAGTTTCATCACTAACAGTAACAAACACCGCACAGCCAGCAGTTCAAAGTACGCTCTCTAGTTCCGAAAATCAGAAGCAAATCGATAACAATAGTGGATCAGGCTGCAGTCAACCTAATACCAGTGAAGATACAGACGATGAGACAGACAGCAAAAAGAAGAAGAATCGATGTATGACTTGCCGCAAAAAAGTTGGACTAACTGGTTTTGATTGCCGTTGCGGTGGTCTATTCTGTGCGATACATCGGTACAGTGATAAACACGACTGCACGTTCGATTACCGAGAGTTCGGAGCGGCGGAAATTAGACGTAACAATCCGGTCGTGGATGGAGAAAAGATCCAGAAAATTTGAACACCTTATTCAATGTCATTTTAATGAGATGTAAAAAAAATAAAAATAGAGAGAAACATGCAAAACCCTTCCAATTATTACTAAATGCAAAGCGAAGCCTTTATTATTTACTAAAATGCAAATTATGTATAAATTATCTGAAATGAATAATATTTTTCGGATTCCAAAGCTTTTTTATCTTGCGTACTTGTCAAATCTTCAAAATAAGCTAAAATAACAGACTGGTAATTAATCTCCCTCTCACTTAAAACACGAACTTATTCTCAGCTCACTCTATTCAACCCATACCAATTTTCTGTACGGTAACACAAATTGCAGACTTTTCGACTACATATCATACCAACAGTATTCAAATAAGTATTTCCCAGGACCGTATAGCGTAATAAATCCTCACGAGTCCGTGCAGATTTGGTTGCTTGCGACAAAGTAATCCCACCTGCCACCGTAGAAGAAAGAACAAGCGGCAGGGTGATACTGTGTCCCGACCGGAATCCACCCACCCTAGTTACACACGACCATTCTTTCTGCTTGTCTTTATGTAGTGATGTCCTATTCCCACCGAGGGTTGACTGTTGCTACTGCCTATACACACCACACCGCACGATGATCCCCATTTGGCCATTCCTCCTAGCCAGATAATCATTATGTACCTTGCTACTGCTTCTTGATTGTGCAATTAAGTAGAAATTAAAATGTTTTCAGTGTTTCGTCTCTTAATTAAGGAAAAGCAAGAGTAGCATCTACATCTATTCATTTGTCCAACCCACCCTGAGGGTGCTACCACACCCTATCAATAAGTGGAAATAGGGACGAGACGAGTAAGAATTCACAACGAGTTGGAATATTTTTTTATTGATAGGTGGAAGATGACACATTAGATAGATTACGTAACTATATACAGTTAAAAGGTTTCATTCCAGCAGAGTTGTTTATTAATTTGCAATACCTATTGAGAGCACTACAGTTAAGAAACACGGTTTTCGGATTAAAAATATATAAATAAAAAGGATGCAAGGATACAACAAACAACAGACAACTCAATCGTTCTATTTCATATTTTTTTGCAATTGTGCCATTTTGGTTAAAATAACAATTTCTTACTATTAAGTAACTTTTTACCCATTGCACTAAACTTTTCACAAAAGTAAAGTCTCATTTTATTCACAACACTCTTACTTCTCCTATTTCTCGACTTGGAAGTGCTAACGAAAATTACACATTCACTGTGACACGATGTTCCGACGGAAGAGAGTGTAAATTATATGTTCCTAAGAACTCTGAAGTTGAGTGAGTTCTGGTGTTTCCCTTGTGAACAAGAAAATTCTTTGAGCATTCGTCTAATTAAAGACTCATTTAGTATATCTTCGAGTGTGCTGTTTGCCGTCTGCCTGTGAATTTCATTGACTTGGACTCAGAGGTATCACAGGCGGTAGAGTGGTTTGGAGTTGGTTTGAAAGTTAAATCAAATTCCCAGTTATACGAAAGACTTTGAGAATTCGAAATTCACATTCCGATCAATTTTCTAATAATCTTACAGCGTAAGGCTAGGTTTAACCAAAAATCGAATTTAAAATGATCAATTATTAAAGTCACTCAATCAATCAATATTTGATAAATATTATGTCAT
This sequence comes from Wyeomyia smithii, assembly GCF_029784165.1. Taxonomy (NCBI): domain Eukaryota; kingdom Metazoa; phylum Arthropoda; class Insecta; order Diptera; family Culicidae; genus Wyeomyia; species Wyeomyia smithii. Next base: position 114,755,216 of record NC_073696.1, read on the forward strand.
TCAGCCACTCTCTACGGGATAAAAATTCCTAGAAATTAATGTACAAAACAATCAGATTAGATGCAATAAATGGTTCTACAACAAACTTCAACGCGCCATTGCCATCCACCCAAAAAATCTGAACAATGCAGCAATTACTATCGCTAAATTAAATCCGTTGCATAAATTTACAATACACCTCCATTGGGCACGCAGTACCCGACGACGGTGGCTCACTGGCACAGGAGAACTCATTCGCCAGTACTTTAACGGTAGTTCGAAGCTTTTTCTCCCTACGTGCGGAATCAGAGGTATGAGCCACTTGGGTCAAGGTGTAATTAAGCACAAAAGCAAAAGGATAGTTCGAACCGGGAGCAGGAAAAAATATGATTCACGATCTACAGTCGTCATCTGTATAAGAACCTAAATTAATCCACCTAGCAGTCAGACCCAGCCTTTCTCATTCAAACTTATATCAAATTGTTATGAAGTTTTCTATTTGTAAGCTTGAGAGATGACTCGTTCGTATGGCACTTTTTATGTTCAAATAAGTCGTGTAATATTTAAGATAATGTAATTTCGTTGTTTTATTAACAATTTAATACATAACGGTTGCTTAGTTCGATTATAATCAAATGAAATGGGAACGTATAGGGCAGCCAATCTTTGAAACCACCTTTTAACCCTTAACTAGCCCGTTTATCTGATAATACTATTGATCAAATCGGTTGTGTACTTTCTGACATAATGAAGTTTCGTGATTTTCACAATTCGCTACATTACAGACGAAGTTACAGTTCGATTACAGTAAAATTCAATAGGGTGTCATGAGTCAGCTAGACCTTTCATTTGACACTAATTTCGTGAAAATCGGTTCAGCCATCTCTGAGAAAAGTGAGTGAGTTTATGTATTCTTCAGAATATGTTTCTTTTTATAGCTACATTTCACATTTCTAAACAAAACAGGCAAAGTAATAGTCCGATTGCAAAAAAATCAATAGGGTCTTATGGGGTATCTAGACCTTTCATATAACACTGATTTTGTGGAAATTGGTCCAGCCATCTCTGAGAGACATGAGTGACATTAAACAGTCTTCATAAGACGTTTCTTCTCATAACTTTTGAACCACATATTCAATCTATATAAAATTCAAAAGTTAAGGATTTTTAAGATAGCCCGTTCAATTGATACCAATTATATTGAAATCGGTTGTGTGGTTTCTGAGATATTGATGTTTCGTGACTTTTACATTTTTAAACATAACCTCTAAAATAAAAATCCAATTACAATGAAATTTAATAGGGTCTTTTGGGGCAACTAAAACTTTCATTTGCATATAATTTCATTAATATCGGTCCAACCATCTCTGAGAAAAGTGAGTGAAAATAAAAATCTGCACATACACACACAACCACACTCACACACACTCACACACACACGCGCACACACACACCACACACACACACGCACCCACACACACACACACCCACACACACACACACACACACACACACACACACACACACACACACACACACACACACACACACACACGTACACACACACACGCACACACACACACATACATACAGAAAATGCTCAGCTCGTCGAACTGAGTCGATATATGCCATTCGGCCCTTTGGAGCACTTCCATATCTTCGGTTTTGCAAATGATTGCTATACCTTTCTAGGAGAGAGGCAAAAAGTTAAAAAAATTATTAATTAGGAGTAAAATATTCGTGCTGAAGAAATAAAAAAAAAGACTTTGAATTTCGTACACTTCAATCACGAGCAATACCGGGAACGTACGAAATTTAAATTTTGTTGAGGCCATATGTTTTGTTCAACGCAGTTACAGTTTTAAATAGTCTTTGAATTTCGTTTCTTTTCATAACTTTTGAACCACCTATCAAATCGCTATGGAATGTCTTACTTGTGAGTTTGAGAGACAACCCGTTCAAATGACACTAGATATGTTCAAATAAGTCGTGTGATCTTTGAGATAATAGACTTTCGTTGTTTTTATAATTTAATACATAATGGTTGGAATAAAAATACGATTATAGTTGAATAAAATGGAAACCTATAGGAAAGCCAAACTTTTCATTTGACTAGATTGTTGAATTTGGTCCAGCCATTTTTTGGGAAAACGAGTGAATTTGAAAAGTCACCGGAACATGTTTCTTTTCACAATTTTTGAACCACGTGTTTAATCACTATAAAATTCATTAATTACCTTTAACTAGCCCGTTCATTTGATACCAATATTGTTCAAATCGGTTGTGTACTTTCTGAGATAATGAAGTTTCGTGATTTTCATATTTTAATACATTACAGACAAAGTAACAGACTGATTACATTGAAATTCAATAGGGTGTTATGAGGCAGCTAGACCTTTCATTTGACACTAATTTCGAGGAAATCGGTTCAGCCATCTCTGAGAAAAGGGAGTGAGTTTAAGTAGTCTTCGGAATATGTTTCTTTTTAAAGCTGGATTTCACATTTTTAAACAAAACAGACAAAGTAATGGTCCAATTGCAAAATAAATCAATAGGGTCTTATGGGGTAATTAGACCTTTCAAATGACACTGATTTTGTGGAAATCGGTTCAGCCATCTCTGAGAAACATGAGTGAGATTAAACACTCTCCAGAACACGTTTCTTTGAATAACTTCTGAACCACACGTTCAATCTTCATGAAACTCGAAAGTTAAGGGTTTTTTAAGTAGCTTTTTTATTTAAAACCAATTTTGTTAAAATCGGTTGAGTAGTTTCTGAGATAATGATGTTTCGGGATTTTCACATTTTTAAACATACCCTCTAAACTAAAAATCCGGTTGCAATGAAATTCAATAGGGTCTTATGGGGCAACTAGACCTCTCATTTGCAATTAATTAATTTCATGAAGATCGGTCCAGCCATCTCTGAGAAAATCGAGTGAGATTGGGAGAGCGTTACACACACACATACAGAAAATGCTCAGCTCGTCAAACTAAGTCGATTGATATACGAGACTCGACCCTTTGGAGTACTTTTATACCTTTGGTTTTTCCAGTGATTGCTATACAGTTCTAGGAGAAAGGCAAAAACCTTACCGTCCGCAAGGGGTATGACTGTATCCGGTGGAAGGCACAAAAAGGGGTCTCTTTCATTGCACAAACGACACGCCAGCCTTAGCGGACCCCAAGGAGCGGTTGCAACACAGAGTGCACGCTGTGCGACTGGCAAAGAGACACTTTTCATCGCTTCCTGATCCTGGCTGAATTCGAACGGCAGAGTCGTATTCTTAGACCAAGCAGAATGATGAATATATAGTTTGCAGTACAAGCAACTACCTGTATACCTCGATCCGATGATGTAATTAGAAATTCTCCGATTTTAATTATGTTTACAAACAGCAATTCAAAGTTTAGAATTGAACTAGTACTTATTTTATTTTTTATATTTTTACCCAACCCTGTATTCAATCGGAAAGGCAAAAAAAATATTTTCATCCCTGCTGGACATCCTTGTGTAATTGTAATTTATGAATAAATTTATTTTCCTTCATAAGGGATTCTATTATTGCTCATTCGAAAGTGTATGTTCGTCCGAAACCGCCGGAGCCCATCACGGTTACACAAGAGCAACAATGTTTAATTGAAAAAAGCTCTCTACCCTTGCAAACTTTTCTAGGACTAGGAATTAAATGCTTATCATTTCTTTGAGCAATTATTGCTTATTGAGCGCGATTAACCCCGTACCGAATTAAGTTATTTTCCGACTAAGTTAAATTACTTGATAAACAGTGCCTACTTTGAAATGAAAACTGTGCTTAGAACTACAGAAAGCTTATCTGTCAGTTTAAATACGTTTTCACAGCCTCTTGGTATCCGTTTCAATGTAGAGCAGTGTCTTACAGAAGAGTGAATTGAAAACTTAAATAAGGAACCATAGAAAACGTGGATAGGTTTGGAGCGCTTTCAAAATTTAAACTACCTAAGGCTGCCATAAGTTACGTAACGCTCATAGGGGAGAGGGGGGTACCCTCGAGCGTTTCGAATTGTTAAATAGGGGAGGTAAAATCAGCATTACGTAACGAAAAATCTCCGAAAAAGCTATAATTTAACTCCTAGAATGAGCATTTTTATCAGGCAAATTATTCTACTACGTTGCGTAGTTGTTATGAGAGGGTAGGCGTTAAAATTACGCTTCTTACAATATTACAAAAATTAAATTGACAGTAAGTGAAACTGGTTATTTCAGCTTTCCAGTCACCTGCTAATCAACACGAAAATTTATTTTCTATTTCCGACGTTTCGATTTAATATAGATTTTTTTTCAAGGATTCTACAAATAGACAAACGAACGCACAGTAGGAGCTATGTTCACAAATATAAAAGATAAAATAGCAGCAGAAAACCAACACAACGTAATATATTGCATTCCGTGTGGCAATTGTGAGGCCTCTTATGTAGGGCCAAGGACAACACCGTTAGCCGGCTTAGCAACCACCGTTCGAACATCAACAAACTGGAACAACTCCTAAACCAGGAAATCACTAGAGACATCAACACTCACGAAATAGCACACCTGAGGGAGAAAACAGCACTTCACAGCATAGACAGCAAATAACTGGTTCAGCCAGGAAAAAACAACACTTCTGGACCAACATCACCGACCGTCTCACATAGGAGTATTTGAGCTAAAAAATGGCCAAAAGTCCAAGTCGCTCTATTTTGGTAGTAATTGGATAGATTTACATCAAAAACGTGTTGTTTTCGTAAAATCAACCCAAAATGGTGACATCCATTTGAAACGTCACCCAATATATAAAATATTACTTTGAATTCGCTGGCTCCATTTTTCTAGTGTCTTTTTACACATGATATCAAACAAAGATTTAGATATTTCCATATAAATCTTCATTTAATAAAATGTCAATAAAATAAAAAAGAGGAACCAGGAGGAAGATTTTTCTTTTCGTATATTTTCAGAAGGCATTGACCTTTCTGTCAATGAATAAAGCTTCGACGGGACTTGCCCGGAAGGTTACTAAATCATAAAATTAATTTCACAATATTGCGGATTTTTCGCGGTTGGTTTTCATAATCACTTATTTCGTAAACAATCCATGATTACTTTATGCATTCAACGTTTTAAATATTGCAAAACATCAATATGGATATTTTTTTTTTTCAAATTATTAAGGCTTTGTATGCATGAAACTTTGCCAATTTTTCTATTTAATAGGCAACATTCGCATCGACAACCAAGAGAGAATCGGCGTGAAATGTCGTGACCCCGATTGTCTGCGTCGGTAGGAGGGAATAGAGCAGTCGTGCATAGTGCTTCGATGTAAACCGCGTTTCTGGCTCGGGAGAATTTTACTTATATTAACGTTTTCAGAATATAGTGATTTCTAAGACTATGCCCATCTACTTGTTTAAGTTTCACTGTGACTGTTTAACCGATGATTTCGTCCGGTCGATAAATATCGCGATTAACGAAAACGCGATGTATACCCTCCAAAGAATCGCGTAGGCGGACGTGCATTCGTTTCTTTGAAAGTACTCGGGATTGACAAAAAGCTGATGGCTACGAGTAGCAAAGACTACATCGTGGGCGTTGTACGCAGAGGATCGCGACGTTTTGCAAGAAATATACTCATGGTTCGTTTTCGTAATAAGCGTGCAACATTGTTATATTCTGTTTTTCAGGCGTGTTTTTCGCGGGAACGTATCGTTTTTTTAGAGCAGACAAAGTGTATACGAGAAACGTCGTTGGTCGATCTGTTATGTACAAAATGTCCGGTTGATCGAACCCCTAGAGACTCCGCGTCGATACCTTCTTGAGGTCGAATTATCTACAGATAGATCAACAACGCGCAATTGATTTCGGTGTAAAGTGGAGTACCTTACGAGGGGATATCATATCATTTGAAGTAGTCCCAAATTGATCAAAGGTCCAGTATTCTCTCGGTGTCGGTGTTACATTGTCAAACTGAATAAGTTCGAATCGCATTATGGATATCGTGGCGGATATAATGAACCTGTTCGCGCGATACTTGTTCTAAAGAACCCGACACTCGAAAACAGCGCATCGTTTACCAAAACGAATCCTGCTGTGTACCTTGCCCTTTCTCCAACATCCCAGTGATTTCTCGTGGAAGTGCAGAGGTGTTCTCGGCTTCCAATAAGCGAGTATCACGTCAACATTTTCCTATACAAATTCCTTCTTTGACCTGCATTCGGATGCGGCCGGCGCTGGTATTGCCTAATACAAAGATTAAGGTCACCAGTTTTTACACATTGAGGATGTATGTTGGTCCCAAGCATCATCTGTTGGTTCTCTGTGTAATTACAGCTGATCTGGCAATAACGGAGTAGCAACCGCGGGCGGTCAATCATGCTCATGCTCATGCTCAACGTTTTAAATATTGCAAAACATTTTACATATCTTGTAGATTATTTCCTGTGAGAGAGAAAAACTATTTGACAAAATTTTTCAATTTTATACGCCAGCCGAGCAGTAGCACGTATTTTTCGAACTGACCAATTTACTTTGGAATAACTTTGAAATATAACAGTTTGGTTTATGTGATAAGACACCAATGGGTTCTGGGATAGCATGAGGGTTTGTTTTAACTAAAATCAATTAAAAATAATGGAAATCGTGTATTTTGTATGTCTTATCGACTTTTGGCCAACTTTTTGGGTCAAATACTCCTATGTGCGTCTATACTTCCCATTCTCGAAGTTTGTCATATCATGAATACCGAGCATACTGTAAACAAACGCACTGATTGTCTTAGTTCGACATACGCAAGGATATTACACACACTAAAGACAAGAATATGCGATAGATCACACTTACAATCCATGTCAGTATACTATGATTTTCTCACAGTTCATCTCACAACTCACTTAATTAGAAATTAACAATTTGAACAGACAGTTGTACGCAGTGAGAAGTGCTACTTTTTCAGTTTAAGTTTATTTTATTTTAAATGCAAAAACGGTAAAACTTTCATTTAGAACAATTTGTTTTTGCCTTAGTAGCCCGGTTGCAGTAAACGAATGCTAGCCCCAAATTAACCTTTTACCGTTGATGCTCAAAACATAGAGCTATTAGACAAAAAGCGGTATCCTTTCTGTAAGTGACCGTTTTTCGATTATATAATTTTTGTAACAACATGTCTATTTGTAGAATTCTTGAAAAAGATTTTATACTAAATCGAAATGTCGGAAAATGGAAAATAAGTTTTCGTTTTCATTAACAAATGATTGTAAAGCCGACATAACCAATTTTACTAAAGTAATAATTAGTCGTAAGTTGTTGAATTTATTGACAGTAACTTGACATATTTATTATTCCGTGACTTTGAGTAAGTTTCTACCCTTTCGTCTCATGCTTACTTGCGCTACAATACCAAGCTTCTTCCCTCCTGCCAATATCGCCAATCTTAAACCCCTGGACAGATTTCAAAACGTTCCTTTGGCCAGTAAGAAACTTGTTTTTTCTGTCAAGGGATTAAAATTAAAATCTTTTTTTTTTTGTTTTTTTTTTTAAGGTGGCGGAGAAATCTGCAAACAGACACCTGAGAAGATAACTCAGGGTGTGGGGATGAGAATAGGGGAGAAATGCTGGGGTAGTTACACTCCCCCAGGCACCTACTGATCCCTGTCCCGACCCACTAAAACTTCTCCAGTCTCCAGCCCTGGTCTTCCCGGAACGACGGTTACGTATTACGTCGGGGAGTGGCTTTTGTGCGTGATGCACCCTCTTTACTCTTATAACCTCCTAGCTAACCTGGAGACTGGTAATTAGCTACCACTGGCGTTTTGGTGGTTGACCCGCCACACACGTTGCAGCTCCAGGACAATCAGAGAGGCGGCCGCACAGACCGCGTTCCAGATGTCCGGGTCGTCGCACATCCTTCGGACTAGATTGTCCGGAGTAGTGCCAGGCCCGCTCACAGCCATCATGTCGCTCCTCGCTCTTACGAAGCGGGGGCATACGAAGAAGACATGCTCAGCAGTCTCCTCCTCCTCCACGCACTCGGGACACATGAGAGACCCGCGTGTCCGAGCCTGTGCAGATATTGCCTGAAACAACCATGGCCTGACAGGATTTGTGTCAGGTGGAAGTTCATTTCACCATGTCGTCTCCCGACCCAGCCGGATATCTCCGGTATGAGTCGGTGCGTCCATCTGCCCTTTGTGGAGTTGGACCATTCCCGATCTTCAACTTGCCCTTTTTCAAGGCCAGGTTGGCGTCCGCCGACGGTAGTCGGAAGGTAGCTATCTGAGTCCCCGCCGGAACTTTAAAAATCTTAAATTAAATCAACTGTAAGCCGAAAGCGATGATAGCGCCATGACTCCAAAATATTGTATATCGAATCGAGCCAAAATTATACCACTCCCAATTCACCGACCAATAAAGACACGACATTTAAATCGTTCCTCCGTGCCATGCAAGCCAAAGACCGGGCTTCGAGAGTTAACGATGGGAGATAATCGTTCGATTACTTGGGCACCTTTCCAAAAGACAGCCGCAAAAGTGAAGTTAAGCCAGAAAGTTTGAAGTCACGCAACGTGATCAAAAGGAGGAAAAATATAGAAACTATAAGTTTATACGGAACAGAGGAAAATATAAAAAAATACAAGAGAGAGAAAAGTTATTAGCCTCGTGAGGCTTTAGAATAAAGCGATAAAGTGTAATTGAGTTGTAAAAAAAAGAAGCCTTTAGACGAAGGTTTTATTTTCCGCTAGGAAAACCCGGGAGTCGACCGGAGTCCTCCCCAGCGCCAGTCGGCAACGTGAACTACCGGGAGCATCCATTTGAGTCAACACAGTGCTCGTCGGCAACGTCAACGGCTTGGCGCCCCAACCGGCATCCTGCAGAGGTTAATAGCGAAGTTTCCGCTAGACAGCTCCTCGGTGACGACCGAGTGGTAGCTAAGCGACCTGCAACGCAGCGCAACAATATAACTACGTAACAGATTAGAATTTTTAGAAATAGTGCACGTGCGAAATTAGGATACGAGTAAGAAAGTCGCTTATAAATTTGTAACTATACTACCGTGTAGTTGTTCGACAATCCACCTAGAAAGACTAGTGTTCCGCTATCGTTACGATTCCGTAGCTTGATTCGATTTGAGTTTTTTACCTAGGGGGAGCTCACCTGACCTGCCCTTAGAGGACTAGCCGGGCCGGTACGAAATACGATTCCTCGCAGTACAGACATTTGTCGGTACTTGCGCTTAAATGAGGAAGTTTCGAAGGGAAGTCATGGAGGAGAGCCTATCGCTTTGCGGGCATGGCGACAATTACCTGTGGATAATCGCGGTCCGAGAAGATTTCGGTATTTTGAAGTGATCCCGAGCGACTTGTAAATCATTTTGTGATAGTACAGTAAAGCTGGTGATCTCGTTTGGGGCAGCTTTACTGCTACAACCGGAACATTCGCCATGGCGAACGAAAACATTCGTGTAAGCATTCTTTGAGTTCTTTCTTCGTCATGTTTATCAGTTTCTCCATAGCTTTCGCAACAATATTGTTGGAGTAGACCTTACGCTTTAGGTTTGCCCAAAAATTCTAGATGGAACGCCGCTGGTTGATGTTGGGTGGATTCGCCGAAATCGATAGTCAGCCGCTCCATCTTTTCCAACGATCGCTTTGAGTTACGGGCCGACGCCAGATCATGCCAGAACACCACGGCTTCGCCCTCATGTTATTTCGTGATGAACGACGCAACTTCCGGCAGGCATTTCGTATTATACATTTTCCCGTTCACGGACGAAAGATTTTGACACCCCCTTCCCACTGATTGTCAGCCACAGCAGCACCATCTTGGAAAACTTGGTGTGTGAAATGAACTTCACCTCGGAGCTCACTTCCTTCGCGGGGGAAGTAAAATATGAAGTAACCTACCAGTTGTTACCATCTATGGTAAGAATGGGGAAAATCGACTTGACCATCTTACTAAGCGGCTACTGCTGCGTCATTAGCTGCAGCTCCGAGACTAGTGGACGGGACTGCTGCATACTGACGTGTATGTCCGAAACCGGGTTTTTTTCGATGCTCTGATTGTTGTCCAGTAGTACCAAGTAGTTATAGATTCCGGAACGGGCGTATCCGGCGTTCACAAGTGCCGCACGATGTCGTTTTTGATGCGGCGGAGCGTTTCTTCCGTGCGTGTGAATATTTTGTTTGTTTGTCTTAGTGCTACATTCCGATTCGGAACTTGACCTTTTGTTTACTAAACACAGACTTCGCAGCCAACCGTTAAGTGTACAGGACAATGGGGAGGCTAGCGCTACGATCCTATTGACACTAACAGTCTCTCCCGAGACAAGACTCGAACCTACGACGACTGGCTGTTTAGGCCAGCATCGCAGCATCGTACCTCGAGACCAGCTGGGGAGATGAATTTTTTTCCATTTTTATTTGAACATTATTACCAAACAGTCTCAAGCCATAGTGTGATCTTCGCTCTAAAAAAGAGTCGTATCCACTCTACTTATTTTATGTCTGCATTCCGCCAGCTCCGCTATCTGTGTAGGATCCGAACTGCCGTGATATAACATTATGACGTACATCCATTTGATAAGTCTTTCAATACAGCCCAAAAACGAACGGGTCACTTGTCACTTTTGTATTGAAATGGTGCATACGTCATTTTGTTTTCTTGATTTCATGCAACGTACGAATAAGTAACAACTAAAAGAAAGATACCAAAAGATGGGTCTTCGAATTACGAACAAATTGGCATAAAAACCCCATATTTGAAAAAATGGCGCTTACGTCAGTCTGCGAGATTACGGCAGCGAAGGTCACAGGTACACCTCGCCCTCTCGTCTTTGACGGACTTAGAACGTATCTTGATCATTCGACATCTTAGCCCTCTTTAACCTGCCAATTTTAGCGATGTGAACGACAGATAGTTCTCCAATTAGCTCCTGCAGTTCGCGGTCCATTCACGTTCTTCATGTTCCGTTCTTTATTTTAAGGCCACCGAAGATAATACCCAAGACCTTTCATTCGAAAACCGCTGGGGTGCGTTGGTCCTACACAGACATAGTCTATAGTCTATGTTAGGGTAGGGAAAAATGATCGATTTTCCAGAACCAAGCTTTTTTGGTTCCTTTTGGGGCCCCAAACAACCCTTATCTTACCGGAAGTCGATTGGTTTTGTCTCCGCTTGGCGCATTGAATTTCAAATTTGTATGGAAATTTATATGGGAAATCCTACTTTTTTGCATTTACCTTTCTAGAGAGCTCAATAATACTCTAATAATGCACTAGGATGTCCATAAGAAGAGCTATAGCTGTTCAAAGTTGAGTATGTCGATATAAATGCAGAAAATCTTGTTTTCTGCCAACATTACCAATGTACCGGTGCACAGTGGCGGGTCTCCGAACAAAAGTCGGACAAAACCCAAAAAGTTCATTTAAAAAGCAGAAAAATCCATATTAGTTGATTTTTTTTTATGAAAAATTCAATTTGGTATCTAAAATTCAAAAAGTTTGAAAAATATCTTCCTAAAGTGCAATTAAAATTTTCTTATGACTAAAATTACGTCGTAGTGTTTTTTTATGTATATCATTGTTCATTTATATTCCCATCTTTTGTTATGTTTGAGGATCCAGTAGTCAGCAGCGAAACTGAGAATAGTATATATAATATAAAATATTTAATAATAATGAATTATTTCACAATAACAATTTGAAATTTTAATTATGAATATAATTAAAATAAATACGGTGTCAGTATAGTCAGTTTCTGGCAAAGTGGATATAGGTAACCAGTATAAACTGTCAAAATGTGAACCAGCCGATTGTGCGCCAAATTTCGCAGCTGGAAAACTGCAATCATGTAGTATTGAAATAGATATCATTTTTGGCTCAATTAATACATCGCATTATTCTAGGAAACAAAATGTTAAATACGTTAAACTAAAATTCGTGATTAGAATATAAAGAAATATTCATTCATATTAGATCAATGTTGTGTGTAATCAGCTTCCTTTAAAAGAAAAAATCCACTGTCATTAATTAACTGTTCTGTCTTTTTTCACGCTATACTATTTTAAGAGAAATGTGCATTCGAAACGAACTATACAGTATATTATATTTTGAAATATGCAAAATGGTAATTTTAATAGATTCAAAAAACTTGAGTCTAAGTAAAAATTTGTCGTTTAACATGGTCAAAACAGGATATGCCAGTTTTATGAGTTTTCATACTAGTAAAAATGAAGTGTCTTAATACGTTAGTGTATAATTTATGACGTGTCACCATCGTATTATAGTGATCAGGGATTCCAGATATGCAAATTTATCTGAAAATGAAGATATTTAGAGTCCGTGTGCAGACTTTTATTGATTTGTCGATATTTGCAGTTTTTTCAGAGAGCAGATTTTATATTGAATTTAAATTAATTATTGAATATTGAACATAAATTTCATAATAAATTTTCGGAGTAGAATTAAATGGAAATATTACCTATTCTCAATATTTCAAAACAGGCAACAACAATCAGCTCAACAGCATCAAACAGCGAATTCAAATAGAATTTTTTGTCAAACTTGGTCTACATGTCGACAAACCGCACGCTCGCTTCGGCAATAGCAACAACGATGTTACAGTAAGACGTTTTTTCCAATGCAGAAGTTTCTTTGGAGATAACAGGAGTCGAGTTAAATTTAATCCAGCGATCTCAAACGCTGCTAGCAACGATTTCGAGTGGCGAAAGAATTGATGCATCAAAATTTAAGTCCAACGATACCGTTCATTATTACGCAAAATTGTATGGATGTTCAACAACAGTACACAAATTACTAATTCAAGGATGTGAAATAATCGTTCAATCTTCGAGTCCCGTTGGCAAACTTTCGGAAGGAGTCCAAGAAAGCGTGAATAAAGCAATCCGGAAAACACGAGAAAATAAATGCCAGAAAAGGATCACGTGAGAGAACTATCGGTGACATGTTTCGTGAGCTGCTAATTGCGTCGGACCCGGTAGTTCCAAGTTTTAAACACAACAACAAAAAGAAAAGCACTTTCACATAAGAGGTGGAAAAATTATTAATTTTCAGTCATGATGATACTGACGATGACGAGTAAAATCTTAAAACCTAATGCATTGGTTTGAAAAATAAATATTCATGTAAATTTTATATAATTATATGTGTTCTTTTACCTTTTTTTCACATTTAAACGTAAGCCGATGATGTTCTTCTAGAACAATTGAATGAAACTACTAACGGCTTCTGTAAAACAATGTAACTTTCACAAATCACCATGCGGCTTCATTAAAACTATTTTAATTTCAAATTAAATTTTTGTTCAGCGGGGCAGAAAGGGGCAAAATAGGACCCTAATAATCGAAAAGTAGAGAAAATTTCATATGAAATGCATACTATGCGACCTGTGTCAACCGATGGGTCAGATCGTACAGCATACATTTGCGCAAAAAAAAAGTTTTTTTCAGACCACTCAATAGGTATTTTAAACATTTTACAAAAGTTAAGATGAATAATATAAAAACATTCAACATTAAATACAATTCTGATTATTCATCTTCAAAACGAAATTTATCGCATTGAATTCAAATAAGAATTAGGTGAGTATTTACTAGTTAAAGTAAACCCCAATATTTGCTTTCTGAGCGAAAAAATCATTGAAATAACATGAATTAAAACGTTTGAAGTGCTCTCAAAAATTCAAATTTTATCCAATTGTCTTGATATTTGGAAAACACATTTTTCAATACAGTAGAACTTATAAAAAAATATAAAATATCAATAATTAGAACTTGAGTTTTGTCCGGCTTCCCGCCACTGTGCGGTGTCAGCAGGATTCCCATCAGAAATAACTTGTCGTAACAAGTTTATACACTGAGCTGGATCAAGCAAACAAATTTAGGTCAACATTCTAGGCGTAGGTAGAATCTACAACGTGTTTCTGAGGTCACTTCTGATGGAAATCTGACTGACACCGGTACACTGGCAGTGTTGGCAGAAAAAATTATTTACAACATAAATTTCGACATACTCAACTTGGAACAGCTCTAGTATTTTTTTGGGACACCCTAGCTCTTAAGTGTCTTCGGCCAAGTTGTTAGGCATCAGAAATCTACCATTTGAAGTCATGAAACCTTTGGTTTGAGCCATTTTGAGCTCTTTAGAATGGAAAATGCAAAAAAGTTGGTTTTTCCATACAAATCTCCATATAAATTTGAAATGCAATGCGCCAAGCGGAGACAAAACCAATCGACTTCCGATAAATTTAGGATTATTAGAGGCCCCAAAAAGAATTAAAAAAATTTTGGTTCTGGCCTTCTGCTATAAAGTTTCGTTTTTTCTTTATAACGATTCCCCACCCTAATGTACAAAGATGGTCATTTTGGTGCGGTGGCGACTACTCGAACGGAGCGTTCTGCGGAGACCATAGCAGTCGCGAATTTCAGTCATTATGCCCCGGTGGACTTCTCTGCTGGTATCTTTGCATTGTCGGCTGTTACCAAAAAACCCATGTACACAAATTCGTCAATCACCTCGACTTTATCACCACCAATCCACGGTGTAGATAGCATCGGCGAAGCCAAAAAGTTGGACGAAGTTCTAGAATATCGTAGGTACCACTCTTGTTGATTTCTGCTCGTATAATCACACCTTCCAGAGCATTATTAAGCGGCAGGGTACTCAAACTACACACATCACTCGATATATCGTCGCTTTGACCAATAGCGTTAGTTTGTCCAAAAATCCGTACTGCTGTAATTTGCCATAACTAGTTTAGATCGATTGTGTCGTATGCTCCTTTGAAATAAGTGACGTGTGAGCACCTTGCAGGCGACATTCAGCGGAGTGATTGCTCGGTGATTGCAGCACTCCAACTTGTCGCCCCTTTTGTAGACGGGGCATGCGATAGCTTTCTTCAACTCGTCCGATACTCGTTTTTCCTCCCAAATGTTAGCAATGACCCAGAGTGCCGCTCTAGCAAGTGTTTGTCCACCGTATTTTGACAGCACACTGGGAAGTTGGTCCACTCTATCAGATCAGAGTTGTTTTTTATCTGGCTAATCTTTTCCTCCATCTCCATCAGGGACTGGAATCCTGTTATCGGCTACTCGTGCACCAAGATCACTCGTCATACCGTACTCGCACTCTACTGCATCCATTACGGAAGCTGTTCAGCTGCTCGTAGTGTCGTTGGCTTGGTACAGTTCTTCCATCTCTACGTTTTGGCTGTTTCTTGCTCGTCGATATCGGTCCCAATTCGCTCTTGTACGGTGTTGGAACATTTACTTTCTTTCGGCATAATCTGCTCTTCGACTTACTGTTGGCATTTGCCATCAAACCAGTCGTTTCTAGGATCCGGAACCCTTGTACCCTTGATCGAATTCTCCACCCTCCATCTTCAAGAGTAACTGCATAGGCATAGCTGTAAATCTCTGGGTAGTGCTGCCTCCAGCTGCTTTACGTATATCTGTGCAACCCCGGCATCCCCTAGTTGCTCAATATTTGGTCGCGGCGTTCGACTTCGGCGGGTATTATACATCGTCGAGAGTTTGGGGCTACTAGCCAATATAGGTCCAAATCTATGTTCTCCCTGCGGTAGAGGCGAACGTTGATGACATGAAAGAGCTGCCGTCGAACGCATCGGATCTTCCTTTCATGTTGACTGTGCACGTTGATAAAACTGTAGTTCAAGAACCAGCCCTTTATCCTCGACATACACGTCCTGGCGTTGATTGCCTGCCAATCCATCACGAGTTTACGCAAGGGAATGTTATGGTAGCCTTCAAGCGTTACGAACATCTATTTCTGTACCGTTTATCCCAAAACTACTTTCTCTGCTGTCACAGTTTGCTTCACTTTGTTTTGGGAAACAATTAATGTACTAAATATCACTCAGAATATCACATACCATGTAAAAACCTTAAGAAATTGTTCAAAACTGTCTGATATGCTATCAATAATTGCAGTCAACATTTAGCCGGTTTGCCCGAATCAACATAAGAGAAGGGTAAACTGACCATTTTTCGGGTGCCAGTGCCAGTGATGTTGGTAACGCGTCAAATGTATGGTAGCTGACAGTGATGCCATCCCTGTGAGTTTACGCATCTTACCCAGCACTATGAAGCCGATTCCCAGCTCGTTGATGGCGCCAGTGCTCGGGGGAAAAAAGCTGTCTAGTACCCGATTTGCGCTTATGCAGCGCTACGACATCGAAGTTGCGTGATACGCTGGGATCTTTTTTACGCGGTTGATGGTACCGCGTTTAAAAAAATAAACTAGATTCACTTATACCAAACTTATTTGATACTGCGTGCAAATAATCTTCCAAATCGCGTGAAAATAATCCGCGTTATTGTAGAAAATTGCGTTCAAAAAAACGATTTTTTGCAGTTGGGCCTTCCTCAGCCTGTTGTCTCGCCGGAGAACCATTGTGTCAGCACTATTTAGAGTACCAAGCTGCTACCAGGAAATTTTTCAGTTGCTCCTGACATGAATAACAGACACTGTTATTCTTGGTGTACAGACGCTCAGTGTTGACGACGCTTTTCCTCCACTAATGATCACATCACACCCAGGGGAAAAAATATACTGAGCGGTGACAGTTTTTTGATGACATCCGAGAATTCGAATTGGCAAAATAAAGATAGCCGATAGATAAAATATATTGCGACCATAACGTTGCCGTCTAGTTCCCCATAGAGCTTTCTACGCCAGATCTCACCAACACAGACTTAGTCTGTATCCTAATAAAATCGATTTGTTTTCAACCAAAAAATCAGCTGATATTCAATTTCGAAAAATATTGCACTTATGAATCCTAGTTTATTAGTGTTACCTGTTTTAACAAACTTTGTTTTAGCGGAAAACCAGATGAAATAAAACTAAAAATCGGCTTACAACTTGAATAAAAGCTCGGGGCAGGAGAAAGAAAGAAAAAATTTTTGTTACTACCAGCGTGTTGATTTTTTGCAACCAAAATTAAACTTGTATTAGTGAAATCGACCACATATACTAGCGCAGATAGGAAGGTCTATACACGAATATTTTTTTTTCTTTGCTGTTCACCTTATTCCCATGTCGACGATAGCATGTATGGTTGCATATAACATTCGGTATGCGATACACACATCCTTAAGTGCACAGCCGCTCAATTGCCGAGTTTGCTATTCTTTGCACAAAGACTATCGGTAAGGTGCCGAGCTGTCCTTACGCTTCTTCTTCCCACAGCCTTTTTTAACAGCCGTCACCCGTCATCCATCATATGCAAATAAAAAAAGAGAGGAAAAATGTCTCTGGGGGATTTGGGCTGTTACCGGGACGCGCTGTTTGTGTAGTGCGGACACGAACGTCTGTGTAAAAAACACCTTTTTCTTTTTTCTACATTCGCAATCCCGAAGACATCCTTCAAATAATGCCGATTCGACACACGGAGTACATTTTTCGTTTCCTTTTGTGATGTTCTGTTGCCAATACGTTCTCAATATGACTATCGGACTGCCAGCACGATAGGCATCACGAACAAACAGCAACAGTAAAAAAATCTCTTAGGCCTTGTCATGCTGAATGCCAACGCGAGGTTAGGTTAATGATCAGTTCTACTTACAGCTGTTCATTAACCTACGGCTAGTTTCTCGGTCGAACGCTTAGGTTAATGATCAGTTCTACTTACAGCTGTTCATTAACCTACGGCTAGTTTCTCGGTCGAACGCTCACATTGGCGTTCAGCATAACAAAGGCCTTAGAAACACTATAAAAAAGTATGTACCATTGGCTTGCCTGGTCATACCTATTCACTTGTCGAATAACAACATTGCCTAAGCAACACCAGCTAGTGCTGTCATTGAAACAGCTGACAGTAGGTATATTATGATCATATGCTTGTGGAGATATGAACCGAATGAGGTATGCAAAGGTGAGGAAGAAGAAGACATTTGTCTGTATTAGTAACGAAAAAATGGTAAACAGAAGCACTTGTTGGGGTTGTGACGTAGAGATCTACAAAAACAAGAAAATGCCATTTGGAATTGTGTTTCGCATTGTTCAACGACGCAGGTAGGCATTTTTAGCCGTAAACTGTCTTAACCTGTGAAAATTTTTTGAAAAAAATGTACCGAACATTGATTTTTGGGCATTGTTTTTTGACTTCTTGAGTGGTTCCCATGGTTCTGTGGTTAGCGATGTCGGTCGGCTAGCTCTCCCACACGGTTGTGATATTGCGTTCGCTTCCCGATCAGGTCGAGGATCTTTTCGAGCTAGAAATTTTCACGACTCAGCACTGAGGCACGGTGTATCGTTGTACTTATCCTACAACATGCAAGATGTGCCAAAAACAATATCGATAACGAATTCTCTCAACTAACTAATCTAGCTGATCGAGACCGCCATTAGCCCTCCAGGCTAGCGTGCGACATTGTTGTTTTTGACTTCTACGTCATCACTGTTAAAAAAGAGAAGCCTTTTAGAACCCGAGACTCAAACCATCTCCGTACCTTTCTATATTCCATTGATATGAACCCTCCTTCCAGGTTGTCAACTCTCCATTTAAAGGTTTTTTTTTTGCAATAGGTTTGAGAATACACTAGATTTGGGATGATCTATTTAATGGTGTGAAGTGGTATATTGCAGTTATAATGGTTTTTCAACTCTCTTGTTCAACTGGAAAACAAACGATTTTGGATTGCTATTTACCGATGACACGGGATGATTCAAGTTCTATTGTTATTCCCGGCTCCGCACACACTTCAAACAGGCAAATAAGACGTAACGATCATAACACACGCTACCGGCACACTCACAGTTGGCCAAAAGGCTGAAAGTGAACGTGACGCGACAAGTTTGGACTTATTGAGTAACTGAGGACTTATTGAGCAGTGCTGCTGTCCGCCGGTAAGTTTGTCTGCTGTGAAACGTTGCGATCGAATGAGTCCTGCTTAACCTTGTTGCACTAAAATCCGCTGCTGCTCGGCCGCTTGCTGATCGGTTAAACAATGGAGACTAAATTTCTTCTTCTTCTTTTTAATGTTAACGGAGACGTTGAATGAGGACTATCTGTTGGCATTAGTATGCATTTCTACATGACAACTGAGGGTTAAACTTCCGGTAGGCGTGTCTTTATGGACTAGAGCGAGTAAAATAACAACAACAAATCGGTTACAAAGTTAAATCGTTTTTATACTTTAGCTCCGACTTTGCTGGGGGGTCTTGTTTCTGCTCTGGTTGGTCGAAACGTGCATTTAATAAGGCTTTACTTTTTTCGCTGGAACAATAGTTTTGGTGGACGCTAATATTTTAATCGATTGCTGTAAGAATCAAGGAAATCATTATGAAACTGACTGCGTTTTGAGCATTTGAAAGTGGACAATTTTTGTGACGCTCTCGATGTTTTCGGTTTTTGAATTTGTACCCCTATATATTGTATGTTGCCGTAAGTCGTAATTCTACGTCAAAAAGTGGGATGAAAATCTGAATCAAATAATATTAGAATGAGTTGTTGAGTTAGAATCACTATAAAAACTAAATCTGTTTTAGAAATACTTCAACTACCATCATCGTCTTAACGGTTAACAATAACTTCCAAAGTTTTCTGAAGTACACTTTTTGAATTAAGTTCAAGCGTATCCCCTGAAAGCTGAATTTTTCAGTTATCCCATTGCATCACTAATGTATCAAAGCATCCAACCCTTATTGGATAACGGACTGAACTCAATATACACGTAACAAAGCCGGTCATTTTATTCTTGATAGCATAGTTTCTAAATCGATAAGCATTTCCACACTGTCAACGGTAGCGATACAAATTTGCAACACAAAACGAGTCGACTTTTAGTAAACTGAATTAACATTGAATGAAAAATAAATGTTATTTTTAGACTGTGATTTTCTCTCC
Organism: Wyeomyia smithii; assembly: GCF_029784165.1. NCBI lineage: Eukaryota > Metazoa > Arthropoda > Insecta > Diptera > Culicidae > Wyeomyia > Wyeomyia smithii. The sequence goes on from NC_073696.1 coordinate 114,775,092, forward strand.
GGAGCTGCAGCCTGCATGTCTACGGGACATGCAGGAAACGCAGCACGAAACAATTTGCACTCAAATGGATTCGATTTCAAAGAATGCCGGTTCATGTCATCGCTTCGCTTGCTCCGGTAATGGAACAATAATTGGTGTAATGAATTAATAATTACAGCCCGATGAAACGGGAAGTGCAGACAAAGCAGAAACGCTTTCAGTTATCAATAACAATCTTAGGATCTTTCCAAGAGCAATAATGGATGTAAACTTACTTTTAATTGATCCTGATCCTGTTATTAGCCATCAGATACTATGATTCGTCTGAAAGTGATTTAGTTAAGTTTTCCAGACGGATAATGGACACATGACATTTCAGTAGTATTTTTCAATTATGTGATAGCAACTTTGTCATGTAGTCGGCAATTTGAAATTCGATTTAAATATTTTAGTGCAATATATAAAAATGTTATCAAAAGAGTCTCGAAAAGAAGGTTGATACGAAGTTTGCTTCACAAACCAATTTGAATTTGTTATTGTTAATACACTAAGGTCGCTTTTTACGCGTTTTTTTACGCGGGTTTTTTAAGCGGCTTTTTTACGCGGATTCCGGAATTTACGCTTTTTTTACGCGGATTCCGGAATTTACGCGGTTTTCTTTACGTGGATTCCGGAGATTACGCGGTTTTTTTACGTGGTTTTTTTTACGCGGCACGTATCACCCGTGTAAAAAGCGACTTTAGTGTACTACACTTTGGAATTCTAAGTGATCTATTATTCGAACAAAAAAAATTCATGATAACAATCAATGTTGAACTACAAGTTTGGTGATTCACCAGAAGCTTTTTCAGCTTTAAAATGATTTATAACGAACTTGACAATATTGTTCGGCACAACCTAAATTTTACGTTTGAAAACTAGACAAAGGTTAAGCTTCTCTTTGGTGTGAGTGGTGAATGGAAAATCATTATTTTTTAATCCTTTTCCTTGGCTTTACAAGTCAACATTAGGAGATTTCCGAGGCCGAAACAAAAGAACAAACCCCTGCACACATAAAGTTTTTCTCACTCAAATATGGCATCCGAACAAAGCTAAACAGCATTACTTGAAATATAAAGCAAAAAAAAAAACAGGATAAAAGATACTTGATTTATCCCATCTGTCTCTGAAGAGCTTTCACGTTCCGACCGAGCATAGGAAGTGCAAATATTTGCACACGGCATCTTTCGCTGAATGTTTTATATTTTGGTTGAGACCTTTTCACCGCTGCCAGGCAAACATACCCAAACATACACTAACCAGAAGAAAAAAATCAGGTCGAGTCATAACGGCATCATCATGTTTGTACATATACGTACCCGGGATACGCGATGGAAAAATAAAATAGATAAACCCACCCGGATGGAAGAATTTTGTGTTCCTTTTTGTAATATAGTAGGGTTTCTAGTGCCAAGAATGTGAAAGAATGAAATGATTTGCATATGATTTCAGGACAACAAATGGTTCGAGAATGTAACATATTTTGGATGCTTGCTGTTTTTATTTTTGGAGTAGAATACTTCTCTCAGGAAGTTCGGCTACATAGGGATGTGAAATGAAAATCTAAAACCGAAAAAAGTGAAAAATATGTCCAATTTCAAATGCTAATAAATCGGTTAGTATTCGATGGATTTCCTTCGTTCTTGCAGCAATAGATTGGAAAATCTTCTAAGATTCTTCCCAAAATAAAATAATTGTAATTTTATTATTCACACTATTGTACTATTGAAAATAGTCAAGCCTTGTCAAAACGAAAAATTCGACCTCTGATTGGTCGTTATATGCTTGCTTCCCAAGCACAGTCGACAGGATCATATACCTTGCAATTGAAAACATGCTATTTGGCCAATATAAGATCCTGTTTCAGCCGGAGCCGCTCATGATTCTTCGTCTCACGCTTGGTGTGTACAGACGTGTTTGTTACAACAACTGAAAGTTTTAGTTTACCTATCGCATTCGTTTATTTTACCTATCGCATTCGTTATACAACAGTACGTTGTCGTGTCCCAACGAAATGGGAAAAACGGGTTCCAGTAAGGAGCAAAACAATAAGCGTCCTCGTGACCCTGCTGAAAAGGATGATGGAATCGCCAAGAAGATACTAGCTGCTAACAAGTTTGCATCGCTGGCTGACCAAACTACCGAGAAAACGGAAAAGAAGGAGAAAATGCCGCCTTTCTACGTAAAAGGTTTCCCGCCTGGACTAAGGCAACACTTCAATGAACTTATCAGCAAAGGGCTGATAGCTACCCTGAGGCTATGCACGGACGGCTACAAAATCGTCGTTCCATCCACCCCACATTACAAGGCAGTAGAGGCTTACCTGAAGCAAACAAAAGCGGAGTATTTTACTCACGATATTGCAGCTACAAAACCATTCAAAGTTGTACTGCGTGGTTTACCGGAATTGGAACTGGACGAGTTAAAAACGGAGCTTGTCGCTTGCGGCCTAGAAGTGGAAGCAGTATACAAAATGATAAGACACAACAAAGCCATCAAGTATCGTGATCAGTTATACCTGATCCACCTGACAAGGGGTTCAACTACACTGAGCACAGTGAAAACAATCACCGCCCTATTCAACATCATCGTGCAATGGGAGCGATACAAACCGATTCATCGCGATGTCACGCAGTGTTCCAATTGCTTGAACTATGGAAATGGCACAAAGAATTGCCACATCAAGAGTCGCTGCATGAAATGTGCAGGTCCGCATCGAACAGTGGATTGTCTTGTTGAGGAAGCCGAACAAATCAAGTGTCTCAACTGTGACAAAGAGCATGCTACGAACAGCCGTTTCTGTCCAAAACGAGCAGAATTTATCAAAATTCGAAGTGAAATTGCCAATCGCCAGCGACCGTCAAATAGAAAAAATCACAAGAAGGTTGTATGCAAAGCCACGACCGCAAGGTTGAAGTAGAATACTTTTACAAGAAAGATAACCTGGCTGCTTGCGTGTCAGTCATTTTTTCGAGTAAATAAACGTTGACCGTTCATTGGCAGTATTGTAATTTCTTTTTGTCTGATATTTTGAATGAAGTTCATTGGATATTTTTAAATTTTGTGCAAATGAGAAGTTGAGGTGTTGCCGAATTGTAATATGCACATTTGATACGACATCATTAAACGGGAACGGAACAAAGGCTACGGTTATGCAGAACGCGAATGCCGGCGCGATGCGATTCGCCTTACCGTGGTGAAATGTACAGCTCTTTTTAAGGCGAAGTAGAGCCATACATTTCAAAGATTTCGTCTTGCCGAATCGCATCGTGCCGTTATTTGCGTTCTGCATAACCGTAGCCAAACACTAAGCGACGCAAACACGTAATTATAGTCAGAGTATGCATGTAGATGAAGATAATTAACTTTGGATTATAGCGCAAAACGAGAAAATATTAACTCTTCAAATATTCATTTGTGTTCTTCAAATTTCAGTTGTTCAATTTAATATCCGATGAAATTTTTGTTTATTATCTGATGAAGCTCTTATATAGGCCAAATGATGCATTCCAAATTTACTAGGTCCATAACTCTGCCGACCGTGCTTGGGAAAGCGCGGTATAACGACCAATCAGAGGTCGAATTTTGTGTTTTGACAAGGCTTAAGAGTTTTCAATAGTACAATAGTTCGAATGATAAAATTGCAATTTCATGCATTTGGTAGGAATCTTAGAAGATTTTCTAATCGATTGCTGCAAAAACGAAGGAAATCCATCGAAAACTAACCGATTTATTAGCATTTGAAATTTTTCTCACTTTTTTCAGTTTTAGATTTTCATTTTACATCCCTATGTAGCCGAACTTCCTGAGAGAAGTATTCTAATTCAAAATTAAATCTTCATTAATTCATTTGTTGTCCTTATAAGAACAATTGTTCAATTTATCATAGGATGTAGTGTTTATCTTACATCTCTGTGTTACCTTGATAGTAAGGACTAAGGCGCACGGTCAACACAATGAGAAAGGTGTTTTCACATTGAAAACTAGACACGGCTTTACTGGAGTAAGTGTTGGCAAATGCATCTACCGCTAATACCACCGCTATCATACGAAAGCGCGTCGTTTCATGTGGGGAATATCAACAACGAAAAATGACGCGCGTCTAAGCAAAACCCGAACTGTTTCGCCGTGCTGCTCCCATTTACCTTTACATCGGCCTCAGCGAAGTACCGGCTGCAGCTGCATCTACCGCTGAGGCTGTCACTATACTGCTATTGGTACCAAAAGCTATTAACTCTTCAAATAAGTGTGTTATTTGTTCTCAAAAGAACAATTGTTCAATTCAAAATCGGATTTACGCAATCGTATCTCTGTAATATTACCGACAATAATATTCTTCTGAACAAACTGATACAACTTTCCCATTAGGCCTCTGCCATAATAGACGCGAACCGATTCGCTCAGCTGTAGGTTAATGTACAGCTATCAGTACCCAAGCAGCACACATTGTTACAATGAAGCAAATGCAACTCTCAATGCAGCATTCAAAGATTGTAATAATTCGCATCCGTTACTTTTATTCAACTTGTAAATAACCGAAAAAGCGCAAGAGGTGGAGCCTATATGCAACTAACAGTGCTATGTGAAATCATCATCTGCATCGATAGCCGCTGCAGTATAGGAAGAAAAGAGAGGAGACATAAAATTTAGTTTGTTTACCTTTACTCTAATTACTTTTCGGTGATGGTGTCGCGAAGATTCATATAACTACATACATTATAAAAAACCTCAAATATATCGAATTTTTTCTCTACTTACGCTTCTGATAGGTATGTAATTCTACCTGCGATTCAAAATTTACCGTGCAAAAAATGTTTTTACTTCGTAATTTTTAACGCGCCTTTTATAAAGTGTTGTAAAAGAAATTTTATGATTCAAACTCGCCAAATTATAAACAATGTTTTGGGAAAAGATAGTTCAGAAAACCTTGCTCGGTGGATATGCAGCGTTAATCATGCGAAATAAGGAATAACAAAACCATATTTGAACAATAATCACTTATCATTCATTTATATTAAAGATGGCTGTTTACTGTGTGGTAATTTTAGCAAATATATGGTTTATCAAGATGTTGCTATACATTTTCATCACTAGTTTGCTTTCCTCAGAAGAAAACATTTGTGAAACAACAATATGCAACATCATGTGACATTAATTCCGCGTCGAACACTCGACAGAAACGGACGTGCAAAGTGGTCGTTCTATTACAATCCGGTCCGTGTGTACGAATAGCCAAACAAAAGAGTGTATTATTCAAGGCCATCAGTTGACAGTCGAGTCCGTGTCGCTGTGCTGAGTGATCTCACACCCGGCTCACTGCTGGTGGCTGTATTGGTGCTGCTGTACTGGTTCTGCTGGCTGCTTTGGGTGCAGCTTCGAACGATCGGACAACCACTGCTGGAAGGAAGAAGTAAAGAGGTACGTGTTCTTGTCGGCGCTAGTTCGCTAGTGCGCTACATTTAGCGCGATGGATATAGATCCCTCGCCTCCCGTGCCACCATCCCCTTTGCTGATAAGTTCATTGAAGTGTTGCCTTAGTCCAGGCGGGAAACCTTTTACGTAGAAAGGCGGCATTTTCTCCTTCTTTTCCGTTTTCTCGGTAGTTTGGTCAGCCAGCGATGCAAACTTGTTAGCAGCTAGTATCTTCTTGGCGATTCCATCATCCTTTTCAGCAGGGTCACGAGGACGCTTATTGTTTTGCTCCTTACTGGAACCCGTTTTTCCCATTTCATTGGGTCACGACAACGTACTGTTGTATAACGAATGCGATAGGTAAAATAAACGAATGCGATAGGTAAACTAAAACTTTCAGTTGTTGTAACAAACACGTCTGTACACACCAAGCGTGAGACGAAGAATCATGAGCGGCTCCGGCTGAAACAGGCTCTTATATTGGCCAAATAGCATGTTTTCAATTGCAAGGTATATGATCCTGTCGACTGTGCTTGGGAAGCAAGCATATAACGACCAATCAGAGGTCGAATTTTTCGTTTTGACAAGGCTTGACTATTTTCAATAGTACAATAGTGTGAATTATAAAATTACAATTATCTTATTTTGGGAAGAATCTTAGAAGATTTTCCAATCTATTGCTGCAAGAACGAAGGAAATCCATCGAATACTAACCGATTTATTAGCATTTGAAATTGGACATATTTTTCACTTTTTTCGGTTTTAGATTTTCATTTCACATCCCTATGTAGCCGAACTTCCTGAGAGAAGTATTCTACTTCAAAAGTGTACAACCTAGCGTTACACCAACCCCGCCAGCGACTTCAAGTACGTTGCCGTTTCCACCTCCTCCAACTGCTGGTGTTCCTAGCCGGGACCCCCCGGATTTTTGAGTCATGCACAGGCTGCCAGCATGCCCCCAGCAAGTAGCAATTTGTACTCGATGGAACAGCTAGCTACGCTGTTTCTAAAACTCGATCAGCAAACAAAGGCTTGTCGCACCAACCAGGAACAGATTTCGGTCACGATGACTTTCTACTACCGTCATGGATCCATTCTTTCGAATCCTTAACTGGAATGCCCGCTCTGTGGCCAACAAGAAGTTAGAACTTCTACATTTTCTGAACACACACCACATCGATGTCGCTGCAATAACCGAAACACATTTGAAGCCGAACATAAACTTCTGCCTGCCGGAACACTCGGTAGTCAGACTGGACCGCACAACCTCAGCTGGGGGCGGGGTTGCAATCGCCATAAGGAGAGGACTACCATACAAATCACTACCGAGTTTCAACACAACCTTTGTCGAAGCTGTAGGAATCGAAATTACCACCACTGATGGACCACTCACATTTATTGCGGTCTATTGTCCGAAGCAGTCTCGACGGGCAAAAGGAACCACGGTGAAATTGAAGAACGACATCCAAAAGCTGTCTAGAAGAGGAGGCAATTTCGTCATCACAGGTGATCTCAATGCTCGCCACTCCGCTTGGGGTGACTCCAGGTGCAACTCAAATGGTAACATCATCGTAGAAGATTCCGAAGCTGGATATTACTATCTCGCTCATCCGGAATTGCCAACTTACATCTATCCTGGTGGTGTAGGCTCTAAGCTTGACATTTTTCTGACCAACATCACCGATCGATTTTCGATTCCGAAAACCATAACAGAGCTCTCCTCGGATCATCTTCCGGTCATCGCTGAGATTGGTGCTAACGTAGAGCGGCGTCAAGTTCAACAAAGAAGAAATTACCATCGTGCAAATTGGGTTCAGCTGCAGCGGTATGTTGAAAACCATCTTGATGCGGACATCACTTTGAACAGCACTGGAAACATCGATCATACTCTACAGTCCATGATAGACGTCATCCAGGAAGCAGAGTGCCGCTACATCCCATCTGTTCCAGTGACACGTTAGTTTGCGCAAATCGACGATAACACCAAGCGCATAATTTCCTTGCGAAACTCGCTGAGAAGGCAATATCAACGTACCCGCAACCCTAGGCAGCGATTCACGCTAGACAGCTGACAAAAATCGTTCAAGAACGTCTGGAGAAAGTGAAAAACAGACAGTTTGCAACCGAGTTACGTAATTTGCCCAACTGCTCACGGCCATTTTGGCGTGTGGCTAAAGTGTTGAAGAACAAACCAAAACCCATTCCGCCATTAATAGTGAATAGTGAAACTTTGCTAACTTCCCGCGAAAAGGCTTGTGCTATCTCTCAGCATTTTGCCGCTTCCCACAATCTTGGTCGTGATATTGTGAGTAGAATCGAACCAGCTGTCAGTGAATCGATAGTAATTCTGGCCCGCACACCGAATATCTTACCACCTGATCAGCGGATAACAGTGGACGAGGTACAAAACAACATTAAATTCTCTCGGAACATGAAGGCTCCCGGATTTGACGGAGTGTTCAACCTTGTGATCAAAAACCTTGGACCAACAGCCTTGTCTGTGGTGGAAAAAGTGTTCAACCGATGCCTTGAATTGGCGTACTTTCCAACAAACTGGAAACTGGCGGAAGTGACTCCCATTTTGAAACTTGGAAAGGATCCCACATGCCCCAAAAGCTACCGTCCCATCAGTCTGCTTTTTGCCCTCAGCAAGGTATTCGAACGATGCATCTACAGCCGTATTCTGTGCCACGCAGAAGTGAACAACATATTCCTGGACGAACAGTTCGGTTATCGCAGAGGCCATTCAACAACATATCAACTGCAGAGAGTAACAAAACTCATCAATCGGAACAAGGAGCTATCTAAAACAACTGCCATGGCCTGCCTGGACATAGAAAAAGCATTCGACAACGTGTGGCACGACGGGCTTATCTACAAGCTACAGCGCTACAACTATCCCGTTTATCTAGTGAAGATTGTGCATAACTATCTTACGCTGCGCAAATCTCAGGTCTGTGTGCTGGGTGGCCTGTCTGACCCATACGACGTAGGAGCTGGTGTTCCACAGGGCAGCATCCTTGGTCCTGTTCTGTACAACTTATTCACATCAGATATTCCTGAACTACCCAATGGAGGCATCCTGTCGCTGTTTGCTTATGATACCGCCATTATGTACGAGGGCAGACAGATCAACCAAATAGTTAAAAAGCTGCAAACTGGGCTTAACGTCTTTGTGAATTACCTCACCTCATGGAAAATTTGAGTGAATGCAGCAAAAACTCAGACCATAGTCTTCCCACATAGGAATAGTCAACGTTTGGTGCCGACAACAAAGATTCGGTTGAACAATGTGGATATTCCCTGGTCGTCAAATGTTCGCTACCTTGGTTTGACCTATGATCATAAGCTACTTTATCGCCCCCACATTGAACAAACAGTAACGAAAAGCTTAGTGCTAATGAAGAAGTTGTACCCGCTAATCAACCGAAAATCGAAATTATCCGTCGTGAATAAATTGACGGTATACAAACAGGTCATCCTGCCGATGCTTCTATACGCCTCGTCGATCTGGAGAACCTGCGCGAGAACCCACCTGCAAAAGATTCAACGGATCCAGAACAAGTTCCTGAAAATGATCTTGAACGTGCCCTTCGGAACCCGAACATCAGAAGTGTATCAAATAGCTGGTATCGATATGACCGAAAACATAATCTCTGCACACGCTGAAAACACTAAAAACAATGCACTTTACTCTAGTGCGGCGCTCATTCGTGAGCTTTATTTATAAGTAGCTAGGTATATTTATTTAATAATTAAAACTCTAATGCCGAGCATTAAAATGTAAATCATGTACGTAGAAAAGGAAAAAGTAGTAACACTTATAGTACATTAAAAACATCAGAGTTGAAAAGTTGATAAAATTGAATCTCTCACAATGTTCAAAAAACAAATGTATAATGAAAATACCGTAAGAAAAATAAAGAGTATTGAATCCAAAAAAAAAATCGGAGCCGCTCATAATAGTTCTAGACAGCGACAAGTCGTTCTCCCTTAGCAGCAGCACTAGCCCTGTGGTTGGTCACCACGTCTCAGGAGCAGCGCGGTTTTTCTCAACGTGTGTCGCCAGACAGCCATTATTCCCCCCGTGTTGGAGCAGCATGAAGATTGCCATCAGGATCGCACCCGTCTAATTTACTGAATGTGAAATAGCTTCCACAGTGCATGTTGTCCGTGTATCTTAATTCCCCCAATGTTAGGGCAGCTCAAAGGTTGTAATTAGCAACCGATTTTGAACCGCAACATGCTTTTTTCAAGGCAAATAAAAAAATAATTGAAGGTTAATAATTTTCTGGCATCAACACAAGCAGACATTCTGTGCGGGATGCAATCAAATTCTGTTGTAGTTGTCTTATTTTTACCTTCACTTTATTTAGTAAACCCCCCACTGTAGGGGCAGCGCAAAGGCTGTGATCAGCATAACCGGCATTGAATAATTAATTGCCCTGTTAGTACGCATTCACAAAAGCAGTTAGTTCGACTATGCAGAGCTAATATGAATTCGATTCAATCAATCAGCATAAACAGAATTTCGTCGTCTCCTAGCTGCCAAGTTGCAACATGATGCAACACGCAACAGCGAGCAAACGAAATCGCTTGATGTTACAAACCGCAATCAGATACGGGTTAAAACCGTTGCGTGTGTGAGAGCACCATCGGTGTTTATTCGCTGGATACACTATCTACTGTCTACTGAACGCAATAATCTGCTTACATGCGACATGGGGACGGGAACATTTTCTTCAACCAAGCTGCACAACACGACACAAAACATGTTATTTTGTTGCTTCAATGAGAGTGCTATCGGTCCGGCTCGACAGAATGTTCACAAGAAATCATTTTTGTGCATCCGTGCTACGAAACTGAGGAAAAACTTTAGAAACTGAAAAAAGAGGTGGAGCATATCAAATGATCGCTCTGAACCAGAATGAAGTCACACATATTTTTCAAGTTAAGTTATTTTTCAAGTACGTAAAATAATTCATTCCTATTTTCATCCCTATATAAGTGCCTGTTTTAGTCGAAGCCGCTCATAGTAGTTCTGAACAGCGACGACAGCAGTCCTCCCTTAGCAGCAGCGGGAGCGAGCAGTGGGTACCATCGATAGCGGATTGCGGCCACAACTGTGGCATGGCTGCGAATAAGCGTAGCAGTTTCAGCGGATCTCACCATCGATAGCAGCAGGGCCAGCAGATGCAGGTACAGCGGATACCAATGGCGGCCACAACTGTGGCATGGCTACGGATAGTAGGGGTATATCAGCATCGATAGTAGCAGGGTCAGATGATGCAACGACATACCCTTCACTAAAATGCTGTTTCAGTGTGGTAGCGGGAAGCATCAGCAGCAGGCTTGCATGAAGTGAATACATCAGCCAGCAACTTTCTCTAAGGCCTCTGCCATAGTAGACGCGAAAAGCGGCGCGAACCGATTCGCTCGGCCGTAGGTTGATGTACAGCTCTACCCAAGCAGCACTTGCAACATGTTTTCAAATGAGACTACTTAATATTTGTTGTTTTAACACCTTTTCAACGGTGCAAGAAACTTTTCCGGTTACTTTGAAGAAATTTAAAAGAATTGAGCAACATTTTGTTATTTACGTGTATCATTCTCGTAACTGAACACTAGAAATTGCTCAATAGTTTTCTGCAATCTATTCCCAACTGCATATTTCATGATGCTTTTAAATAACGATAATGTCACATGATTTTTTTTTTCTTCATCTATAGTTTATTTGACACGGCACAAATACAATTCAATGTTTAACGGCGCCAATTATATCTGGTAGCTTACTTTCTAAAGTATCTTAATAACTAAAAGCAAATTTTTTATCCTCGCTGCCGACTATGAGCTGAAACTAAATCTAACTTAAAGCTAGAATATTTTGCATTAAAAGCACAGGTTTGCTGTTTGATGATTTTCATTGCCATAGGTAAGCAGCATATTAAATTTGTTCCGCTGCTGGGCCAAGATATTAGGGACTGGCATATTGGGTTGTTTCCATCGGGCCTTTAGAGTATCGTGCGGGTCTGATTGCTGTTTCCGGATCCGGGGTCTTAACGTGTTCTTGTCGTTTGGTTGGATGTAGGCGGAAGGGATAGGACTAAACTGGGGCGTGGATGGATTTCAGGAAAACGTATATAAGGGACATGTAGGATAGGTCACGGCTCGCCGAGACATCACGAACAGGAACAGCTGGCTGCCTACCTTCGGCCTGCAGGGAAGCTATTAATCTAGACCTGGCGTCACGGTGTACAGGGCATGACCAAACAACGTGCTCTATGTCGTGATAACCTTCACCACAGGCACAGATACCACTCTCCCCGAGCCCAACACGACGGAGATGCGCGTCAAATCTATAGTGATTGGACATAAGCCGGGACATCACGCAAATGAAATCCCGACCTACATCCAACCCCTTGAACCACGGGTTCGTCGATACCTTGGGGATTATGGAATGTAACCACCTTCCCAGTTCCCCCTTGGTCCAAGAATTTTGCCAGCTGATGATCGTATTCTGACGTACAAATGCGAAAAATTCATGAAAGGCAATTGGTCTTACATAAATATCACCGTTTGTTGCGCCCACCTTAGCCAAAGAGTCCGCTTTCTCATTACCCGGTGTCGAGCAGTGAGAAGGGACCCACGCTAAGGTAATCTGAGTAGATTTTTCGGATAAAGCACTCAGATGTTCCCGTATTTTCCCCAGGAAATACGGAGAGTGCTTAACATCTTTCATCGATCGGAGAGCCTCAATGGAACTGAGACTGTCCGTAAAGATGAAATAATGGTCCGTGGGCATTTTTTCGATAATAATAAAGGGTGTACTGAATTGCAGCTAATTCTGCAACGTAAACAGAAGCAGGATTATCGAGCTTATGGGAGACGGTTAAATTGTTATTGAAGATACCGAAGCCAGTGGACCCATCAAGAAGTGATCCGTCAGTGTAGTACATATTGTCGCAGTTGATGTTTCGATATTTATTGGAAAAAATTTTAGGGATCTGCTGCACGCGTAAATGATCCGGGATTCCACGAGTTTCTTCTATCATGGATGTATCGAAAAACACAGTAGAATCAGAAGTATTTGATAAGTCGACACGATTTGGAATATTCGAAGAAGGGTTAATATTTTGGCACATGTGATTGAAATACAATGTCATAAAACGGGTTTGAGAATTAAGTTCGATTAACCTTTCAAAATTTTCAATCACGGGACGGTTCAAGACCTCACATTTGATTAGAATACGAGAAGACAGGCTCCAGAAGCGGGTTTTCAATGGTAGTACTCCAGCTAAGATCTCCAAACTCATCGTATGGGTCGATTGCATGCAACCCAAGGCGATACGCAAACAACGATATTGTATTCGCTCCAGTTTGATCAAATGTGTGTTTGCTGCGGAGCGGAAGCAGAAACACCCGTACTCAATGACAGACAATATCGTTGTTTGGTAAAGCCTTATAAGGTCTCCTGGGTGGGCTCCCCACCATTGTCCGGTTATTGTACGAAGAAAATTCACTCTTTGTTGACATTTTTTCATCAGATACCTCACGTGACAACCCCAGGTGCTTTTAGAGTCGAACCAGACACCAAGATATTTGTGTACCAAAACCTGAGAAATCGTTTTACCCATTAATTGTGTTTGAAGCTGAGCAGGTTCATGCTTACTAGAAAAAACTACTATCTCAGTCTTCTCCGGAGAGAATTCGATACCTAGCTGTAAAGCCCAAGCAGACAAATTGTCCAAGGTATCTTGCAATGGTCCTTGCAAATCGGCAGCTTTGGCTCCTGTAGCAGAGATTACACTGTCGTCTGCAAGTTGTCTTATCGTGCATGAATTTGCCAGACATTCGTCGATGTCATTTACATAAAAGTTGTAAAGAAGGGGGCTTAAACATGAGCCCTGGGGAAGACCCATGTAGCTAATGCGAAAAGTTGCCAAATCGCCGTGCGTAAAATGCATGTGCTTTTCGGACAACAAATTGTGCAAAAAATTGTTCAAAATTGGAGAAAATCCTTGTCGGTGAAGTTTACCCGAAAGAATGTCAATAGAAACGGAATCGAAAGCCTCCTTAATGTCCAAGAACGCAGACGCCATTTGTTCTTTGCGAGCATACGCCAGCTGAATATCTGTTGAAAGCAACGCAAGACAATCATTCGTCCCTTTGGCACGGCGGAAGCCAAATTGAGTATCTGATAGTAGACCATTTGATTCGACCCAATGGTCTAAACGACGGAGTATCATTTTTTCCATCAATTTCCGGATACAGGATAGCATTGCAATCGGCCTATAAAAGTTGTGATCAGAAGCTGGTTTCCCTGGTTTTTGGATGGCGATCACCTTCACTTGCCTCCAATCCTGCGGTACAATGTTTTTCTCCAGGAACTTATTGAACAAGTTCAACAAGCGCCTCTTGGCATTGCCGGGTAGATTCTTCAACAAGTTGAATTTGATTCTATCTAACCCAGGCGCGTTATTGTTACAGGACAGGAGGGCAACTGAAAATTCTGCCATCGTAAAAGGTGATTCTATCGCGTCGTGACCCGGAGACGTATCGCGAACAAAGTTTTGCGCAGGAACAGAGTCCGGACATACTTTCCTGGCAAAATCAAATATCCACCGACTTGAAGACTCCTCGCTTTCGTTGACCGTTACGCGATTCCGCATTCTTCGGGCTGTGTTCCAAAGAGTGCTTATCGATGTCTCCCTCGACGTCTCGTTCACGAACCGACGCCAATATCCGCGTTTCTTTGCTTTAGCCAAACTTTTAAGCTTGGTATTTAGCTCCGAATACCGTAAATAGTCGCCAGGTATACCTCCCTTCTGGTAGGCCTTAAACGCGTCGGATCTTTGCGTGTAGACATCGAAGCACTCTTGGTCCCACCACGGAGTGGGAGGCCGTTCTTTGATCGTTACGCCGGGATATTTCTTCGTTTGGGCTTGCAACGCGGCGTCGAGAATCAAGCCCGCGAGGAGGTTGTATTCTTCAAGTGGTGGATGATGTTGAATCGACTCGACCGCTTTTGAAATCATTTCCTCGTATAACTTCCAATCGACATTCCGTGTGAGGTCATACGGAATGTCAATTGGTCGCATGCGAGTCGACTCGTTATTAATTGAAATAAGAATAGGCAAATGGTCGCTACCGTGAGGATCGAGGATTACCTTCCATGTGCAATCCAACCGTAGCGACGTCGAACATAAGGATAGATCCAAAGCGCTTGGGCGCGCTGGAGGTTTCGGGATACGTGTCATTTCACCGTTGTTTAAAATAGTCATGTCGAAGTCATCGCAAAGGTTATAGATTAAAGAGGAGCGGTTATCATTGTAAGGGGAACCCCAAGCCACGCCATGAGAATTGAAGTCTCCCAAAATCAAACGTGGCGAGGGAAGAAGTTCTATTAAATCAAAGAGCAGCCGTTGCCCAACCTGTGCTCTGGGAGGAATATATATTGAGGCAATACAAAGCTCTTTACCTTGTATTGTCATTTGACATGCGACAACTTCGATGCCTGGAGTCGAGGGGAGGTTAATACGATAGAAAGAATAGCACTTTTTAATCCCTAAAAGTACTCCTCCATATGGGGTGTCTCGATCAAGGCGAATAATATTAAAATCATGGAAGTTGAGATCAATATTTGAAGTAAGCCAAGTTTCACAAAGGGAAAATGCATCGCATTTGTTTTTATTTATCAAAACTTTAAACGAATCAAGTTTTGGTAAAATACTTCTACAATTCCACTGTAAGACAGAGATAGAATCCTTCATATACGCAGTTGAATTAGGCATCGAAGGATACAATCGCTGCAAGGAGGGGCCATTGGGCAGTCAACTGCTTCAAAAATGATCTAACTGTTGGGAGGAATGCTGTAAGAAAAATTTTAATTGGATCGGGTATATTGAAATTTTCAAAAATCCAGTCCACAATGTCAGAAAATTTCACTAATCCAGAGTTTGTTTCATCAACTGGATGTGCAAAAGGAACAACTGGGGTTTTAGATGTTCCTGGCAGTGCTGGGAACTCCTTCTGGGACTTTAAATTTGCAAGCCCAGGAGGAGTTTGCTTCGGTTTTTCCGCAGCACTGTTTGGTTTGTTCGTACTTTTCATTACACTTTGGGAAATCTTAGGACCTTTACGGGGAAGTTTAGGAGAAGAAACATTTTTCCTCTTCCTAGACTCCCCAGGATTGGCATAAGATGTTCCCGCTGATGAATCGTCAGAATCGGTTTCATCGGAGGGCAACAGATCAAAGGGGTTCGATGTTATGGTAGAAGTGGTCACGGTCTTCTTCAGCATCTCAGCGTAAGAACGCTTTGAACGCTCCTTAAGTGACCGCTTGATTTTATCTCTGCGCTGCATGTACACCGGACATGTGGAGAGCTCATGCTGGTTTTCCCCACAGTGAATACATTTTTCAGCATTAACACTGCAAGAATCTTCCGCATGAGTCTCCCCACACTTGCTACATCGTGCCTTATTGCAGCAGTAGGCGGCCTAACTGCTTGCAATTGGTGCAATTCATAACACGGGGTACATACAATCGCACAGGCAGACGAACCCGGTCGATCGAGACGTGGCTAGGGAGTGCAGATCCGGCAAACGTAACGCGAAACGAGTCTGACGGAGTGTAAACTTTTTTACCGCCGACGAGAGACATGGACCGCAATTGCTTACAATCCAAAATCTTCGCCTGTCTTTCGGTATTTTTGAAGCAACCGGTTGCGCTTTTTAGGATACACTCGACAGACAGACTCGAATCGGTTATGACACCGTCGATCTCCACGTCTCGTGCGGGTATGTAAACGCGATACTCGCGTGTGAAGAGCTCAGAGCAAGCGATAGCATTGGCCTGTGCCAGATCACTGACCACGACACGGAGCTTGTTAGGTCGGACCTTAGAAATTTCGGTCACGGCCTTGTACCCCTTCGTCAGGTCTTTTGAAATTTGCAGTATGTTTAATCGCTTTGAATTCACTCCTGCCTTTGGACGAAAATAAACAGTATAGCTGCCCTGTTGAGATCCGTCCGGGTAAAGCCTGGGGCGAGGGGGGACTGGAGAATGAACAGGGGAGGGGGTAACAGAAGGGTCAGGGGGGTTCGGGGATGGTGGCACGGGAGGCGAGGGATCTATATCCATCGCGCTAAATGTAGCGCACTAGCGAACTAGCGCCGACAAGAACACGTACCTCTTTACTTCTTCCTTCCAGCAGTGGTTGTCCGATCGTTCGAAGCTGCACCCAAAGCAGCCAGCAGAACCAGTACAGCAGCACCAATACAGCCACCAGCAGTGAGCCGGGTGTGAGATCACTCAGCACAGCGACACGGACTCGACTGTCAACTGATGGCCTTGAATAATACACTCTTTTGTTTGGCTATTCGTACACACGGACCGGATTGTAATAGAACGACCACTTTGCACGTCCGTTTCTGTCGAGTGTTCGACGCGTAATTAATGTCACATGATGTTGCATATTGTTGTTTCACAAATGTTTTCTTCTGAGGAAAGCAAACTAGTGATGAAAATGTATAGCAACATCTTGATAAACCATATATTTGCTAAAATTACCACACAGTAAACAGCCATCTTTAATATAAATGAATGATAAGTGATTATTGTTCAAATATGGTTTTGTTATTCCTTATTTCGCATGATTAACGCTGCATATCCACCGAGCAAGGTTTTCTGAACTATCTTTTCCCAAAACATTGTTTATAATTTGGCGAGTTTGAATCATAAAATTTCTTTTACAACACTTTATAAAAGGCGCGTTAAAAATTACGAAGTAAAAACATTTTATTGCACGGTAAATTTTGAATCGCAGGTAGAATTACATACCTATCAGAAGCGTAAGTAGAGGAAAAATTCGATATATTTGAGGTTTTTTATAATGTATGTAGTTATATGAATCTTCGCGACACCATCACCGAAAAGTAATTAGAGTAAAGGTAAACAAACTAAATTTTATGTCTCCTCTCTTTTCTTCCTATACTGCAGCGGCTATCGATGCAGATGATGATTTCACATAGCACTGTTAGTTGCATATAGGCTCCACCTCTTGCGCTTTTTCGGTTATTTACATCAAATATCCACCGACTTGAAGACTCCTCGCTTTCGTTGACCGTTACGCGATTCCGCATTCTTCGGGCTGTGTTCCAAAGAGTGCTTATCGATGTCTCCCTCGACGTCTCGTTCACGAACCGACGCCAATATCCGCGTTTCTTTGCTTTAGCCAAACTTTTAAGCTTGGTATTTAGCTCCGAATACCGTAAATAGTCGCCAGGTATACCTCCCTTCTGGTAGGCCTTAAACGCGTCGGATCTTTGCGTGTAGACATCGAAGCACTCTTGGTCCCACCACGGAGTGGGAGGCCGTTCTTTGATCGTTACGCCGGGATATTTCTTCGTTTGGGCTTGCAACGCGGCGTCGAGAATCAAGCCCGCGAGGAGGTTGTATTCTTCAAGTGGTGGATGATGTTGAATCGACTCGACCGCTTTTGAAATCATTTCCTCGTATAACTTCCAATCGACATTCCGTGTGAGGTCATACGGAATGTCAATTGGTCGCATGCGAGTCGACTCGTTATTAATTGAAATAAGAATAGGCAAATGGTCGCTACCGTGAGGATCGAGGATTACCTTCCATGTGCAATCCAACCGTAGCGACGTCGAACCTAAGGATAGATCCAAAGCGCTTGGGCGCGCTGGAGGTTTCGGGATACGTGTCATTTCACCGTTGTTTAAAATAGTCATGTCGAAGTCATCGCAAAGGTTATAGATTAAAGAGGAGCGGTTATCATTGTAAGGGGAACCCCAAGCCACGCCATGAGAATTGAAGTCTCCCAAAATCAAACGTGGCGAGGGAAGAAGTTCTATTAAATCAAAGAGCAGCCGTTGCCCAACCTGTGCTCTGGGAGGAATATATATTGAGGCAATACAAAGCTCTTTACCTTGTATTGTCATTTGACATGCGACAACTTCGATGCCTGGAGTCGAGGGGAGGTTAATACGATAGAAAGAATAGCACTTTTTAATCCCTAAAAGTACTCCTCCATATGGGGTGTCTCGATCAAGGCGAATAATATTAAAATCATGGAAGTTGAGATCAATATTTGAAGTAAGCCAAGTTTCACAAAGGGAAAATGCATCGCATTTGTTTTTATTTATCAAAACTTTAAACGAATCAAGTTTTGGTAAAATACTTCTACAATTCCACTGTAAGACAGAGATAGAATCCTTCATATACGCAGTTGAATTAGGCATCGAAGGATACAATCGCTGCAAGGAGGGGCCATTGGGCAGTCAACTGCTTCAAAAATGATCTAACTGTTGGGAGGAATGCTGTAAGAAAAATTTTAATTGGATCGGGTATATTGAAATTTTCAAAAATCCAGTCCACAATGTCAGAAAATTTCACTAATCCAGAGTTTGTTTCATCAACTGGATGTGCAAAAGGAACAACTGGGGTTTTAGATGTTCCTGGCAGTGCTGGGAACTCCTTCTGGGACTTTAAATTTGCAAGCCCAGGAGGAGTTTGCTTCGGTTTTTCCGCAGCACTGTTTGGTTTGTTCGTACTTTTCATTACACTTTGGGAAATCTTAGGACCTTTACGGGGAAGTTTAGGAGAAGAAACATTTTTCCTCTTCCTAGACTCCCCAGGATTGGCATAAGATGTTCCCGCTGATGAATCGTCAGAATCGGTTTCATCGGAGGGCAACAGATCAAAGGGGTTCGATGTTATGGTAGAAGTGGTCACGGTCTTCTTCAGCATCTCAGCGTAAGAACGCTTTGAACGCTCCTTAAGTGACCGCTTGATTTTATCTCTGCGCTGCATGTACACCGGACATGTGGAGAGCTCATGCTGGTTTTCCCCACAGTGAATACATTTTTCAGCATTAACACTGCAAGAATCTTCCGCATGAGTCTCCCCACACTTGCTACATCGTGCCTTATTGCAGCAGTAGGCGGCCTAACTGCTTGCAATTGGTGCAATTCATAACACGGGGTACATACAATCGCACAGGCAGACGAACCCGGTCGATCGAGACGTGGCTAGGGAGTGCAGATCCGGCAAACGTAACGCGAAACGAGTCTGACGGAGTGTAAACTTTTTTACCGCCGACGAGAGACATGGACCGCAATTGCTTACAATCCAAAATCTTCGCCTGTGTTTCGGTATTTTTGAAGCAACCGGTTGCGCTTTTTAGGATACACTCGACAGACAGACTCGAATCGGTTATGACACCGTCGATCTCCACGTCTCGTGCGGGTATGTAAACGCGATACTCGCGTGTGAAGAGCTCAGAGCAAGCGATAGCATTGGCCTGTGCCAGATCACTGACCACGACACGGAGCTTGTTAGGTCGGACCTTAGAAATTTCGATCACGGCCTTGTACCCCTTCGTCAGGTCTTTTGAAATTTGCAGTATGTTTAATCGCTTTGAATTCACTCCTGCCTTTGGACGAAAATAAACAGTATAGCTGCCCTGTTGAGATCCGTCCGGGTAAAGCCTGGGGCGAGGGGGGACTGGAGAATGAACAGGGGAGGGGGTAACAGAAGGGTCAGGGGGGTTCGGGGATGGTGGCACGGGAGGCGAGGGATCTATATCCATCGCGCTAAATGTAGCGCACTAGCGAACTAGCGCCGACAAGAACACGTACCTCTTTACTTCTTCCTTCCAGCAGTGGTTGTCCGATCGTTCGAAGCTGCACCCAAAGCAGCCAGCAGAACCAGTACAGCAGCACCAATACAGCCACCAGCAGTGAGCCGGGTGTGAGATCACTCAGCACAGCGACACGGACTCGACTGTCAACTGATGGCCTTGAATAATACACTCTTTTGTTTGGCTATTCGTACACACGGACCGGATTGTAATAGAACGACCACTTTGCACGTCCGTTTCTGTCGAGTGTTCGACGCGTAATTAATGTCACATGATGTTGCATATTGTTGTTTCACAAATGTTTTCTTCTGAGGAAAGCAAACTAGTGATGAAAATGTATAGCAACATCTTGATAAACCATATATTTGCTAAAATTACCACACAGTAAACAGCCATCTTTAATATAAATGAATGATAAGTGATTATTGTTCAAATATGGTTTTGTTATTCCTTATTTCGCATGATTAACGCTGCATATCCACCGAGCAAGGTTTTCTGAACTATCTTTTCCCAAAACATTGTTTATAATTTGGCGAGTTTGAATCATAAAATTTCTTTTACAACACTTTATAAAAGGCGCGTTAAAAATTACGAAGTAAAAACATTTTATTGCACGGTAAATTTTGAATCGCAGGTAGAATTACATACCTATCAGAAGCGTAAGTAGAGGAAAAATTCGATATATTTGAGGTTTTTTATAATGTATGTAGTTATATGAATCTTCGCGACACCATCACCGAAAAGTAATTAGAGTAAAGGTAAACAAACTAAATTTTATGTCTCCTCTCTTTTCTTCCTATACTGCAGCGGCTATCGATGCAGATGATGATTTCACATAGCACTGTTAGTTGCATATAGGCTCCACCTCTTGCGCTTTTTCGGTTATTTACATCAAATATCCACCGACTTGAAGACTCCTCGCTTTCGTTGACCGTTACGCGATTCCGCATTCTTCGGGCTGTGTTCCAAAGAGTGCTTATCGATGTCTCCCTCGACGTCTCGTTCACGAACCGACGCCAATATCCGCGTTTCTTTGCTTTAGCCAAACTTTTAAGCTTGGTATTTAGCTCCGAATACCGTAAATAGTCGCCAGGTATACCTCCCTTCTGGTAGGCCTTAAACGCGTCGGATCTTTGCGTGTAGACATCGAAGCACTCTTGGTCCCACCACGGAGTGGGAGGCCGTTCTTTGATCGTTACGCCGGGATATTTCTTCGTTTGGGCTTGCAACGCGGCGTCGAGAATCAAGCCCGCGAGGAGGTTGTATTCTTCAAGTGGTGGATGATGTTGAATCGACTCGACCGCTTTTGAAATCATTTCCTCGTATAACTTCCAATCGACATTCCGTGTGAGGTCATACGGAATGTCAATTGGTCGCATGCGAGTCGACTCGTTATTAATTGAAATAAGAATAGGCAAATGGTCGCTACCGTGAGGATCGAGGATTACCTTCCATGTGCAATCCAACCGTAGCGACGTCGAACCTAAGGATAGATCCAAAGCGCTTGGGCGCGCTGGAGGTTTCGGGATACGTGTCATTTCACCGTTGTTTAAAATAGTCATGTCGAAGTCATCGCAAAGGTTATAGATTAAAGAGGAGCGGTTATCATTGTAAGGGGAACCCCAAGCCACGCCATGAGAATTGAAGTCTCCCAAAATCAAACGTGGCGAGGGAAGAAGTTCTATTAAATCAAAGAGCAGCCGTTGCCCAACCTGTGCTCTGGGAGGAATATATATTGAGGCAATACAAAGCTCTTTACCTTGTATTGTCATTTGACATGCGACAACTTCGATGCCTGGAGTCGAGGGGAGGTTAATACGATAGAAAGAATAGCACTTTTTAATCCCTAAAAGTACTCCTCCATATGGGGTGTCTCGATCAAGGCGAATAATATTAAAATCATGGAAGTTGAGATCAATATTTGAAGTAAGCCAAGTTTCACAAAGGGAAAATGCATCGCATTTGTTTTTATTTATCAAAACTTTAAACGAATCAAGTTTTGGTAAAATACTTCTACAATTCCACTGTAAGACAGAGATAGAATCCTTCATATACGCAGTTGAATTAGGCATCGAAGGATACAATCGCTGCAAGGAGGGGCCATTGGGCAGTCAACTGCTTCAAAAATGATCTAACTGTTGGGAGGAATGCTGTAAGAAAAATTTTAATTGGATCGGGTATATTGAAATTTTCAAAAATCCAGTCCACAATGTCAGAAAATTTCACTAATCCAGAGTTTGTTTCATCAACTGGATGTGCAAAAGGAACAACTGGGGTTTTAGATGTTCCTGGCAGTGCTGGGAACTCCTTCTGGGACTTTAAATTTGCAAGCCCAGGAGGAGTTTGCTTCGGTTTTTCCGCAGCACTGTTTGGTTTGTTCGTACTTTTCATTACACTTTGGGAAATCTTAGGACCTTTACGGGGAAGTTTAGGAGAAGAAACATTTTTCCTCTTCCTAGACTCCCCAGGATTGGCATAAGATGTTCCCGCTGATGAATCGTCAGAATCGGTTTCATCGGAGGGCAACAGATCAAAGGGGTTCGATGTTATGGTAGAAGTGGTCACGGTCTTCTTCAGCATCTCAGCGTAAGAACGCTTTGAACGCTCCTTAAGTGACCGCTTGATTTTATCTCTGCGCTGCATGTACACCGGACATGTGGAGAGCTCATGCTGGTTTTCCCCACAGTGAATACATTTTTCAGCATTAACACTGCAAGAATCTTCCGCATGAGTCTCCCCACACTTGCTACATCGTGCCTTATTGCAGCAGTAGGCGGCCTAACTGCTTGCAATTGGTGCAATTCATAACACGGGGTACATACAATCGCACAGGCAGACGAACCCGGTCGATCGAGACGTGGCTAGGGAGTGCAGATCCGGCAAACGTAACGCGAAACGAGTCTGACGGAGTGTAAACTTTTTTACCGCCGACGAGAGACATGGACCGCAATTGCTTACAATCCAAAATCTTCGCCTGTGTTTCGGTATTTTTGAAGCAACCGGTTGCGCTTTTTAGGATACACTCGACAGACAGACTCGAATCGGTTATGACACCGTCGATCTCCACGTCTCGTGCGGGTATGTAAACGCGATACTCGCGTGTGAAGAGCTCAGAGCAAGCGATAGCATTGGCCTGTGCCAGATCACTGACCACGACACGGAGCTTGTTAGGTCGGACCTTAGAAATTTCGATCACGGCCTTGTACCCCTTCGTCAGGTCTTTTGAAATTTGCAGTATGTTTAATCGCTTTGAATTCACTCCTGCCTTTGGACGAAAATAAACAGTATAGCTGCCCTGTTGAGATCCGTCCGGGTAAAGCCTGGGGCGAGGGGGGACTGGAGAATGAACAGGGGAGGGGGTAACAGAAGGGTCAGGGGGGTTCGGGGATGGTGGCACGGGAGGCGAGGGATCTATATCCATCGCGCTAAATGTAGCGCACTAGCGAACTAGCGCCGACAAGAACACGTACCTCTTTACTTCTTCCTTCCAGCAGTGGTTGTCCGATCGTTCGAAGCTGCACCCAAAGCAGCCAGCAGAACCAGTACAGCAGCACCAATACAGCCACCAGCAGTGAGCCGGGTGTGAGATCACTCAGCACAGCGACACGGACTCGACTGTCAACTGATGGCCTTGAATAATACACTCTTTTGTTTGGCTATTCGTACACACGGACCGGATTGTAATAGAACGACCACTTTGCACGTCCGTTTCTGTCGAGTGTTCGACGCGGAATTAATGTCACATGATGTTGCATATTGTTGTTTCACAAATGTTTTCTTCTGAGGAAAGCAAACTAGTGATGAAAATGTATAGCAACATCTTGATAAACCATATATTTGCTAAAATTACCACACAGTAAACAGCCATCTTTAATATAAATGAATGATAAGTGATTATTGTTCAAATATGGTTTTGTTATTCCTTATTTCGCATGATTAACGCTGCATATCCACCGAGCAAGGTTTTCTGAACTATCTTTTCCCAAAACATTGTTTATAATTTGGCGAGTTTGAATCATAAAATTTCTTTTACAACACTTTATAAAAGGCGCGTTAAAAATTACGAAGTAAAAACATTTTTTGCACGGTAAATTTTGAATCGCAGGTAGAATTACATACCTATCAGAAGCATAAGTAGAGGAAAAATTCGATATATTTGAGGTTTTTTATAATGTATGTAGTTATATGAATCTTCGCGACACCATCACCGAAAAGTAATTAGAGTAAAGGTAAACAAACTAAATTTTATGTCTCCTCTCTTTTCTTCCTATACTGCAGCGGCTATCGATGCAGATGATGATTTCACATAGCACTGTTAGTTGCATATAGGCTCCACCTCTTGCGCTTTTTCGGTTATTTACAAGTTGAATAAAAGTAACGGATGCGAATTATTACAATCTTTGAATGCTGCATTGAGAGTTGCATTTGCTTCATTGTAACAATGTGTGCTGCTTGGGTACTGATGGCTGTACATTAACCTACAGCTGAGCGAATCGGTTCGCGTCTATTATGGCAGAGGCCTAATGGGAAAGTTGTATCAGTTTGTTCAGAAGAATATTATTGTCGGTAATATTACAGAGATACGATTGCGTAAATCCGATTTTGAATTGAACAATTGTTCTTTTGAGAACAAATAACACACTTATTTGAAGAGTTAATAGCTTTTGGTACCAATAGCAGTATAGTGACAGCCTCAGCGGTAGATGCAGCTGCAGCCGGTACTTCGCTGAGGCCGATGTAAAGGTAAATGGGAGCAGCACGGCGAAACAGTTCGGGTTTTGCTTAGACGCGCGTCATTTTTCGTTGTTGATATTCCCCACATGAAACGACGCGCTTTCGTATGATAGCGGTGGTATTAGCGGTAGATGCATTTGCCAACACTTACTCCAGTAAAGCCGTGTCTAGTTTTCAATGTGAAAACACCTTTCTCATTGTGTTGACCGTGCGCCTTAGTCCTTACTATCAAGGTAACACAGAGATGTAAGATAAACACTACATCCTATGATAAATTGAACAATTGTTCTTATAAGGACAACAAATGAATTAATGAAGATTTAATTTTGAATTAGAATACTTCTCTCAGGAAGTTCGGCTACATAGGGATGTAAAATGAAAATCTAAAACTGAAAAAAGTGAGAAAAATTTCAAATGCTAATAAATCGGTTAGTTTTCGATGGATTTCCTTCGTTTTTTCAGCAATCGATTAGAAAATCTTCTAAGATTCCTACCAAATGCATGAAATTGCAATTTTATCATTCGAACTATTGTACTATTGAAAACTCTTAAGCCTTGTCAAAACACAAAATTCGACCTCTGATTGGTCGTTATACCGCGCTTTCCCAAGCACGGTCGGCAGAGTTATGGACCTAGTAAATTTGGAATGCATCATTTGGCCTATATAAGAGCTTCATCAGATAATAAACAAAAATTTCATCGGATATTAAATTGAACAACTGAAATTTGAAGAACACAAATGAATATTTGAAGAGTTAATATTTTCTCGTTTTGCGCTATAATCCAAAGTTAATTATCTTCATCTACATGCATACTCTGACTATAATTACGTGTTTGCGTCGCTTAGTGTTTGGCTACGGTTATGCAGAACGCAAATAACGGCACGATGCGATTCGGCAAGACGAAATCTTTGAAATGTATGGCTCTACTTCGCCTTAAAAAGAGCTGTACATTTCACCACGGTAAGGCGAATCGCATCGCGCCGGCATTCGCGTTCTGCATAACCGTAGCCTTTGTTCCGTTCCCGTTTAATGATGTCGTATCAAATGTGCATATTACAATTCGGCAACACCTCAACTTCTCATTTGCACAAAATTTAAAAATATCCAATGAACTTCATTCAAAATATCAGACAAAAAGAAATTACAATACTGCCAATGAACGGTCAACGTTTATTTACTCGAAAAAATGACTGACACGCAAGCAGCCAGGTTATCTTTCTTGTAAAAGTATTCTACTTCAACCTTGCGGTCGTGGCTTTGCATACAACCTTCTTGTGATTTTTTTTCTTGAAGGAGCTGGAAAAACTACCCTTGGCGAAGTGAGTGCGATAGAATAAGTTTAGGGGGAAAACAGAGAGGAAAAATCATTTTAATTTTCAGTGCAATTATTTCGTTCAATTAACTGTTATAACCTTTCAAATAAGGGTTGACAATTATAGGTAGAAACATCGATAAGTAATGATGTTTCGAAAAAAAGACAGAGATTTAAGAAAGATGCTAATCTCTATAATTTATCCGGGTCTCTTACATTGTTTTTTTTTCATTTTTTTTCTCTATTCAATGGTTAGTTAACTTCTATTTGACATATACAGACCCCGTTCGATTTTGTTCGTTTCGTTTTTGGTACGGTTCAATTTTAACACTGTTCGAATTTGGCACATGTGCCAAAAACGAACGGTTTTTTTGACGTAGAATACGTCTTATGGCAACAATCACAGGGACCCAAGTTCAATACAGGGATCCAATTTCAAAACCGAAAACATTGAGAGCGGCACAAAAATTGTCCAATTTCAAACGCTTTCAACCCAGTCAGTTTTCAACCGATTTCTGTCATTTTTGCAGCAATCGATTGGAAAATCATTTAAGCAGCCGTCCAAATGCAGAAAATTGTAATCTGTTTGTTCAAACTATTGTAATATTGAAAATTGTTGAACATTGTCGAAACGCAAATGTCGACTTTTGATTGGTTGCTTGCTGCCTTTCCCTAAAAAGGACGACAGAATGGAGTACCTAGTTAGCCAGGAATGCACTCTTTGGGCTATATAAGAGACTGTTTCTTCTCAAGCAAATCAGTTTACTAGCAGCAGCGGACATCAACACCGATGGCAGTAGGCGAAGTGGATCACCATCGGGCAACAGCGGCGGTGGTAGTGGTTAGCTGCAGTTCTTACCTATTTCAGTTCGGCTTCCCTTCCCGCCACAGCCACCGCCACCGCCCCCGCCAACACCACCACCGCCACTGCCACCGCGTGTGGCTTGCTATATAGCGTGCGTGGTTTGCTATATAGCGTGTGCATGTCTAGCGTGTTTGTGCATATCTATAGCTTGTGTGGCTTGCTATTTAGCGTGCGTGGCTTTCTATAATGCGTGTGGCTAGAGTGCGTGGCTTGCTTCATAGCGTGCGTGGCTAGCTGTATAGCGTGTGTATGACTTTATAGCGTGTATGTGCATGTCTATAGCTTGTGTGGCTTGCTATATAGCGTACGTGGCTTGCTATATAGCATGTGTGGCTAGCAGTATAGCGATTGAAATTTTCATATATACATAATTGCTAATAAATCACCTTTTGTAGAATTTGGTTATCACTGTAAATCATCCTTAAGCGGGGGCCTAGTGTGGTTGGTAACGTCTCTGCTAACCACGCTCGACGCCTGGGTTCGAATCCCACCGCCGACATAGGTGTCGATGGTTGTGGGGTGGCGTGATCCACTCACAACCAACCTTAACTGGTCTAGATTCAATCCTAGCCGACACCGGGAGATTTTCTGAGGCGAAAAATCTCTGGGATCACGCCTTCCATCGCATGAGGAATTAAAGCCGTTGGCGCCGGTCCGTTAATAAACGGGTCGTGAGTTAGGGACCTGGGTGTGGAGTCGCCTCCCTGGGCGTCGGTGATTGGCCACAACAGTGGCGGAACTAGACCGACGGAAAATAAGCGAGAATAAAAAAAAATCATCCAAAACTAAATAAGAAATTTTCCATGTTGAAAAAATATTCACTTGTCAATATATGGCATTGACAAACACAATTAACCTCAAAGTTTATCTGCAGAATTTCTGAGCTAATGAGCCTGAATCACATAATTTTTCGCGCAAGTCTTACTAATTGCAGCATTCAGTTGTAAAATTATCTACGCTATCGTAGAATGCAGAAAATTGTTATTTGAACTGTTATATCATAGATGGAGAATGCACTATTTGCCCTTGTCTATAGCCTCTTCGTAGCCGCTGTCTAAATTAAGATATCTTAGTGCAACTTGATACAAAAGACAGCCACAAAACAATTTAATTTCATTCTTGTTTTGGATACGGCAGCAAGTGAAACCGCGGTGCCGGCTACAGAGGTAAACGTCATCTGGAGCAAAGAGACTATTAAGTTAATTAACCCCAATTGAGTGTATTCCCAAACCTATGCCAAGAAAGACATTGACACAAGACAGGCTGTCGTATTCTACGTTACCTCTGCGGTCGTGTCTTATAAACAACCTCTTTCACTTTTTATTCATTCTTTTTAGTTTTCTCGACTTTTCTTTACCCAATTTAGGTTCGAAAGCTTTCGAAAGAAAGGTATTTTGGTCCCTAATGTTACCAAGGAGGAAGGCCAAAATCGGTCAACACGGCTGGAACATGTTCCGGTAATATAATGGCCATGACCAAAACATGACGGTATACGTGTTCATTCAAATTAACAACTATTTTCAAGAAAAAAATATTAAGCAAGATGCTTACGGACATATATCCACATTTTCGTTTTCTAAGAAGACTTTCTAATTTTCTACGCACCTGTTCATCGTTTCGCTCCATATCTCAGGCTACTTTCATTTCCTAAATTAGCAAAGCATTCCAGTTAACTGATATTCTTTGCTTTTTTCAAGACGTGTCTTTTGGCAGGCTACCAGTTTACGACCTTTCATTTCTTATATTTTTGTACAATAATTAATGCATCAGCTTCGACCGTGTTCGTGTACAAAACTGGCTAGCGTTGCTCATCATCTCCGATTAAACGTAAACATCCCGCCACCACCAAACCGGGCCACGTTATTTGGCTGCACGCTCACAAGTCGGCTTTACTCCGTGGTTGCTTTTATACTCGCGCTCGTAAAAAGTAAATAATCGTAAAAGAAGCTTTAAAGGAGTTTCTCTCTCTCTCTCTCTCTCTCTCTCTCTCTCTCTCTCTCTTTTTGGGAAGCTGTGTACACCTTTCTACCGCCAAGTTGGCTAGGATTTTGGTTATGTTTGCCTAACCCACGCGATGCAAATATTTCGGTAGGATATCATTTGGCAGTCATCTTGAATACACTTAATTAAAGCTGCTATTTACTCAGGAATGCAAAAGAAGATATCTGTCGTGTGTTATTTATCTCGATCGTTCTAATGATCGTAAATGTTACGAGAGATTATTTTAACAGAGAAGAAAACAAAACCTTCATCCCAGCAGGTCGTTATTATTCGCTTAAATAGCCCCAAACTTTAACATCGCTGATGCTAATCGACGAACTAATCAATATTCACGCTACACTCGGGCAATAGTTTTGAACCCCATAAATTAACGCTAAAGTGGCTGTTTATTCCGCAAATATTTGTCTCTAATTATGCCAGGCTTTCCCTTTGTTTCTCCCTGCTGCTGGAAGAGAAACAAGAGGACATTTTGTGGATTCGATGAAGCGTCGAATCTTTCATCGGCATATTTTTGCATACACAGCTGAAACGAATTGTGGTTCGCGGTAGACGGCGAAATGCATGAGGAAGGGCTACAATCGAAATGGCTGGAACCGATAGTTCCAACTGATAAAGTACCACGCTGAATGAATTCGATTGTGCACACTCAATAGAGCTAATGGATGACATGTGGCGATTAGAATGCTGTCGCGTACATGGCAATTGCAGACGGGAACTCGGGTGAGAATTGAAAGATTTTCACCGGTTTGGATGCTGAACAAAGAGAGAAAATAATCATTTGCTATCGAATGAAATAACACGCAATTACGCACGAATAGCTATGCATCTATGAGTATTACAATTACTAAAAACTGAGTTGGGCCCTGGAGGTAATAAGTCAATCTAATAGAATGGCAACTATGGGGAATCATTTTCTATTCTAAGCAACAATGTCAGCTGAATTAACTCTGCCATTTTCGAAGGACATTTTATCGATTTGGAAATGGACGAGTTACTTTGAAGTAACAGTTTTGAATTTCAGTCGTCAACATCGCATCCTAGTTATATAAAAGATTAAATCGAAACACCGATAATGCTTTCCATTTTAAGTTTATGTAGGTACAACCATTATGCAAAGGTAAGTGAAATAAAAATTTTCCAAATTTACAATTAAAATGCATTGCACAGACAGAGAAACTCATCGAGATATGTAATGATAAATGAGCTATGATATGGCAACAAAAATCAAACGTTTGCGAAACTCAACACGTAGATACTGTCGGTAGAGTGCACACTTACTGTTTATATACAGCGTGAAGGTGTAGAAGAGCTTGAAATTAAAGCGGTCACTTTCAACCTCTTTTAATGTCCTGGGGCTCCGACCGACATCATCGGTTTGGCGTAAAGGTGGCATTCTCTGCGTGCTTATGTTTATGAACTACAGCAGCATCTGCACTGGTAAAGCGGTGCCAGTTTGATTATGAACTGGCTTTATGCGTGAGCCTCTAGTGCGGAAAATAGCATCATTGCGTCTACATAGACATCAACAGTATTGAAATTTCATGCAAAGCAAGGGAGTGATTTATAATCCTGTATAGTGAGGCTAGTTGTTAGAAGTGCTGGGTACTTTGAATCTGTAGGATATCATGATTGCACAATGATTTGGCTGTAAGTTCCGCCGTTGGTTCTAATAAATTAGGCCAAATAAATTTACACTACTCTTTTAAACATAGCTGGTACTTGCATATTATGCATTTTAAACTAATAAAATATAAATATTGTTAAATTTAATAATTTTAAAGAAAAATTATTATTTTCGTTCGTCTTCATACTCTAGTGTCAATTTCAGCAACCATTTCTGTGTTAAGCAAAAATTGCGTACACTCCTTGATTCACAGCATTAACAGCGAAACAGAGAATCGAGTCAAATTTCTGACATCCCATAGATCAGTGCGAGTTGACCCGAACAAAATTTCCCACGTTATTTAGTGCGTTTAAATCTCCCAGCTTCCAAAAGATTAATGAGTTTTCCACGCAATGCCGCTACTTCTGGCGAGCTACCAACTGTATCGGCGAACGTGTCATGCAACTCGTTCCGGGTTTGGTGCGCGTACAATCTTCGGAATGCCCAATATTTGTTGCTGCTGCCATGTGGCAAACGAGCAAACCAGGAGAAACTTAATCGTAGATTAGTCAAGTGCGGTTCAACATCTGTGGCCTGTTTCATTTCACATTTATCTCCGAGCTGCTGTTGTACAGGCCGGAAAACATTGGTTTGCCCTTAGTGAAGAGCTGGATGTGGTTGTTTCTGTGATTGCGAAAGGCTTCTTAGCATGCTGAATGATTACTATGAAAGACCGCAAAGCTGCGTAGTTGCACAAATACGGAGGATTACTCGTTTTTCGCCTTTAATCTTTTGTTTACTTTTATGTCATTAGTTTTTAAAATTTCTTCTTTATGTTTATGTAGGGCAATTTTTCATATTTTGTCTTTCGTATTTACTCTTTCGTATTTCGTCCTTCGTTTTTCATCTTTCGTCTTTCGTTTTTCATCTTTCGTATTTCGTCTTTCGTCTTTCGTCTTTCGACTTTCGTCTTTCGACTTTCGTCTTTCGACTTTCGACTTTCGTCTTTCGTCTTTCGTCTTTCGTCTTTCGTCTTTCGTCTTTCGTCTTTCGTCTTTCGTCTTTCGTCTTTCGTCTTTCGTCTTTCGTCTTTCGTCTTTCGTCTTTCGTCTTTCGTCTTTCGTCTTTCGTCTTTCGTCTTTCGTCTTTCGTCTTTCGTCTTTCGTCTTTCGTCTTTCGTCTTTCGTCTTTCGTCTTTCGTCTTTCATCTTTCGTCTTTCGTCTTTCGTATTTCTTCTTTCCTCCTTTGTCCTTTGTCTTATTTTTTGATCTTTCGTATTTCGCCTTAC